>NC_133907.1:5000-321221 GCF_964199755.1 Larus michahellis | reverse complement strand
ATTAAATGGTACTGGGAGAATCTTTAAGAAGACAAGGCTTGGTTGAAGTTAGTATGGAGTTTGGAGAAACCAAATACTTGATGCTCAGCCTTGACAAGAAAGAGCCCAGGTGGCCAAGGTGGCCCCATCAGCGTGGCAGCACCACTGACCTGGCATCTCTCCTGGCTCAAGGAATGGCCCAGGGGCTGCCGGTGGCCCAGGGGGGACCTCCTTCTGCTCTCGCCATCCCCACTGCGGGCATCCTGCTGTAACGAAGGGTGAAAAGCCTTTTTTTTCCTGTGTGTTTGCCTCTTCTTGAGTGGGGAGTGCCAGGCAAAATGTGGGGGACAAAGCTCAAACAGGGAACCCTTGAACCCTTGAAAGTTCAGGGGTGACATCAGGAAGGAACTGTAAGTGTCAGTGCCATGGCAAGGTTTCCGCCGCCATGTGAGAGCCACCCTGAAGCACAGTTTAATGTCTGGAGATTCTTCTCCAGAAACCGAAGCTATTGAATCACAAAATTAAACACCTTCTCTGTATTTTTTTAACCTATCCTAGCAAAATAACTTCTGCTCTTAATTAACTTACCCAATCAACACCAGAAACCAATCATTGTTAGCTATCAGTGTGTCTGGTTTGGCTGCGTTTCTTCATGTTGCTGAAGATGTGCACAGAGCTTTGCAAGCAAAACCAAGGCAGACGCTTGGACTAGCTACAATCTGAACTAGTGTACAGACACAAAAAACCATAGAGAATGAGTTTAAAAAAGCACATGAGCATCTCTTTGGCTTTGCACATCTTTTGACATTCCAGGAACATTGTTCAAAATATAGATTGCACTTACAGCCACAAAAGGAGGCTGATGATTTCCAGTCAAGCTGAAAAAATGAGTATTTCATGGGGAGTTGAAAAGGAATTAAAAAGAACTGTTTATAAACCAGTTGGTTTCGCTTCTGGTGCCGAGGCTCTCCAGCGCTCAGGTATTCGTCTCAGTGGGGTTCCCTGCTTGGCCCGTACGCCCCCAGTGCTACTCCCGCTAATGTGCGTAGGTTAGAGCTGCGTTGCAGACATAGTAATGGCATGTTGAAAAGCATAGATCATAGGGGAGCTGAATTTGTATACTTTAGCACAAATTAGATTGCATTTCTATAATCCTAATAAACATAAAGATGGATCCAGAGGGATTGTTACAAACCAAACCAGAATAATAAACTCATCCAGAATTTACCTAATGGACAAAAGGAGAGATGGTTCTCAAATAATGGGCACATCGAATGAACCAAAAAAGCATCTCGGTAAGAGGAAATATGATCCAGTTCTGGGATGCTGGGGCCTGCAGTGGAACGTGGAGGAACTTTGCAAATTGTAGCTGTGTTGGAGAGAGATGCTGATGAGTGGGTAGCAGACTCTCGCTCTTAAATACAAGAGTCAAGGAAGTACTTTATGTATGGATGAATAATTGCTTTTATGAGGCCAAGTCCTTCATCGGAGCTAATGGACAATTTGTCATTGACTTCAATGGGATCGGCACTAACCCATAACCAGAAAATAATAATGGTCTTGTCTGCGACATAAAGCCAAAAAAAAACCCAAACAACCAAAAAAACAAAAAAGAGCCAGTATTCACAGCAGCCAAGAGCCTTCTGCATGGATCTAGGAACACTGTACTTGGTGAATCATTTCTCTGTTAGATAGAGCATTTGTTCTGTTCCTGATTTATCTCCAAGCAAATTTAGACTACTCAAAATCGATTTGCTCGTTCTAAATTTTTTCAATGCCTATGGGCAAACTCCTGGCTTCTGTTGTTTCCTACTGTTGTTTCTGCTGAGCAATTGGTTGCCTCGCTCACGTGCTTCTGCTCTTGCTCCCTGCCTGCGTGATGCGACGTTATAAATAGAGGGCTGGTAAAAATCCCAGCTATCCACATTTCACAGAGACAGGCTGGCATGGCTCAGAAGTGTTCTGTTACACTACCTGTTACATGGTAAGCCCCAAAATTCGGAGATTGTTTTTTAGAGTAATTTCAGAGCACCTGTTCTTAAAATGAACTGGGTGCCCATGTTGACAAGCGAAAAAGCAAAGCAAAGCAAAGCACATAAGGCAGTAGCTGGGAAGACCTTAAAAGGGTTTCCCTAGGGGAGCCATTGAATCAGGAACCTGCGTATCTCCATTAATGAAAATGATTTTGCTGATACAGGTTTTTCACAATAATTTGTTTGGGTTGGATTGGTATTTAGGAGGGAGAGACCTAAAGAACATTACTGGAAATGATGCTGGGGAGCCTGCTGAGTCTCAAGGCAATACCAGCCCAGTGTCAGTACATTTTATGGACACTGCTATAGCTCCTCTAGTTATTTTCTGGGTGGGATTTAAGCAGTAGCCTGGAGGGGATTTTACAGACCTCATTGCAGGGGGGGTGGACTAGGTGACCTCTAAAGGTGCCTTCCAACCCAAACTATTGTATGACTCTATGATCTATGTCCCATTGCAGGAGCAGATCCAACTGTTAGGAACCAGTGTAAGAAGCAAGCTCTGTTCAGCTGCACAGTCTGCAGGCGTAGCCCAGGCTCAGTTTAGGTCTGTTACATACAAGTAAGGTGCCATTTTGAACTCACACAAGTAACATAGGGGTTTGTCAGACCAAGCAGCCCATCTGATGTTGGGTTTAGCAGTGAGCCATCGTGCCTTTATTGGGATCCTTTGTTCTTGCAGTACCTTATACCAAAGACATTTTTTGGAAATGCTAAGAATTTGCATGATATTAAAATGCATGTTCCGTTGGGCTTTCCAGTTAATTCTTTCTTTCTTTCTTTTTCTTTTTTTTTAAAACAAATAGTTTTACCATTGTTCAATTTTTTCTTTTATTTAAGCAAAATTTTCAGCCATTCAGTGCCTCTGTCGAGATTTTTTTCTTTCCTTACTTTATGGCAGATGAAAGTTAAGAGGTCCAATTACTAACATTTTATGATAGCACAGAATATTATTAAAGCACTTAAGAGGTTATTAACACCTTTTATGTACCTCATTATTTAAAAGCCTGCCATATTTAATCATTTTAGCACCATTAAATTGGCATTAACAACAACCCTATGACTTACACTCTGAAATGTCACCATTTGACAACACTAATGCAATAAAACATCTCACAGAAACCTGGAGGCACCAGGTGAACTATACTACTTACAAAAATTGGTCTTTTCCATGGCTTTCAACCCCAGAGAGCTGCAAGGAGTGCCAGGGGCATCCCCACCTCGCCGTACAGGCAGTGCCTGCCGCTGGAGAGCCCGTGGGAGCCAGTACAACGCTTCTGGCAGGAAAGCTGGGCTTGGTGTAGGGACACCTGCAGCGGTGAGGAACACACGGCGCTGACGGGGATCTCCGAGCGCAGAGAAGCAGGAGTTAATTCAGCCCTCTGTGGTGCCCGAGCACGGGTCTCAGGTCTCGCCGGTGCAATGAGGCCTGGGCACCCTTTTGTCTCCCCGTGAGTGCTGCAGCACCTTTGCTGTCTCCCAGTGTCCATGACAAGTCACGGGCGCAGACTTTGAGGGCCCTTAACCCAGTGACTGTCACACTCCTACCTGTGCCTGATGATGGATGAGTAACTTCGACAGATATACAAGGGAATAGTAGAAAAGCCCTTCATTCCCTGTCCTGCTGGGTCCCTCTCTTTATGGGAGCAGTTACACATGTGCTGCTCCCTCTGGTAAAGCTGTACAATTCCTTATCCCGTGACCCTCCTCTTGGGTCCCTTTCCTTGCTCTTTTTTCTCACTCCCTTTGCTGCGGGGGGCTGAGGCTGACGTACAATCTGGTGGTTAGCACTCACACACTCAGTATCAGCCTCTACCCGTTGATTATCAAGGACAAAGAACAACAGCCACGAGTGGCTAAGTGGAACATCATGTTAATCAAGTCAGAAATATTATTTTTACAACCTCCTGATTATTTCTAACAACCTGCTAAAAGCTAGTGGAACTGGGTGGGTTGGAAAAGCTCTGGCGACTTTGGGACTTTTCCAGCCCCTGGAAAGCTGAAACTCCAGGAGCAAGATTCAATTCATATGGGACTTTTCCCCAGGAAAATATGGGATGAATTGTGTTTTCTCTTTAAGGCTTACAAACAAATCCCTTTCCCATAATCATTATTTTCATAGATGAGCGTTACTAATATATTTTTGCATTTTAAAGCACATCCTTGAATTTAGTCTGGCAACAGTTATACAGCTGAACACGGAATCAGGGAAATGTATTCCACGACTTATCTGCCCCGACTTCACTAGTCCTCCCTTTCTTTGTGATTGTCTAACAGAAAAAATGGAAAGGGTCACAAAAGCCTGAAGTTTGGAGCCATAAAAGGCCTCCTGAGTTGTTTTTCAGATGCTGGCACTCAGACAAGTGACTGTGTCAAAAACCCCAACAGGTCCATGTACAAAACATACCAGTCCCGTCTGCTGGAAGGATGCCACCACCACTATCAGTAAATTAGTTCAGCCATTTGGGGAGAGTAAATGTCAGTATTTGTAACTCAGAATGGTCAGGGCGTTATGCTGTTAATGAGGCTGCCTGCCCACGGCCAAATTCCCCCGTGTATGCGATCCACGGGCGCTTCCCTGTTTCCATTGCCCTTGGAGGGATGTATTAATATTCCAGGCCAGCTATGCTTGGGTTTGGTTTGCTGTTTGTATTACATCTATATCTGTAGCAGTTAAATGCTAGTAGGTCTTCAGGTCTGTTAAACAAATTACGGAAGCCTTTAAACATCCTGTGCTGGGCTCTAACCCCACAGCCAACTCGCCGATCCTCAGGTGCGAGCGGAAAGAAAAGAACAGGGCTTCCTGCCAATCCCCCTCTCCAGTGAAGCCAACTCCCTCGTTATCTGGAAAGGCGGGGGGGTTAATTAGCATGTATTAGTGTAGGGTTTAACAGCAGTGCTCTGGCCCTGAGGAGCATAACGCTATGTCTTGCTTTCTCCTGCAGGTCTAGTTCCTATCTCCCCAGGTGCCTCCAATCTCTCTGGAGTTCCCTGCCCCTCCTTCCTGCAGCTCCCTCACCTTTTATAAGGCATTCATTCATTTTTTCTCTTTTGGTTGCTGTAGAACCCTTCACTGGAAGATTTCTGATAATAAATGGGCTGAAGCAAGAGAGGGAGATGTTTTATTTTTCAAAACAGCTTAGAAGTGAGTGCAAATTTTACTTGGATTTGAGCTCTTAACTCATTTGCCCATTCTGAGAAATGTCCCCTTGCTGGCCCTTTGCACAGCTGAGGGGTTTCTCAAGCCCACTGCAGCGCTGGGTCTGCCGTGACCTTCTTCCCCTGCGCTGTTGCGATGTGGGAGCTGGGACGCGTCCTTGGGACTGCGTCCGCAAGGTGTGCACCCACTGTGCCCACCCCAGGGCCGGGGGGAGGAAGGCCATAGCTGCCTGCGCATCTCGTCCCTCCCCCTGCTCATGCCAGCTGAGGTGGACGGAGCGAGGACGGTCTCTGCGGGGTCAGCAGCGGCCCCCGCTTGCCGGCGTGGGTGGTGTGGCTGCGATGCTCCTCAGTGGCTGCAGCGGCAAAGTGAGTGATCAAAGTGGGCAAGGACGGGGCCCCAGGGGGAGGGAGCCTAGAGGTGAGGAGCTGCTGTATGTTTATATGTATTATGCTATATAATACTATTCTTAAAATGGCAAAACACAGATCCTGTCTATTTGAGAAAGTTTTATCTGTTATATCAATACAGTTGCAGCAACATGTAACTGTGCGTATTCAGTGCTGTAGAATAGCTCCCATGTGGCTCTTCCTGCTAAGCCTTCATTATCAAGAGGCGTAGCTTTTATTTTCTGTATGGGCAGATAGCTTATATATGCTAACTGTTTTCCTGTAAAATCTGTAGCGGTGAGACTCAGTACCTAAAGGCAGTGTGGCTAGGTGAGACTATCCATGGGCCACTCAGCATTGCGCAAGTGAAATGGTTTAGTCCCTGTGGTTATTTCAGAGTGACTATTGCTCTTTACCTGCCGAGTTAACTTTAAAACCTGTCTCAGCACTTGTTCTGCGTGTGCAAATGCACTTCACTGGGACGTTCATCCCAGCCCAAGTAGCCAAGCCAGCAGAAGTTTCTAGTTTAGCCTGTCCTTTATCGGTCAAGGGGACTGTCTCCTCGGCAAGCAGAGCTAGGCAATTTGGCTGTGTTTGCACAGTATCAACCCGGGCTGGTGCAGACCCAGGATCATTTATCATCTGGGTGTATGATGGATGAGGTGATATGAATTGATGGCTTTGGTCCATGACTGTTGGAACCAACTGATCTCCTTATTGGCAGCCTCAGCAGAAAGTCTGGGAGAGACTCTTGGTGCCCAGTGGCACCTTTCCCTCCGTGCGGGGAGGTGAGGGTCTCTGAGCAATCAGCACAGGGACCCCTGAGATTTTACTGCCTCTGCTTTGTGGAGCTCTTTTCCACCCTGCCAGGGCTCAGTGGACACTCTAGATTTCCTGCTGCGAGGCCCAGAAGCCACCTCCCCAGTGACTTATTGCCCAGGACCCCCAGGCAGGTGATGCAGATCCCACAGATTTCCACCCTGAGATTTGCATGTCTGCTGAGCGGCCGGTTTGAAGCACCGAGGTATTTGCATTTGTGAGTGCATCTCTTTTTCTGCCCTAGATCCCACAGCGAGCTCCGCTCAGAGCTGTGGCGTTGCACGGGCTGGCTCGCTTGTGCAGCTCACCGGGTGCTTGCTGCAGAGTCGGCATTTCAAGTTAGTTAGCCCTGGCTTTTAAGGTCTATTCCAACCCATTTAACTCCCGTGCTTTTGGTGGAAAAAAACAAACAAAAAACCAACACAAAACCAAGATGGGAAATATAAAAGCTTACATCAGCTCCTGTAACTCACACAGTAAAGGGGAAAGCTACAACAAATTTACAGTCAGAAAAAGAAGAGCTGTGCTTTATGTAAGCTCTCAGTTTGTTCAGAGACAGTGTATTATCAAAGGATAATTTTAGGTGGCAGTTATTGCTGGAGTATTTTGTACTGGTTTTTTAATTACTACTTTTTTGTTATACAGCATGATTCTTGAGCAGATACTCAAACAAGCAAGATTGGCTCATCATTCCTCTTTAATTCCACATCATGTCACTTTGGAAGGGAAATGGCTTGGTAAAAGCCAGAGAGTTCAGATATGATGCTGGCAGATCGTTATGAAATATTCACAAGACATTTAGTTTAACTTGGTGCTAATTGAACACTGACAGCACAAGTTACTCCTGCCTGCAGCAATAGTCTGTCACATTTAGGGAAGTGGCGTTCCTTCCCCTTTGATGCTGTGCTAGCGAGGAGCTGAGGGAGCACAGTTCACAACAGGCAACACCTGGGCGAGCAGCGCTGGAGATGGACCTGATCCTGCGCCCACCGTGCCAGAATCCTCCAGAGCTGGTGAAGGTTTATTTGCATGGGGGCTGTAATGAGACTTCAGCACTCTCTATGAAATACCGTGTTATGTGAGGTGAATTTAAATTGATACAGGTATTTTGGGGGATATCTTCCTTAGTGAAGACACTTGAAAGCAAGGCTGTTTGCAGATTAGCTGTTGTCACTTTCCTGAAGCCTGCCCCAAAAGCCTGCCTTGCCCTGAGATGAGAGGGTTTCCAGGGCAGTTACTGATGTAACAGTGTGTTCCTTTATGGAGACTCGGACTTGTTTACTTCTCTTTCATTTTTATTTCTATAGCTCAACATACTGTTTGCTGATATTGGTGAATTTGTTTCTTATTTGTCAGTCGAGCTTCCCTGTGGACATTTAATAACAGGCATTTTCCTACCATTTAGTTGTCTCCTATTCCAGAGCCAAACAGAGTTTGCAACAGAGTAGTAATGCCATCATTTTAGCCATCAGACATGATGTGTGGTCTAAATAGCTTGGATCAAAACTCAGTACCCAGCTCTGCCTGAAACCCTCTTCGCGTCTGTGATTGAGATGCAGTCATCTGCCTCGGGTGCCTCAGTTTCCCTGCTATGGAGAAAGGCCAAGTTGTTAATCAAGGACTTTTCCCATCTTCCCATGGGGACGGGCATTTGCTCCAGGCTTGTCCTGTGCAGTTGGCAGGGGGATGTGCGGAGGGAGCGTGCAGGGACGGCTGCCTCAGTAGGTGCATGCCAGCCACGCTTTGTCACTCTCGGCATAGCGGAAGGACTAAGAGACTTTACTTGTAGCAACACAGTAAGAAAAGTGACCCAAACATTTTTCATCCACTGGGGGAAGTCTGCCCAGTTTGCCTATTCCAGGCGTTAAACTGGAGACGGAATCACGCATGAGAAGGTGTTAACGTAACTGAATATTGAGGTGACAGTGACTTAGATTACAGGAGTTCATGGAGCAAATGGTGTGGTGCCACTGGGCTCTGACAAGAGCACTTGCTGGCTGTAGAAAGGCAGCCAGTGGTGCAACCACCAGAACTGACTAAAGTAGCAGTGGCACAGCTAGCAGTTACCATTTAAGAGCTCCAGCAGCTCAAAGGAGTGAAGACCCATTGCTCCATGCTTGTACGAGTGTAGAAAAAACAGGCATCCCCTTCCCTGTAATCTTTATGGGAAGCTGTGGAAGATTAGGAAAACTGAGTAATATTGCATGGGCCGTAGTCACAGCACACACCAGTGCTGAGGCTTTGTTTTTCCATTTTATACAGAAATCATTGAAAGAGGGGAGTGTTAAGAAAGGGTTTAAAGGAGGCAGCTGTTACTTTTTCAAAGCTTGGGGTAGGGTGGAGGGTGAAGGAAAGTTTCTGAGCTGGGCAGATGGGATGCGGCAGCAGCTGAGGACTTATCTTTGGGGTGATCCCATTTCACTTGGCTCCAGCACCAGGACTGGCAGTGGAGGCGAGTGAAATGGGGATCACCCCAAAGGAGCTTCTGTCCGAATTGGGGAGCGCCCACCTGGGATTGCAGAGAAGAGTGACCAGGTAAATGCAAGCAGCTGAGAAAAAGATCTTTTCAGTAGTGTTCTGCTGGGCCATGAGGGGGCAAAGGAACAGCTCTCAAAGTAAGAGATACAGATATTTCAATATGAAAAAAGAAAAGGGTGATTTTAACTACATTAACATCTTGGATGCTCTGGAGAATGAATCTGAGGTGCCCAAGCAGAATCTAGATGTAAGGGCTGAGCTGAAAGCCCTAGAAACTGAGTATTTCTGCTGTAGATACCAATCTGCTGTAAAAACACACCTTGCCTTCAACAGAGACATGATCTTGGACATATTTTCAAAAGCTAAGGATGCAATACCAGACTAAAAGAGCTACCAGGCTTTCTTTTGGTGAATCTCCCACTCTTGGATCGCTGAATATCACTCTCCCAGTAATGCTGTCCTTGGGGGGGTCGAGTAAACTTCCAGACCCCTGTGTCTGTATGAAACATCCTCACCAGAAGTGGAGGGAGGGACATGAAGTGTCCCATACTCAGCAGAACCCCGCTCCAACTGGCTTCCATAAGCATCACTCGTCAGGAGGGAAAATAAATGAGGCTTTCAAAATTGTTCTACTTGATTCATTTCATTCTGGGCTAGAGCAAGACAAATAGACGGTGGGAGGACTTCACTGATAAAGTTTTTTGTTTTGTTTTTTTCCAAAGCAGAGAATACCAGAAGATAACGCAACACAAATTACTGCATATTTTAAACACTTGTAGCTAAACATTCCCTTTTGGGGCTGCGCCAGGTATCTCGCAGTGCCAGTGAAAATGGGATACAGATGTTCGCTTGTTTGGATGGAGACACTGCAATAATTCATGCCTGCTACAAATGATAGGATGCCTCCTGCTCACAAAAGAATACCCTCATCTTTTTGTCAGTAATAAGAAAATATCTTCCCTGTTCCTATACTAAGGAAAATAAGGCCTGTAAAAACTGTAAACTGGGGAAGCATGGGTTTTTTTCAGTTTCCAAAATGTAACTTCTGTTGTAGCGGCGCAGCCTGGGCTGCTAAAAGTGCTGCCACCACGATGCCAGCCCAAGGGTGTCATCGCTCCCAGGGGAGCGAGTTGGTGTGTGGGACAGGTACACGGCGCGTTAAATACCTGCTGCTAAACGTGTATGAACAGAGGACTTGAGCTCGCGGAACAGTGGAGGTTTGGGATGTTGCGTCTGAGACTTTTTTTACAACTTTACCTTTGAGTACTTGCTTATTTTTGTAAGATGAACTTAGGTGTTTTTAAAATGTTACCTCTGATTTTGAGCTTGCTTATGGTGAAAATAGTCTCATTGAAGTCCATGGTAACAGTGTTCAGGAATGTCATCTGTCGTTTTAATGGACATTATGGAAATGGGAGCTGTACACCCTGAAACCCATAGGGATGGGACAGGGGCAAAGAAGAGCTGGGCCCCTCACGCTGCAACGTAACAGCAGGGCTGACGCTCCACTCGCCTCCTGCTGTTTCGTGTTGCAGACAACTGCAAAACTGGCATCTGCCAAAAGAATTTGTTAGCATACCCGAATACTCGCACCGCTGGTTTCCCCATTGTGCTCCTGTCAGGAGAGGTAGGGACAGGTTCACGCCTGCTGCGTGGCTTCAGGTGGAAGGAATGCGTGTGCAAATGGGGCAGGTAGAAATTGCGCTCTTTAAATTAGACTCCACTGCTTGAAATCTGAGCTCTCGGCTTTCCCTGCCCGCTGTCCTATTTTTCGCTTTCTTCTTGCAGTGCTGATATTAAAATGAAGATTTTTTTTTTTTTTTTTTTAGTCTTTTTAGTTCATTTTCATGATGGAGCTGTAACTGAATCCAAAATCACACTTCTGGGAATCCAGCACCAATGTTGTATGAAGGTTTTAAAGGTGTGCACAGTCTTTTCTCTCGCTCCCCTGAATTTTACTTTCTCAGTAATTTTTATGAAGTGGGTTTGGGCTTGACACAACTGGCACAGTTTGGGATGTAATGACTTATTCTTCTGTTTTATTTGGGAGATATTTAACCATTTGCTCACCTTTCTCAAGATGTAAGTTGACTTTTAACTGAAAAATCTCATTTTGAAACAAAAAGCCCTGAAAACCTTTTAATTCAGTAGCACTTAAATGCAGTGCTTTATTTCCCTAATTTTTTTCAACTGTTTTTCTTGGCTTACTCACTAGATTTTTTTTTTTTTTCCAATTTAATGAAAAATGTTGGCATTCTGAAATGGCAACTTTTGCAGGACTAAGTGTTAACTGAATGTTTTGCCCTCGTACTGTTTACTACACTGAATTTTTCACATCACAGCAGACCATGGGCAACCTTAGCTAGTCCTGTATATTAGGGTAGTGATTTTTCAGTCCTTGTCAATATACAGACCATTCAAAACTTTTCAGAGGAAATGTGGGTGCCTGGATAGCAAATTTCAGGCTTCTAACAGTCGAATACCTTTTCTTATGTCTCTGTGGACTCCCTGAAGTTCCCAGGCCCCCAGAAGTTCACGGAACAAGCTAGAAACTACTTCAGGTTCGCTCCCGCTTGCTCACATAATGTAGTGGTTTAGCAAATATGCGCTCCCCCGCTGGTGTTTCTTCAGTGGAGGTAGTCTCAGCCAGAAATAAAGGCAGGGTCTATTTTTTTCTTCTGTAAGTATGTTCAAAACATGAATTTCCATGAGTTTCCAACATAAGACCTATATCTGTATGGTAAGTAGAGTCACTTTCACTTGCAAATGAGGTTGGATCTGCTAAAAAATCTGCTAATTTGCAATAAAAATAGCATCCATCTTTGCTCTGCAAATATAGCCTATTTGAAAACTGTCCCATTTTCAGAACTGTAGCAGCTTGTAGGATGGGAGAAAGGGGAAGAAGGAAATACCTTGCATTTGAAGTCATTTCATATTTCTCCAGGACTATTTCACACACCTTTAGTCATTATGTTGCATTTTTGTGTTGTCACATTAATTTTCACAGCAACAGACTGATAGAAGCAGTGTGACTGCGCTGCAGAAGCAAGGGAAGCTGCATTGATTGGGAGGGAGAAGGATTTGTTCAGACATAAATATCTCCTGCCATATTGAGGGGAGTTTAAAAAAAAAAAAAAAAAGGCCAGCCAAGAAATTGCTTTTTTGTAGGAACGTTCTGTTTCTTTTATCTTTTTTCTTTTTTTTTTTTTTTCTTTTTCATGTGTGCTTCAGTGTGAGACCCAGAATGAGGGGGAACCGAGTGGCTATTTAATGAGTCTGGGATGCTGAATTCGGATGCGCCTTTCAGGTGGGTGAAACGGCAAGGAATGGAAGGCAAGGAAGGTGCACTTGTGTGCAGAAGATGGTATTAAAGAAGGAGGCCCGGTCATGTAAGGTCTTGTTGGGGAAACTGCTGACTTTCTTGCAGGTTAAATGCTTGAAGGAATTGCAGAGTCGGGCTCCAAGAAAATAAGGGCATACATCAAAAAATCAGCACCTCAGCACACGAACAGGTGAAAATACCAGGTGCAGAGAGGAAAGCCAGTGCAATGCCTTCTATCCCAATCTTCCTGCACCCAGTGAAGGACACAGGGACTGCATAGAGAAGAGCAGGTATTGTTGTACCTATAGGGCAATGCCTGCCTGGCCACTGCTTTTGTTCCTGATGTATTGGGTTGCTGTATGTATGTCTCTACGGCTCCAGACTTTCCAAAACCTTCCACAAGGGGAGGATGAGATGGATTTCTTGCTATGTAGTTTCCCGTCTCACCTGTTGGTGATGTTTCCCATGAGGAACTTGGTGCTCTGGGGACAGGGAAATGTGTGGCATCAATCTAGGATTTCAGGGTAGCACAGAAAATGTCAGTAGTATCTTCGAAGGTCACATTTGTAGGACTCAGACCTTTCCTGTTCTAGTGCCCAGATCTGCCTGGCTTGGCAATGCCGCTTCTGGCTTGCTGTGGCCAGTGTGATGACACTCAATGCTGGACACATTCCCTGTGCTCCCGCGGCTTTTCCTTTAAGGGAGGGGCTGAGAGATGCCTCAGCGTCGGAGCTGATGATTTGAGTTCTCTGTTGGCACTCATCACTCCTCAAGTATTTTGGGGTAGAGCTTGTGGACTGGTGCAAGAAAATAAGTCCGCCATTAAAGAGGTGTGAGGAAAAGTCCCAGTATCAGAGCAGAGGTTTTGCCAATAAGGATGGGGGGTTGCAGCTCTGAATGCCTTATTCTTCACCCTTCTCCTGTGCTAAGGCCAGCTGTGGTGGGTGACACCGTGCCTCGCACGGCATCTGAGTCTTGAACTGAGCTTTTTACTTGGTATGTCCAAGTTCCTGACACCAAAAACATTGGGTGGAAACTTGTTTATGTCCGGATGGCTTGCAGCAGGCAAAGCTCTTAAGAGAAGAACAGCTAATTGCATATTCATAATGGCACATCCAGTACTTGAGAGGCGGCCTTAATTTCTACTGTGGTGGATCTGGAAATTTACCTCTGGCCATGCTCAGCAGCATCTATCCCCAGTCTCTGAAGAGCATGGATCAAGAGGAGCTTTTTGGCCCTTTTCCTCTGAGAAAGAACCACTGATTTCTTCCATTTGAGCACATTATTATTTTTTTAACAGCAGTGTAGATACAGCTCCATATACCAGTTGGAAGAAACGTGATGTGTGTCATGAATACTAATATGCATTTGACAGTATCCTATAAATTCAACACATTTTGAAGAGCGTTAACAAGAGTTGTAGGAACCATACTTAAATTCTTCCCCTATTTTTTTTTTTCAATTAAAAGAAAAGGAAGCTAGTGAGAGTCTGTATTTGTATCCAAAACAAATATGGCTTGGGTCACGGCAAGACTTCTGCACGCCGTGCTAGACCTGGGTCTACGGCAAATTCATTGATTTTTGTCTCCATGAATCACCCTAAAGCTATAGGCAACAAAAGCTGAAGCTATGTAGATGTGATTTCTAGTTCATTTGTTGTTCATTAGAAAGATTTTCTCCCTTTTATTTGCGGCACCCCTGCTGCTGCTTGTTCATTAGGAGAATGGAATGTATTCCAAATATTTCCTAGCTCTGGCAGGGCAGATGGTGGAAAGTAATTTTCCAAACTCTTCTGGAAAAGGGGGAGGGGGGAATCCCACTCAAGTAACCCCAAGCCACCCCCTGCACACCGGAAGAATCCAGTATTTCTGAGTGCAGACGTGCTGTGCACTTTCTGTCTCTTTGGTTGTACAGAGCTGTGCGTCGGAGCAGTGGGAAGTGTATGAATGGGAATGCATCACAGTACATGTGGGATGTTAGCAAGGCTGGGGTGTTTTTTCACAGGAAACTGCATTCGCAAAGAGCACATGGCAACATGCAGTACCCTAAAAGATGTGTGTGAAGGAGCGAGATCAATTTCCCTAAATCTTCTGGGTAACCCAATGCCTAAGGTAACCCCGAGGAGGGAAGACAGAGCCTGGGCCATGCTGCAGTTTCACCATCCAGCCCTGCACAGAGGCGTGAGGCAAACTGGAAGCTCCTCAGACATGCCGTCCCCATCCCCTGCCCGTCACCAGCGTGGGCAGAAGGATGTCCAAGTGCACAGACAATGGCGGAGGAAGCAGCTCTGGCTGCATTTCCCTTCTGCTCCCTGGGGAACCGGGAGAGCACGCAAGCCAGGGCCAGATTTAGCTCTTGGATCCACATGAAACACCTCTGTGCCGGCTGCTCCCTTTCTTCGTGCTCAGCCTCTCGTCACGGGAGTGGAAGTCGCGCACACACACAAGGGGAACAGAAGAGCCGAGTCAATATTCAGCAGGCAGAGCCAGGAACACAATGCAGGGGAACAAAGAGCAGGGGCTGCATTGACTGCCTTCCCGGTGGCATTCACCCCTCCTGCCTGGAGCTGGTTCCCTCTTTTCATGAGCCTCTTGACCCACAGATCCCTCTCATCGGCAGACAGACCCCGAAGCCCCGCGGCTGGGTCCTTATGCCTCTTCAGATCAAACCACCAAAACGCTTTGGACACAGAGCCTGAACTGCATGTTTGCATCGAGGCTTTAAGCTCCTTTGCGCTGGCACCCGGGGCTCTCGTTTGTTTTGCAGCTCCTGAGGACAGCAATGGTGCTCTCTAAGTCAATACAAACAAACCCAGGAAGGCCTGAGGCAGCACGGCGGAGCTGACTGAGCGCTGCCGGCCCCGGACTGTGCCGGGCTCCAGCCCTGGAAGATGCCTCTGGTGCCAATTTTGGCTGTCAGCTCAGGCCAGCGCCCCCAAAATCTCACACGCAGAAACCTGGCAGAACAAGGAACTTCCTCAAAAGCAGGGCATCAGCTGCCTCGTCTGTACCACTGAGACACCCAGCTTCGGAGGGAGGCACTTTGGCTGTAAAACCCCATCTGATTTTCAAAGCCTGCCATTAGTGATGGGTTGCTAGACCCCCTCTTCCTGCAGGCCCTCCAGCGTCGCAGAGTGCGTGGGGCATGTGGAGGGGTTGGGGCCTCTCCCTTGATCCGTTCCCACAGCTGGGCCTTCGGTGCAGGTATGTGAATCAGCGGTTGAAGGCTGGGAGCGGGGTGTCCCTGCCAAGCAGGAGGCAGGAGCCCCCTCAGCCTGCGTCCAGCTTTGGGCCAGCTCTGTCCCGTGGCTCCCGGCCTTTCTGTGGGCTCGTGAAGCATTAGTGCGGTCGGGATGTGCAGTTGCACAACGGCTCTGCGGAAGCAGCATTGTGAAACGGATGCTTTCTGTAGCTGCCGTGACCTTAAAACCCATTGCTTGGTCACCCAGCGGAAAAAATCAGGAGAATTCCTTCCGAAGAGCTGGTGCCATGTCACCGGCCGTGTTGCTGCCACTGGGAGCTGGCTTTTCTTCTTTGTCGAGCCGGAGCTGCCGCCAGCCGGGACCGTCTCACCACACCAAGTCAGCTGAGATTCAGGAATTTGTCTAAGCTACATGTAATACCTAAATACACATTTTTCACAGCCTGACAGAGTATTAAACTCCTCTCCGTCAGCTATGGCCGGCAGCCTTCAGAGATGAGCAGAGGCTATAATTGATTCATCAAGACTCCTGTTAATTTGTTTTTGCTCAATTGTAGCAATGTATTTGAGTCCCAGTTATTATGCTCTGGAGTCAAGCTTCCTTTAGGTAATTTACAATGTAGCCTACGTATGTGTAAAAAAATTTATCGCAATCGTGTTTTTAATTACAGTGCATACGATAATATCAAAAGGAGAGAGGGGGAGGAAGGCAGGGAACCCAGACTAAGTTTTTAATTGTTTTAATAGTGAGATTTGGTTCAGTGAGAACAGGGCATATTGGTTTCCTTGGAAACACTGGCGATGTATTAACTGCATAAAATCTAGCATAAAAGACTTGCAAAAGTGAAGCCTTTAGGTTTTAACTGATATTATAACTCTTTGCATTTGGAAAATCAGATTCACCCGTGGCCCCTGGAGTCCCAAAAATGTATATTTTTTGTTTTCTCTCTTAAGACTTAAATTAATAATTTCACAGATTATTAGAATCATTAGAAATCTAAAACTGCAATAACAACAATAAAAAAAACAACACTTCAAAAATACAGTATCCCTGATTCATATGATTTAATTAGATGTGCCTGTAAATTCTCTTTGTGCCAAGCAGTACCAGGCTCAGGCAAGACTCCATGTGATTTGAGAAAGAAGTGCAAAAATTTGGCTTTTTAAACATTCCAATTAAACTAGAGCTTATTGGCAATGGATGGGGAATGGGGGTTGTGGTCACTTCATCACACGTTGTCTCTGCTGCTCCTTCCCCCTCAGGGGGGGACTCCTCATGCTCTTCCCTGCTCCAGAGTGGGCTCCTCTCTCCATGGGGCCACAGGTCCTGCCAGGAGCCTTCTCCAGAGTGGGCTCTCCATGGGGTCACAGCCCCCTTCAGACATCTGGCATGGGGTCCTCCAGGGGCTGCAGGGGGATATCTGCTCCACCGTGGACCTCCAGGGGCTGCAGGGGGATATCTGCTCTGGTGTCTGGAGCGTCTCTTCCCTGCCTTCTTCACTGACCTTGGTTTTCTACATAGTTGTTTCTCTCCTGGTTGTTGTCACGTGATTTTTTTCCCCCCTTCTTAAACATGTTATCCCAGAGGTGCTGCCACTGTCACTGATGGGCTTGGCGGTGCCCATCGGTGGGTCCATCTTGGAGCTGGTGGTGTTGGCTCTATCAGGCACAGGGGAAGCTTCTGGCAGCTTCTCACAGAAGCCACCCACGTAGCCACCCTCCCCCCGCACACTCCACTACCAAACCCCTGCCACACAGACCCAGTACATGAAGTCTTCGATGCTGCTATTTTTCCTGGCATATGTGTTAGGAAACAGAGTATCCCCAGAGAGCCTCTTCCCCTGAGGCAGCATGTTGGGTTTGGGGCTACAGCACCCCAAGGCACCAGGTAAGGTCAAATGTACATTTTCAGGTTCTCATCTGAAGTTAAAACATTTTCTTTTCATTCTCTTTGAAAATAAGGCTCTCAAATTACCAACTTTGCCTTTTTTGTGTTAGAAAACAAAGTCTTGTGAGGGAGGATTCAGCTTTCTGCAGTCAAGTGGGATTGAAACACCCGATTTTAGTATCTGTGATTCACCTCTGAGCCCAACCTGTGATGATATAGTGCATCTGGGGATCGAATACTACAGAAACTCTCTGTTAAACAAAAGGGAGAAAAAAGACTGCAGATAAAGTACCAGATGTAGGATTTTGAACTATCAGAGATGAGAATGGATGGCTTGGTTTTAGCATGTAAGACTAATCACTCAGTTGAAATCATCTCAGCAGCTGAGTAAATAGACTTACGGAAAACGCATTTATGGGAGCATTTGTGTTCCAGGATCCTCCCTCTTCCCCAGTCCTGTTTCTTTTCCTGTCTCTCGGGTGTTGAAGCTTCCCAGTTAACGGGTTTATTAGGCAGTGATGACGATGTCAAATGTGCCGCCAGGCCCGCGGCGGCTCCGCCGGGGCCGAGCCGGTGGAGCCCGGGTTCAGCGGCACCTTGTCCGTGGGCAGCGGCCCCGCCGCGGCCGTGGGGGGCTCAGCCGCGCCGAGCGCCCACCGCCGGACGCCGCGGGCACGGCCTCGGCGTGTACCGTCCGTGTACGGGCGGACCGACAGGCGCCCACGCCCGCGCGTTCCTGTGGGTGTTCTCCCGGGCGCCGCGGAGCAGCACGTCCGGGGTGTGCAATAACCGGGGTCTAAAGGAACAGGGGCTCCGGGGCTCGGAGCGGGCAGCGCGGCCGCTGCCCCGCGCAGGGAACGGCCGAGTTCACGGGCGCAGGCCGGGCCCAGCCGCGGCTCCGAAGCGCCTGAGCGGCGAGGCGGTGCGATGGTGCCCGGGCCGGCACCCCTGGACCCCGCCGGGCGCAGGGCGCACGCTGCCCCAGGCCTGGCCCTTTAAGGCGGCGGCGCGGGAGGGCGCGAGCTGCGCCTTTGTCGTGGCACAGGGTCACGGCGCGGTCACGGCCCCGCCCCACGTGGAGTTGGAGCCCACGCGGCCGGGCGCGCCTCGCCTCCCTGCGCTGATTGGCTGCTCCGCGCCCGGGGGGCGGGTTCCCCCGCCTCTGATTGTCGTTTACAGGCCGGGGGGCGGGGTAACGCCGCTCCGCGACACCGGGCACCTCCCGCGGGGATTTAAAGGGCCAGAGCCCTCCCCGCCGCCCGCCCGATTGCGGCGCGTTCGCGGTGGGTGACCCCCACGGCCCCGCTTGTGCGCACGTGCTCACATGTGCGTCCGCGGGTGTGCGCGGCATCGCGTAAGTGCGAGGCGACGCGCGCGCCCGGGGCGGCCCGAACGGCGGTGCCGCGGGCTCGGTGCCGTTTCGCGTTCGTGCGGGTTCAAGCCCTTCCCCGGGCGCTGCCGCGTCCCCACGCGCCGCCCCGGTCTGCCGGCCCGGGACCGCGGCGGTTCCCCGCCGGGGGGGCCGGGGTCGGGCGGCTCCGGCAAGGTGCGAGGGCGCGGGCTCCGCGCGGTGGCACCAGCGGGGCCGTATCGGCCCCCGAACGGGCTGGAATGGGCTGCAGTGACGTGCTGGTGGCTTCGGTAAAAATATTCATGGGAAACAAACGCTCGCTGACTTTTCAGCCGTCCCGGCTGGGGAGAAAACCCCCCCGAATGGGGCAGAAGGCGGCGCTGGGCAGAGGTGGTGGGAAGCACCTGGGAGGCGGCGGGCAGGGATGGGGGTTCCAGAGCCTTTTGGGTGGGATGTTGGTTGAGGCTGTTGGTCGCTGGGTGACTCTTAGCAGATGGGATGAGGTCTCGGAAGGAAGATGCTTCTGCCGTTCCGAACAAGGGTGAGGGCTCGTCTGCCGAAGACTTAATCCGCAATATCTCACAGACTTTAAATCACGCCTGAGACGTAGCTGTAGTGACTTTCAGAGGCAAACAAGCCCTTAGCTAAAGCTGGTGAGCATCCGCCTCCCTGCCCAGCGTTGTTCTCCTGCTGCAGCAGAGGTTGGGCTCCAATTGTCTGGGAGAAAACTCGCATTTCTGGTACCAAACAGTTAAAAAAAATAAACTTAACCTAAGAGGTTAGTCACCAGAAAGTGGAAACCATGTCTGGAATTGTTAGAAATAAGTCTTGCTTGAAAATAAATATAGAATTATTCACCATGGTAACTATTGCCCTATTGTGTTAGTGCATATCGATTTAACATTAATCCAAAGACTAATGCTGTGAAATATTTGGTCTCTTTAATGGACAACTGTTTAGTTAATAAAGCTTGGGGGAGTTGTGGAGCGTTTTGTTTTGGTTTTCCTTAGATTGCCTCAACCACTTTTGGAAGAAAATGATTTGACTCTTAGGGTTACTTATTTCTCATGTTGTTCTCTCTTTCCAATTACATTTTATGAATTTACTCTTAGTGCTGCACTGTAATGATTATGCGGGGTTGTTCAAATCTTTAACTAATGTGAATTGTTGCAGTGAGGAATAAAAGGAAAGATTGAAATGTGACTGCAAAGGGAAAGCCTGACTTCTGGTCTGGCAACGAGGGAAAGAAATTACATTATAGTCTAAAATCAGCCAGAGCAGACGGAGTTGTCCACGTCGTTCCGTTTGTCCAATACCTCAGGTGTTGAAGCTCCCGTTGGCCCGAGGCCCCATGAGCAGCCCCGGTCACCCTGGAATTTTGTGGCAAAACCAGGAAGTGAAGGGAGATCTGGCAGTGCCAGACTCATCTTGGAGCCGTCAGAGGTGTCCCTAGGGAGAATGTAAAAAGCAACTGAAAAAAGCTGATCAGTGATAGAATAGAGGAGCCAAAATCAACAAAAGTGTGTTCTGGGAGTATCCCGGCAGCTGGGCTGTACTCGCAGCTGGTAGAGAAGAAACTCTGACAAACAGCAGTGGGATGGAGGGTGGATAGTGTCATTACAAAGAACAGGGTGAAGCATTTAAGTTAGCTGATGTACTTTTAATTTTTACAAGCCCATCTGGGATGACTTTAATTATTTGTTCTTAAATCATGGTGGAAAAATGCTGATTGTTCTTAAAGCCACATGAGTCGTTCAGATGAAATCAGAATGGTGGTAAACAGTGCATTTTTAAACCAGCATCGACTTGCAAACAGTATTTTTCTTTTTCTTGTTTTTTTAAGGAAGGTTAGGAAGATGTGCAAACTTGCAGCAGCCTGCATCTGGAACCGGAGCCTTTATCCACCAAAGCTTTGTAACACCCCCTCCCCCCCCCCCCCCCCCCCCCCGAAGAAGTTGCTGATTCACGGGATGAGGGTGGACGCTCTCCCACGGCTCAGGCACAACCTGGGCCCCAGTTGCCCGGCCTGGGCCTGCACGGCCACCGGTGCTGTTGGGCTCTGCCGGACGCCTCCTCTGCCCCGGCACCCATCCCCAGCACCTCCTGCCTGTGCCCCGGCCCCAGCCGGCACTGTGCCCGATGGCGAGAGGCTGCGGCAGCGAGTGCGGAGACTGTCACCCACCAGTCAGGGAATGGACCAGCCACAGAAGAACAATGTGTTACTTAAAGCTGCATCTACTTGCTTGAAGACCATTTAAGGATGTTCCGTGTCTTAAAATACAAGAATTCCGAATCGCACATGAACTGCGGCTGCCCGGGGCTGGCAGCGGTGGCGGGGCGGCTGCTGGCAGGTGCCTCGTGTGACAGGGGGAAGCGCGTAGTGTCACTGCGACTCGTTTGTGGTGGCGCTGCCTGTTCCAAGTGCGAAGGAGTGTCCGTGGTGAGCTGGTGGCTCCCCTCCGCTCACAGCCACCTTTGCTGGCAATGCCTACTGGGAGAGGGTCTCTGATACTCACCTCCAAGTGTCTTAAAAAGAAAAAAGTATATTTCCAGCTAAATAATAATAAAAGTGTGCTGATTGATAAATCTCTATCTGAACTAGCATTTGTCTTCAGAGTTTTGACCATGCGTATGCCTTGCTTTAACTTTCGGGCTGACCTTTCTGGGGCTTGTGGGCTCCCACTCACCCCAGCCCATGTCCTTGTAACAGGTAACGCTGCTCCATGTTTTCATTTACAGAAATTTGACTGTCACAAAAGAAACAGACTTCAGGACCAACATGAAGGAATGGGCCAGGAGGCAGGTAAGAATTTCCCCTCCCACACTACCCGTGAGGAAACTGAGGCTGGGATCAAAATATAAAAAAAGGACTGGAAATGCTTTATTTCCAGTTCTAGTGTAGATTTTTTTTTTCCAGGTAATTGTCCTCTCCCGGGCCTGCGCACCATCCCCCGCTCCCCCCTGCGTTCGGGGAACGGCACTTGTACAATAACTCATGTCTGCTCAGTGCTGGGGAGCCCAAACTTTTCAAAGCTCATTTCTGTCACAGCTGTGAGATCCTCTTCCGTGTTTCCTTTGGATTAGTAATTGTTGGGAGTCACCATCTGTCAAGTGGCAAAGAGTAAACGACTAAACAACCCAGCAATTCCTCCTTCCTTCTCTTTGGGCATTTTCACAGGACTGCATGGCTCCACAGGAGTAAAGCGCTGGCACATATTTAACATTAGTTTGTAAGTGGTCAGGTAAAAATAAATTCCATTTTTGGGGGGGGGAAATAAAGGCTAAACCTTACTCAGTAAGTGCCACCATGACCGGACCTGACCCTCGACATGATCCGTCTTGTGTGATTTCTGCAGCTTTGTACAAGATTTGGGTTGGTGGCCAGTGCCACTCTTGGTGCAATCTTCCCAGCACCATCTCTCAGGAGCTGGGAACTCTGGATCCTTCCAAATCCTGAATCAGAGCTATCAGGAACTATGGAAAAATAGGCTTTCTTAGAAGATAACCGAAGTTGTCTATCTCCCAGTAACAGGACTCACCAAGTATTATAGCAGCCACTTCACACCACTATAGTTAAGCTTGTTTCAGCATTTTCCATTATAAACCTCTGTTTTCACAGGTTTATTTCCCAAGGAAAAAAAAATAAAAAATCTGTCTTGACTAAAACTTGGCACACTGAGCACTCGGGGAAGAGGTTTTTTCCCTTTTACCTGTCTAGAAAGTGAACGGGGTCGCTCTGTTTTAAAGTGGGTGGTTTGAAACAAAACCGGGAAATAGTTCCTGCGCGTGGCGGCGGGGGGCTCCCGGCGGCGTTTGCACCGGGTCAGCCGCGGCCAAACCGCCACTTGCAGGTTCTCCGCCCCCGTTTCTTTTCCAATCGTTCTTGTCTTTTCTTTGAAACGCTGCGTTTGGGAACGCTCCGTGCGAAGAAAGCCCGAAGCTCGGCGGCTCTCGTGCCGGGGGCGGGGGGGGACGGGGACGACTCGGCAGCCGCCGGCCGGGGCGGGGCGGGCGCCGCGGGACCGACCCCATCCGGCGAGAGCCCTTCCCGCAGAACGGGCAAATCCGGGCGCTTTTGGGGCTGTTTGCGGGGCCGGGCCGGGACGGGACCGGGGGCTGCGGCGATCCCGACGCCCTCCCGTGCCCCCCCCACGGCGCGGGCGGCCCGGGGCGCGCGCCCGCCGGCCCCGCCCCCGCCTGGCGGCGGCGCGAGGACAGGGCAGTCCCCGTCTGGCGCTGACGTCACGAAGCCCGCCCGCGGCGGGCGGCGGCGCGCGGCCGCGTCCCCGTGGCCGTGAATGAGCGCGGGGGGCGGGAGCGGAGCGGGCGGGCGCGGAGCGGGCGGGCGGGCACCGCGCTCCCTCCGCGCTCCTCCGCGCTCCCGCAGCGCCGCGCCCCACAAAAGTGCGGGGCCGCCGCGGCCCGCCCCAGCCCAGCCGCCTCCCGGGCCGAGGGGGCGCGGAGCAGCCGCCGAGCCCCGCCGCCCCGCTGCGGGGGGCGCTGCGCCGCGCCGGGCTGGGGTTTTTATTTCCAATTTTTGATCGCAGCTGCATTTCCCTCCCCCCGCCCCCCCGCGCCGAGGAGGAGCCCCGGCTTTATGTGGTGCTGCCCGGAGAGCGCTCGGCGGCCGTGAAGTTCTTTGTGTCGCCGTCGCCGCCTTCTTTTTTTTCTTCTCATTTTCTTTTTTTTTTTTTTTTTAAATGTATAACTTCATGGGTCTGAACAGCACGGCCGTAGCTATTCAGCCCAATGTGTCCTGCACATGCAACTGCAAAAGGTCTTTGTTCCAGAGCATGGAGATCAGTAAGTACTTGTCCTGCCGCGGGCCGGCCCGACGCCGCGGGTGCGGGAGCGGGGGGTGCGGCGGCGCTCCGCCGTGGGCGGGGAAGTTCCCGGGGGCGCTGTGGCCAGCGCCGGGACCCTTCGCCGCGATGCGCCTTCGCCGAGCGACTGGGGTTGGGCTTTTCCCCCCGCCGTGCGAGCTCTGCCCGCTCATCTGTTGCTGTCGCGGTGTCCGGAGCGGGTGTGACGCGGAGCGACGGAGCCCGGGCCGGGCCGGCAGCTCCCGCGCTCTCCGCCCCCCCCCGCGCCCTCCCGGCTTCGCTGCCTGAAATCCCGGCTCGGCCCCGTCGCCTCCCGCATCTTGCCCCTCCAGCCTCCGCGACGCTGCGGCCGCCCCTGCCGCGCGCCCCCCCCCCCCCCGCGTGGTGGTGCGGGGGGGCCCCGACCCCCGGCTCCTCCGGGGTCTCCACCAGCCCCGTGTGAATCCCCCTCCTCGCCTTACCGGGGGCTGGGGCGGGAGCACTGCGGTCCTGACACCCGAGTAGGGCTTATATTTGGGAACCTGTCCCATCCCCCCCCCGCCTCTCCAGCCCCTGTGGGCTTCTTCTTGTGAAGGGCTGTTTGCCTTTTTTTATTAACATTTTTCAGCCCTTGCAGAGTAGCAGTGAGTTCGATGCCTGACCTAAATACGCAC
This sequence comes from Larus michahellis, assembly GCF_964199755.1. Taxonomy (NCBI): domain Eukaryota; kingdom Metazoa; phylum Chordata; class Aves; order Charadriiformes; family Laridae; genus Larus; species Larus michahellis. Next base: position 297,128 of record NC_133907.1, on the reverse strand, counting down.
TACTTTTGTATGTGCTCTTTCGCTCTTGGAAATGAAGTGCATGGAGGTGAGAGAGAAAGCGTATTATTGCTGAGGAAAGAGAAATGAGTTGGTTTCTCTGTCAATTTAAAGCAAGTGGTATTTTCTGTAATGGGAAGATTTTCAAGGCATGCCGGGCTGGGTGGGTTGTCAGGACTGTGCCCAGCTTAACGCCTTGTTCTGTGCCGTGAAATCTAAACCCTACACAGACTAATGCAAAATGTCCCAGAATGAAAACTTGGGAAAGAGTCTCGATTTTGCATATATTCCTGGCACTGTGGTGGGGCAGGCTCGCGCTTGGTGCAGCAGGGGAAAGTCAGCTGGGCTGTGCCTGTTTCTGCTAGCACAGGATCAGCCCCGTTACCTCCAGCGGGGCTGCAGAGCGGTACTTTAGAGCCAGCATCTGTCCCTTGGTATTTTGGATGGCTTTTGTCCAGTGTCGTCTGCCTTCGCCTTCTCCAGTTTCATCGTTGTTTAAGTCAGGTGTCTTAAGTCCCGGGGAAGGTCTGTAGGCATTTGTATACTGAGTACTAAAAAGTCTTCATTCTGAATTTTAGCATAAACCATACCCTTTGTCCTGTATGCACATTTAATCTTGATTTAATCTCATTCGTGTTCAGACAAAACTAAGCTGGATTTGCCTGATTTTATTAACACTACCAGTACTGAATAGACTATTATTCTTTGCTGACTTTAACAGGCCGGGTTAGATGCGCATACCAATAGCAGTGTATAAATAATGAAGATACGGTTCTTCTTTGTGTCAGCCAGTTGGTGAACATAAACCGTGTCCCAGAGAATTGCAAGGATGAGAGACTTTACTTTGTGTCTGATCAAGGCTCATGGTTATGATAAAAGTTGTGAATTGAAATGTGTAATGTCTTTTGAAGAAAAAGCTTCTCTTCCAGTCTAACTCTTGGCATGAGGTTTTGTTGGAACAACTCAGGCTTTTAATTTTATTCTTTGACTTCTTAGAAGTAGCATATTTTGTAATTTTTTCCTATTTTTTTCAGCGTATGAAAGGCTTGGTAGGAGGCAGGTGCCAGTTATGGATGGGGGGCTGTGAGAGGCTGGGGACAGTGAAGTGCACGGGGGGACACCGTGCCCGTCCCCTGTGTCAGCCCTGGGGTCCCAGCACGTGGGCGCTGAGTTCCTATTAGCTCCCGGGAACCTTGGATCGGGCTCCCTTAATGCTGCCCTTCCTTATTTCGTTTTCGTCTGGGTTTCTTTATCACCGATGTTATTTATTTATTTTGCGCTGCGTTGGCAGTGTTGGCTCACCTCCGTGGTGCAGGAGGGCTTTGGTTGCACTGCAGGAGCTGCTTCCTCCGCCTGGGGTTGGTGGAAAGGACGGTGTTCAGCCTCCCTGAGATAAATTCATTATACAGTTTTTTTCCCCCTCCAGTCGCTTGATTTTATTTATCTTTCTAATATGACTCTGAGGGAACCTCAGAGCAGCTACCACCAGATGCTATTTAATTTTCTACCCAAAAGTTACCATGCAGGAATGCTTCAGGAAAATGGCATAACTGTAAACTCTTTAATTTAACCCTCTAATTAGGTTAACTGTACAAGTGATCCCCAAAAATATTTCTTTGCAGGCTTTATCCTGTGTGGCAGGCTGCGGCGCTGCGGTGGAGGAAGCAGCTGGTTTCTGTGTGTGGCGCTCCCAGATTAGGATTATGAAAGGGCTTTTTGGGGGCGGGGGTGTGGAGTCTCACCCGCTGGGGCTGCAGTGCCGGTATGCCGGGCAGTGTGAAGCAGCCAGACGTCTGCGGCAGTGGTCTCCAAGCGCTGCGGCCGGGCGAGAGAGGTCAGGGGTGGCTGTCGTGGTGGAAGAGCCTGTAAATAACTAATTATTTGGTGCAGGGAGCAGAGTGAGGCTGCGTGCCCAGCTTCCCCACTGGCTGGCCCAGGGAGCTGGGCTCCTGCCGCCGGCGTGGCTGGTGCCTGCTACAGTGCCTGCTGCCCGCCCCGGTGCCACTGCAGCCACCGTGGCCTTGTGCTCGCTGTGTACCCACAGGGGCTCCTCCCCGGGCTTCGGGTGCCAGGGCTGGGACCCTGCCTCTGCCAGGCACCGGGTGTCTCCGCGAGGGGTGGCTCTGAGGGCAGGCGGCTCTCGGTGGCTCTGCGCGCGGTGATGCCGGACGAAGCGCTGGGGAGGTGCAAGGTGTCATTACCTTGAGGCGAGGCAGGGAGGCCGATCCCTCGCTGGCAGCCATTCCCTGAGGCCAGTGTTGGAGCAGGGTCCCCGGGCTGGGCCGAGCCGGCCATGAGAGTGGGTGTCTGCCCAAGCGAGGACTTCTAGGTTTTCACATTCTTTGGTTTAATAACAAACCAAACGCAGATGGCTCAACCAGGGATCACATCTCCTTTCCACTTCAGACTGCTTTTTTGGCAAATACGTTTCTTTCCTGACACTGTGTCAGCAGCAGTGGTGGTGTTTTCTGGGGCAGAGTAGGTGATAGCCAGGTACTTCTTGCATGCCGCCCCGTTTTCCTCCAGGAGGCAGGGACACGGAGGGAAGCCAGAACTGCTACCAGTGTCTCGGCAAGCCCGAAAGTGTTTGCACAGAGTATATCCAGTTTGTGGCGTCTCCGTTTGACCTCCGCCATGCTGGGGAGGTCCCCATGTCCAGCTCTGGACATGTCTCCGTGACAAGTGCTGCTTTTTGCCATGATCAGTGTCCCAAGGTACGACCCAGGGGAGCAGAGCACAGGTGACTTCTTCTTACAGTGGCCTGAGGACCATCTGTGGGTGCCCTTGGCCATCCTGGGAACCTTTGCAGTCCATGGTCCCAGCTCTGCACGTCCCACCTCTCGTACCGAGGGCAGGGGAAGTCCTACTTCCCTGAGCCTGAGAGCATGGGGGTCTTAAAATTACAGTTTATTTTGTGCCCTCAGGCAGTGATTTTAATCTTAGTGTTTTATAATCAGTGTTAAATGGGAGAATGAAAAGACACAGAGGAGGAAATGGGAGGAAAATAGTCAAACTTTTTTTTTTTCTCCTCTGGGTGAACACCTGGATTGCGTTGTGCTGCACAGCGGGACCGGCACACACACACGGCACCAGAGGTGATCCTGTAGAATCGGAGGTGATCATATATAATGCAAAGTGGAGACAAGATACGGCTAATTCTTTTTCAGTCGGTATCAGGGTATATTCAGAGGAGAATGTCTGACCTTCTGCCATGGAGGCATCCTCTGCCCCCTGAATAAGTCATTGGTTTGCCTTCATTTTATTTAGTAGTATGTTTTCAGATCCTGGTTGTGAGAGGTCCGTCACTGAAGGGTGTGTGGGAAACAGCAACCATATTCCTTTCCTTAAAGCCAGGAATTCCCAAGGTAGGGGCTGGGATCACCTGTAAATTTTCAGGATGTTGAATTAGCTGAACTACGGCTGCTTCCTTTGCAAGTGGAGAGAAGAGTAACAACAAATATATGTTCTTACTTATTTTTATTGGCTGTTGTTCACCAAGTATACTAATATTTTTGGATTTCCCAGGCTGAGAGTTGCTGGCTAGATAAATCCAGTTTTAGAATGCATTTGTAAACCTAAATTATAAATGGATAGACATAAGGAGACCTTTCCAAGGGAAGTACAAAAATACACGGTGTCACTACTAGTAATTACAATCCAGCTTCTTTCCTGAGTAACTCATTGTACAGTCATGTCTGTTGGGCTTGTTTCAGGTAATAGTAACCGTCAAAATTTGGTAACCCTAATTAGCTAAAAAAGGTCATTTATTTGCAATGGTGTTTCATGTGAAAACTGACTACCAGTTTGCTTCCTGGAAGGAGATTCCATGTGTGGTGTGTGGTTTGTCTTACCAGATCCCTCACGTTCTCTGATACATGATGGATCTGTTGTTGGCGTGTTTCATCAAAGTAATAAAGCCTCTCTGGAAAGCTTGCAAGGAGAGAGGTATGAGGGCCACTTTGCTGCAATTACATGGAAACTTGGTTCACACCATGAGCACACTCCCAGACATCCATAAAGCAAAGGAATCATTAATGTCAATGGGGATGCTTTACGCGGTGTTCTTCCCGTCTGTGTGGCGAAATTACTGGATGATTATTTTATAATTACTTTGGGTGGCAGATGGGCACTTGGGCAGATCCCAGGTGAGGAGACACATCAGAGACCTGCTCTGGGTGTGAGCAGCGCGGCCGAGTCCATCCTGGAGAGGAACAGGGAGGATTTCGGCACAAGGGTCCCCTCCCTGAGGGCAGGACCTGAGCCATCATCCATCCTTCAGAGCTGAGGGTGTGGGGCTGCTGCGTTGCCGCTTCCTCGCTGTGCTGGACGTGGTGGTGGAGCTCCTGGAGGAGCGAGGGGCGAGCGCAGGGTGCGGTGCAGCGGGATCACGGCAGTGCCGGCCTCGGGCACAGTGCCACCGCGGCAGGAACGGCCACCTGAGCCGGTGGCACCGCAGTGCTGCGGGATGCGGCCATAGGTGTCCGCACCTCGGAGAGCTGACGAGTTTTCAATACCTGAAAAAGTATCAGAGTGCTCTGTATGTGTACAGGTATAAACACATTTGGGAAAGTTAATTGATTGAGTAATACAAGAAAGTAGTTCAAAATGAACTGGTTAACGAGGCAGTCAGTAACCAGAGAGAGGAGTTGTGGAGTTTGGGTTTTTTTGGTTTGGTTTTGTTTTGTTGTTTTTTTTAAAGCAGATAAATTTCAGCTGTAGGAGTTTATCATCCAAATCAGAGGATTTGGGGAGCTATTCAGAGTAAAGAGAGCTTTGATGATTTGGCAAGGAATACAGCTTCTAAGGCAGCACTTTGATCTGTGTTTTAAATGCTTCTTTGTAATGACAGTTTCACAATTTCTTTTCTCGTTTTAAGTCAGTTTTGCAGAGGTATGTTTTGAGAGAAAATAGTAACAGCACACATTATTCTTGCTGGCTTTGGAGCCAGCTAGAACTTGTAGCTCATCCCAGATCTTTTGCCTACTATGTTAATTTTATGATTACACCAAAAAGGAAATTAGTAGAGATGTTAAATATTATCAAAGCTTTGCAAATCTTTTGAAATATCTCCAGTGTGAAACCTAAACTTGCATTAGCATTTTTGCTGCAGTATGTTGTACAGTGTTTATCTAAGTAGCCACCTAATATTGCAGGTTCCTTATATATCTTTTTTTTCCCTTCTAAAAGACATGTTACTGTTTAGCATGTGCATCCTTTTAGTCTTGCGTTGCACCTGAAGACCTTGATTCTAGTGACTCGAGCTTTCTAAAGATAACCCGCTGCTGCTGTAGTGGTGCTGTTAGGAACCTTTTTCTTCCCCTTCTGGCTACGGCACAGATCAACTCTCGTTGGAGGGAGAAGGTTGTTGTCACCTACATATTCTTGTACAAGAGAGCTTGTTGCATTAATTTATTTAGTATGGGTAGAGTAGGAGAGAGAGTAGGAACTGGAAATCCTGCTTTAGCAGGGGAGTTGGACTAGATGATCTCTAGAGATCCCTTCCAACTCTGAAATTCTGTGATTCCATGATTCCATGGTTAAGATTTTCATTTAAATCTTGTGTAGCATCTTTCCTTCTTGTAGCCAGTTTGGGGTAGAGTTTATATCTCCCTTGGGAAATGAGCAGCCTTAAGCATGAGGGAAAACTAAGGAAGTTTTCCCAAATTGATATAGAGCTCTGTGTTAGCTCTTCAGGTGCTGTTTTTCACCTCTGTTGAGCTGTGACTCTAAGCTGTACCAGGCTGGCAGCTCTCTGCTTGTGGACCAGGTTCAGCTGGTGTGTAGAAGAGGGCACACATGTCATTTGCAAGCTAAATTAGCCCGTGAAGTTGGGTCTTCAGTGACGTGTAGAGGGTGGCATTGCTGGAAGGCCTTAAACAAATAGCATCATGTATACATTTAACTTACCTCCTTTTCCAAAATGTCAGTGACTTTGTTCAGTTGGACTTTATCCTTGTTATTCTGCGTATCTCTGTGGTATGGGATGCTGATGTGGAGCGTGTGAGGCTGCGTTGTCATGAGACTTGTAAATTCAGCCATCACACTCAGGGATGCAACCAATGCACCGATACATATCTCAGGCTCAGGTTGGCACCAAGTCCCCCATCACCTTTTGATTTTTTTTTTAATTTTTTTTTCCACCGCATACAGCATTGCTGTGGTTGTAGTTGATACGGTATCTCTTTTTTTCTCCCAGTGTTCAGACTTCCAGTTTCTCCTTGATACAAGAGGAGGCTTATGCTCCACCTAGAAGAGGGTGTGTTTTTCTCTGTGCGTGATGTGTGTTGGTGTTGTCACAGGCTGTGGCGTTATACAGAGGTACCTGGCACATCTTTTGAAACTTGCCTCACAAGTTGTCGGTGTTAGTGGATGTCCACAGTGCTTTTAAATGGTTCACACAGTTGTGTTCAGTGTATTCAGTCTCACACTTATCTTCAGTAAAATGCCTCAGACTGGCTAATCTTTTCATTTGCAGTATACATTCAAAATGTGCATTTAGAAGGGCAGGTGCTTTTGCCCATGGCAGTTCTCTGCTCCGCTCGCGAGCCCCAACTCGTGCCCGTGGGGATTTGCTGGCACGAGGTGCGCGCTCCAGCAGGGGCAAGAGCATTTCCCACGTTCGCAAACTTGGCCCAAGCAACTCAGCAAAGCAGAATTCAGCCTTGGAGAATCAAAGTTGATTAACCCTCAGGCTTGGAGCATACTAAGAATGAAAAGAGGTACTTGCACAAAAATCAATAGTACTTTTAAAGAATATATGCAGGACGTGGTTTGGGGATTTTTTTTGATCTCTTCATTCTGTCCAATATGTTAAGTAGCTGGTTTGTTACTCTAACCCCCTACAAATGTTTGTCAGTAATAATTCTGTAAAACTATGAATCAACTCTGCATGACTTTGTGCAAATAGACTGACTAATTTCTTTGTTCTTTTCTTCTTACTTTGTAATTGGATTCTGTAAAAGCCCAAAGGTTTGGTCTTGTGGAAAGCATGATTCATTTATTGGTGTCTGTGCCGACTAGTTATCTTTCAGTAATTCCAGAGTGCTGCTACAAGCCAAGAGTGATTCATACATGGCTAAGTGCACAAACAAATGGGGTCATGGCCATCTGCAGAAACTTTTCTAATCTATTTATGGTATCGGAGAAAGAAGTGGGTGTATTAAGGATGATGGAATAGGTGTCAATTACATTAGTGAATATAACCGGTTAAGTAACACTAACCATTACTCAAAACCACATCTGCTCATTGCTAAAGATCACAACAGTAGGTCCTATTTAAATGTTAACATAGGTCTGATATGAGAGATGGATTGAGCTTCTAGCTTGCCTCCTGAGGAACTCACCATCATAACTGCTATGGTAGTCTCTTCTAAATTCCTTAAAATTTAGACATTAACTTGCAGTATGAGTATTTGTAGTAGCAAAGTCAAGCTCTTTGGTGTTGCAGGCCTCAGACATTATATACTTTACATGCAGAATTTGGCCTAATACTTAATTAACTTGCCGTTGATGATCAGTGGTAGGATTTTTCCTTTGTATATTGGGCAGGATGGCAGTGCACCATCTTAGTAGAGACAGCGGTGGTCAGCTGAGTCGGTTTTCCTTCCAAATGCATCTTCAGTGCTTTAAAATCTCAGGCGTAAGGTGACCTTCATCTTATGAGGTAGCCTTCCTCTATCTCCGTTCCATTTCGCTAGTGTGAGAATTCATTTTCCTCTTGGTAACTCCGCTAACAAAAGCAGCCCTGGCTGCAGCCGCCTCAGAAGTGCTTTGTTCAGGTTTTAGTCTTTTGCTCTGGGGGGAGGCAGTTTGCCCCTGCCCTGCTGGCTACGGGGCGGGGGGGGCTGGGACCCCGGGGCTGGCGCTTGGGTTCCCCGGTGGGTGGTGAAGAGGAGGGGGTTTGGGACTAGCGGGAGGGGGTTTGGGACTAGCGATGGAGAAGAGCCGGGGCCTGCAGCACTGCCAGGGCGCAGGGTGGTGGACCCGGGGATGGCTCCATCCCGCTGCCACCTCCGCACCTCGTGCTGCAGCTGGGCTTCGCCTGTGGGAGAGGGGGATCCTGCCAGGTCTTGCAGAGCGCAGGGCTTCAGAAACAGCCCGCATCCACCCGATGGATGAGCATCACTCTGGGGGCGAGCTGGGGCGGTGCCATGAGGTTTGGGGTGGCTGTGGCCCCGTCCCCCGAGCCCGGCAGACTCGTGTGGTCACTGCTTGTTTGCGTTTCATTTCTAAAGGGCTCGACTGGAGCACAGAGCTCATGGACTCAAATTTCTGTAAATTAAATTTGAGCATTGGCACTGGCAGAAAATATGGAAGAATTTGGCAACATGTTGTCGTCCTGCTCCTGACACTGTGAAGGCTGTGGCCATCCCCACTGCCCTCTCGCTGGGGTGCTCCCACGGAGGGGGACGGGCCCTGGCCAGCGCACTGAGCACACGACGTGGGGGAGGACGTGACCCAGACTTCTGCCCAAAGGACTGATGAGCCTCTCCTGATGTCTGAACAGCTTTCTTCGTATGCCCTTGCTTTATTTAAGTCAACAGATTGTGTAAGCCACATGCTAGATTTACCTGCAGGGCAAGTGGGAAGGAAACAGTGCCATTTGGATGAATTCCCAAAAGACATCTAACTGCTCGGCATTAAAACTCAACATTTCCAAGCCCGAGTCTCTACAGCTGTCCTGCTGAATCTGCTGTCTGCCTCCTCCATCCTTGTGCGACACATCCGTGGCTCCAGCTGCCGAGGACAGTCCTGGGGAAGCTACCTGGGGGTCTGCTGTGGGCCGGGCTCTGTGCCGGGCCAGCTTGGAAATTTTTCCTCTTAGTGGTTTCTGTTTAATATTGTGATTAATACTGTTATTTCTAATAACACAAAAAGCACCGCCCCCACAGCGAAGCTGTGCCCCGAACCTCCCACACCTTCCCATGCCGTTTCTCACCCTGCTGAGGGCAGTGGCCAGCTGTTGGAGCCCGGAGGATGAAATCCACAGCTCAGTAGCTTACGTGACCCAAGGTGGGACTGGTCACCTTGAAACCAGGATGAATTTCCTTGTGCTCTTCACAGGTATGGGTGTGATGAGACCCGGTTCCTCGAGGGTCGGAGAGCATCGATGTCCCCGGCGCTGGCCTGGGCGGCAGGGGCTCAGCTTTGCTGAAGGCAGACATCTCTGCTGCTTTCCTGGAGGAGCAGGTCCTGCTCTTTCTATGATTTTTTTCATTCTTTCCATCGGTATTCCACCTTACCAAGGGTGGTCTCTTGACTTCAGTAACTTAGACCAGCATATGCAGATTAGGCTCTTTAGGACTGAGCTTTGAAAGTACCTTGGCCTGTTAGGTGCTTCCTTCAGGACACTTCAGGGACAACATGATTTATGGACATTTGCTTCACACAATTCAAAGTAAAATTACCTTAATTTGCAATAATTTCCCGTATAATAACAGGAATCTCACTTCTGTTGTTTCATTTATATTACTGTAATGGGACTTTGTTTGAATGGGAAGATGCGCTCTCGCATTCAGTGTCTTCTCTCCAGCATGCTCAGACACACACATGGGGTGTGTAGCGCTTAATGATACCGATCACTGGCGTGTCGTGCAATTAACGTTTTATATTTGTCTAGTGTGACTTATTCATAGCAGTATGTACAAATTGCACCTTTTTCAGCTTTTGCAGGGAATGCAGGTGATGGCTGTGCTGTCAACTGATGTGCCAGAGATGGGCTCAGGAACTGGGGGTGCAGAGGTTTCTGGGGGATCCTGTGTGCTCCCAGCAAGGCGCAGAGCAAACTATGGGGTTACAAACGCATCTGGTCTTGCTGATAGCTTTTAATCTTCATAATTCTCTTGGGTTTTCTTGATAAATACTTCTCAACATCCATTGACTTGCCATCCAGGCCTGAATTGTAAGGAACAATAAACATAATGGACAGCCTCAATTTAATAGATTCACTATGAGCTTTTTATTAGTGCAGCTTTTTTTTTTTTAAAAAAAAAAAAGCAAAGATGACTGCATTTATTTAATTTAGGTTCAGAAAGTAGCTCTTTGAAATGCGAGGGAGGCACGCCTGCGTGGGCTGGGTTGTGCAGCATGGGAAGGGTCTGTCCTGCGGGCGCTGACTGCTCTCGGCTGGGTTAACGGCTGCCTGCGGATGTTCAGGAATTTCTCTTTTGAGTTGACCGCGGGGTTTTGCTGCTGTTCAGACCACAAGTGCACTCCAGTCTCAGCAGGTTCATGGCTTTGGGAATGCTTTTCATCCCCTCCTCTTCTTTCTGTTTGCTCGGGATCACACTGTATCTTGCAGCCATGTGTCTTCCTTGGTTATGCTTCCAGAGATTTGCAGACCCACATTAACCATCTATTAAATTAAGCAAAATGGCCTTTAGAAAGCTACATTTCAAGTGGAAGAAATGCTTTATGTAATGTAGGGGTATGTGAGGGGACCTAAATACAAGCTTAAATTGGCTGTTACGAAAATAGGTATAATTGGTTTTTTGGACAATGATTTTACATCTTCTGAGTTTAATGTCCTGATGAAATCCTGCATCCAGTCCACCGGCAGCCGAGATGGGAGTTGGGGAGCCTGAGTAATGGTTCTAGGAACAGCCTTGCCCTCGTTTGCAAAGTCAGACCTAGCTGCTGTTTGGGGCTCCGTGTGGTGAGGAGGGGGTTTGCCCTGCGATCGCCCTGTGGTCTCCCCTTGTGGCCACCCAGGGCTGGGCTGGGCACGGGACCGGGCATCCCTTACTGGGGTTGTAACTGCTGTCAGGCAGAAGATGCAGAACTCTTGCAGCCGTCCCGTCCTAACTGTGCACATGCCAAGGACTGCAGCTTTGTTTTCCAGCCCGGTCAATGCAGTTAGGTGAAGTCGTTGGGTCGTTTAGTAGCTGGAGGCACTTCTGTGGGCTTGGCCTGAATGACTGTGTCGCTTCCCTCTGGGAGGCTTTCCCCCGAACCAAGGCTTCCCCGGTTGCGACTGGGGCCAGGGGATGCTGTGGGGGCTGTCACCCAGCTGCTCAGGGATCGGGAGCGTGAGGAAGTGCAGGATATCACGTTTTGACCTTGCATCCTCGTATTAATCCAAATAGTCTTTCCTGTTTCCATATTTAAAGCCTTTCCGTTCTTCTGTTTGGAGAGGTAGAGCACTGGCTCTCTTGGGTAAAGACTGACCTGTCTTCTTTTGGAAAGCTGGTCCCCAAAGCGCTTTTCTCCACAGAAAACCTCTCCTGCTCATTGCAGGGGGTTTGGACTAGATGACCTTTAAAAGTCCCTTCCAACCCAAACCATTCTGTGCTTCTGTGAAAACAAGGCTCCTCCAAATCTTCTTGGCAGGAACTGAAAGAATATTTTTTTTTTTATTTGGTGTATCTTCCACCAGTTAGGACTTAGAGCTGGTTTTTATTCTAGCTTAGTAAAGGTCTTGCAAGGATAAAAAAAACTCTGTTGCTTTCCTAAGAGTGTCTTAGCCAGCACATGGGAGGAAGGCCTGGCACTGTGAGACAGGGCAGAAAAAGCTGAGATAGGGTTTGTTGCTTCTTTGAAACTGTCCTTTTTTCAATTGTCCAAACAGCATTTCAAAGAAAATCTCAGCTCTCCTCTACCTTCTTCCAGCATTATAATTCTATATAATCACTTTTCTGTCTCAAAAAGAATAGGGAGTGATTTTTTTTTTTTTTTTTTTTTTTTTTCCCCCAGAAGAAGGGAGGGATAAATTCCAGATGTTGCTAGGATACACTTTTTGCCTCCATTTAATGTTTAGTGGCTTTTGGTAAATAGGCTGCAAGAGATGGGGCTGATGTTTTATGCCAGGACAAATCATCTACAATAAATCCCATCTGCCGATGGGGAGCATATCTTGGGTGTGACTTGGTGTGGTTTGGAGCTGGTCCTGGCGTTCCTGCCTTGCAGAAAGGCTGCGACTGGCCTGGGTCCTTTGGGATCTTTGCCCTTGGTCCTTCGGGGTGTTCGCCCTCCCCTGGCACCTCGCTGCCCAGCTCCGGATCCATGGTTGGGAAATGCGGCACGAGAGTCCCTGCCCGCAGAGACCCTGGCATGCGGCGCGGTGGGAGCAAGCGTTTCTGCTCTCAACTGGCGTTTCAGGGAGCAGCTCTGATGGGCAGCTGGCCCTGCGAGCCGCCCTGGGTGGGATGCCTGGTCCGGCAGGATTCCTGGCCACGCTGCTGGTGGGCCAGGCTCTGTTGGTGCTGGTGCTGCCACCCAGCAAAGAGCATCCCTGGACCCTGCCCTGTGTGAGGCCAGTTCCAAGAGCTGGGCTCTGGGGACGGGCAGTCCTCTGCCCTCCTCCCACAGCAGACTTGTCTTTTTGGTGCATGCAATGCTTTTACTTGCTTTTGGAGACTTCTTGCAGGCTAAACCAAAAATCATTTTCCAGCACATGTTGCACAGGCGTCGTGGGACAAACATGGCATCTCCATTCCCTGTTTCATGTTTTCACCTGTTTAGACTAAGTACATCTTTGTTTTGTTGGCAGACTCTTTGGTTGCACAAACAGTGTAAGACAAAACCACTGACAGGTGTTGGTCCAGCCAGTATAATTACTGGTTCCTCGCTGCTGCTGGTGGGCAGGCAGCATGAGCCACCCTTCTCTCGGAGACATCTGGCGGGACAGGGCTGCAGCAGGGCTCCGGGCACTCATCTGCAGGGAACACGCGCCCGCTGCTCAGACACTCCTGTGCCTCTTCCCTGCTGCTGATGGCATTAAAACAAATGTTACACATATGGAGGAAGGGAGGAGGACCGAGCGTCAAGTTTAAAGCACTGACTTCAAGTGCAAATTCTTGTGTGCATTTTAAAGTTGGCAAGATGCATGGCTAAACCAAAAGGGCAAACGTGAGCAGGTGAGAGCCAGGCGAGCAGCAGCATCCTCGAATCCTGCCTGGCTTCAGGGGGTTCAGGCTCAGTTCTCCCGTGCATCCCGGGCTGTTGCCAGAACGTCCTGGGTGAGACGTGGCATGAGGGGAGGATGCGCCCACGTGGGCATTCCCTGTGCTGCGCAGCAGGGTGTTGGGAGAGATGGTGCCTTCTGGAAATTTAACCAGAGAACAGCCGATCTTGATCCAGCCAGTGGTAGGCACGGAGGGTTTTTCTCCACCTCTGACTTTCATTTGGATTCCCACACCTTTGGGGCCTCCCAGAACTTTTTTGGCCTCCGCTTTTTCTCAGCCTCTACTTTTCCCTTGACCTCCTGCCCCTTTTTCGGTCTCCGTTCTTTTTTTGGCCTCCCACCCCTTTTCGGGCTCTGCAGCAAGCCGGCTGCGGAGGAGGAGGAGGTCACAGCTTGTTGCTGCCCATTGGCGTGTGGCTCATCAGAATTCCTTTCTTTCCTGTCCTGTGAGGCTTGGTGCTGGCAGTGCACAGGCCTGCGGAGGCCTTTGGCTCCCGTGTGAGTGCAAGCAATACCGCACGTTTGCACCATTGCTTTGGGACTTAAAATCAGCGAGCTGACTCCGAGCCTATGGAGCCCGAGTTATTTAGCTGCTGCCGTAATTTACAGCCGCTCTCTGGCTCTTAATCTTTTCCTGGGGTGAAAAATTTTCTCATCTCTGTCCTCTCAGGTGCATGGGAAGTAACTTCCTAAAGCTTTATTTGAGAGGAATGATGTGTTCCTGTGGCCCCTCGAGCCTCCCGGCCGCTCTCCTGCACTGTGAGGTGAGGAGCAGGCAGCATGTGAGCACCCAGGACTCAGTGTCTTGAGAGCCTCCCCCTCCCTGGGTAAAGGACACTTTTATGGGCCAGTAGGGCTCCTTTGGCATCACGCTGTGGCAGGTGCTAATCTGTACCAATTAACTGTTATCAGTGACAGACGGTTCTTATGGGCTTCATAAAAGAGCCCCGTACACAGGTTTTCTCTGGTGAAATCCTTGTGGGACTGCAGAGTGCTGGCCTGGCCTGCGGTGGTGCTGGGGGGGTCCATGTCCCGTCACCCCACCAGTTTTGCAGCTAGTAATGCCCTGCTTACTGATGGGCCAGAGAGTAGCCATGAGTTTTCCTCACTTGAAAATACATCTGCTTGGCATTGCATCTGGGGTTTTGAACTAGATTTTGCTTTGGGTCTTCCCTTCCAGCACCCCCCAGCCTCTGCCCCCCACTGGGGACTGGGTGTCAGGAAACCCTGAGCGTTTGCCAGGGCTCAGCTGCATGTGTCTGCAGAGGAGATGGCACAGGACATGTTACCCATGGCACAGTGCTGCCGGCCACGCACAGGTGGTCTGGCACTACGGAGGGAAGGTCTTGGGGTGGGCTGAGTCATCCCAAACTCTTTGGAAACCTTCATAAGGCTTCAGCGTGTCATTGGGCAAGTTGGCCACAAGTGCTGCAGGACAGTGGTCCTGGGGAAGTGAAGAGGCACAGATGGGGAGGAACGGGACCTCGTGCCGCAGCTTCCGGTGTGGGAAAAGCATGTGGGGTTGTTACTGGCAGTGGTGAGACCCAGCTCACAGCGCGTTGGGTACTCCTGGCCACTGCGGAGGTTATAGGTTTGGGCGCAGGTGCCAGCCACGGTTGGCTACAGGGGGGCTCGTGGAGGGTGAGTCCCCCAGAGGGGAGCTGGGGGGATGTGGCTCGCATCACTGACGGATGCTTTCTGTTTTTCTTTCAAATGTCTCCAGGCACTGAATGTTTAGGTCGCACCTTTCCAGGTAAACTGGGTAAGTGAAGTATTTCAAGAGTTGCCAAGATCTAATTATGAAGGCTGATTGCAGCTGCTGTACTATAAACACCCTGGTTACTCAGTTGACGAAATGGGTGGTTCATTGCCTTGCCCCAAGAGCGGCGGTACCCGCTCTTTGGAGCGCAGAGGGGGATGCAGTGGTGCCTTCAGAGGCTGATTTTGCAAACCTGATGGTTTTTGTCTACCGATAGCTGGCTACATTTTGGTAATCCTGAATGGGATTTTTTCTTCCACTGTTCAATATAGAAGCATCTTCAGAAGCTCTAGGTCTTTTTAAGCGCAAGAACTTTTCCATTTGCTGTTGCTCTGGCAAACTAATGAGCAGCATTACGTTGAGGAAAAAAGCTTTCACTGTATTTTGTGAAAGTAGTTTGACAACCTGAAGCTTTTTAAGTCATGTGATGTCAGTCTCCTGTTAAGCATGGCAAGAGCTGCTCGTGTTCAGGATGGACAAAACCAGGCATCAGGAGCCCTGGTGAACCAGGCTGCTGGATTTGAGCTGAACATGTCTGCAAAAGAGCCTTTGCTGGTTTAAAAGACATTGTCGTAATGTGTATGGGTCTCTCTCTCAATTTAGAATTGAGTTTATGAGAGTACCTCAAAAGTAAGGCGTCTTTGCTCAGATGTGGTGTCCTGAGCCTGCTGGGGAAGAAACAACTAAATAAAGTGTTAACAAGTGGTGAATAAATGATTTTAATAAATGGCTAATCAGTTGTTACAGAGCCTGGGAAGTCAACAGAGCTTATGGCCTTGGCTTATAACCACACTCAGATCTTTAACATGCTCATAATACCTACAAGTCATTCGTTAGACCTTTATCAAGCCTCTATCAGTAAAAGTCATGATCTAAATTAAGACAAGAAATAATTATTTCAGTTGCTTTATTTTGAGCCTGATGGCGCAGTCTGGTTGTACAGCAAGATAGTCCTCGCTTATGCACGAAAGCTGTGGGGCCCCTGCCATCCCCCCGGCAGCGTTGCTGTGGTGGGAGCAGCTCCAGGCTGGCAGCAGCCGGGGCGTGCGGGGCCAGTGCAGCCCTGCTGCCGGAGCGCTGGCGCAGGCCGCAGGGGAACCGTCCGGCAGCACCAATGACTTGTTTATATTTATTTTATATTAATGCCTTAAACAACAGATTTCAGCAGATAAGCCAGGTGGGCAGAGGGAGCCCAGTATCACACTCCTCTGAGCAGCATAGCTTGGAGCGTTTTCACTCTGGCAAAAGATGTTTGCTGTTGCTCGACTGTTGTAAAACTTGTACCCATTTTTTTGTCCTGTGATTTAGGAAAGCATGTGCGCAGGGATGTGTTCTAGCTGTGCTGCTCTTCCTGCTTTTCCTGGTCTTCCCTGTCCCATTTTGTGTGTATGTTTGTGCCTCAGGGGGGAGGCAAAGATGCAAGTGAAAACACGTGGTTTTCTTAGAATATGAATAACAGAAAATGAAATATAAATATTTTTTTTGTTGCAGAGTTGTTCCCTGCAGTCTCCAGTTGCTTGCTCCTTTGCCACACTTCTACTCTTGCGGGTTTTTTTATTCTCATTAGATGGATAGTATTTGGAGTATGGTGTAGGACACTTTAGCGATCTTGCTGTTAGCTTAATTGTGCACCCAGCGAGGAGCGGTGTTTGCAGACATCAGGGCATGCCTAGAAAGTCTCCTTGCTTCCGAAAGCCGTGGTCTGCCAGACATGTCTGCCTCTATCTGATGGCGTTTTGCCTCGGCTTTGTTGTCTGGGTCCTTGTCTGCTGCTACAGCCTGGGCTGCTGTTGCCAGACATCGCCGCCTCCGATGGCCGCATCCTCCCAGAGCGCCCAGTCCTGGCTGCAGAGCTGGGACCCCCGGGGAGAGATGCTCCTGCCCATCCCCATGGTGTCTGGGCTAAAGCCCTGCACATGTGGGGACGTCAAAGCACAAACCCTGAGCAGGGAGCACCACTGCACCCGAGACCAACCCAAGGGAGATTTGTCTTTCATTGGGTTTTTTTCTTACGTTTTTAGACTCTTCTACTGTCTTATGGTAACTCCTGGATGTCTCCGGTGTGGATGCCAGACCCTTAATTTTTGTTGTGGAACTCTCTCACCTGCTGCGGGGAGGTCAGTTCAGCTGAGCCCCAGCCCCTGCCCAGAGCTGTGCGCTGGGGCCACGTCAGGCACCGCCATCTGCCCACAGGGAGAGAAAAGGGGTGCAGTTCCCATGGGTCTTGTGCGGGCTCTCTGCTCCTCACAGAGTACGGAGGGTAAAGAGGAGGAGCCTTCACCAGGGAGCCGCTCATCTGGTTTAGGAGGGGATGCAGTCCTTGAACTGTTTAAAATCAAAGAGCAGGGTGAAGGGTTTGCACAAAACAAAATTCACAAGGCAAAATACGTAACTAGATGAAAATGTGTGGTCTACTGATTTCTCAGAAGTTTGAATAAATTCTGAGTGGACACACAAACCTCCTCTGCTTCCTAGAACCTGGGTCATGCTCTGTATTTGCTGCCATGCTCCCCTGTATTGTTCTTTAGTTTATTGTTGTGGGTTTGGGCATTTTGTTGTGGTAGTCTAAAAGGATTTGTTCCCATAACTGCATACTGCTGATAAAATCCCAGTGTAGGATCTGTCAGTCTTCCTGTGCCTGTGTACCAAAGATAAATCGCAGGCAGTTGTCAGAAGATGAGCTGCTGCTGTGGCCGGTGCCCGGCTGCAAGGACGTTTGGGCTGGACCTTGCCGAGAGCGCAGGTGCACGCCACCAGTGCCACCAGCGCATCCTGCTGCAGCTCCCTGCTCCGCAGGCAGCGTCAGCCTGGAGCACCTGGGGAGGGAGTTGCTGCAGGAGGGATGATGTTTTGGAAATGGGGTAGGAAGCGATGGAGGCAGGGGGAGAAGAAACTCGCTGTTCTCTTTTCTCTGAGTAGAAAGGTATGGATGTGGTGCACAGTGTTCTGGGGAAGGATTGGCATCAGGTGACTGCCAGGGTAACAGAAATTCAGCTGTTCGTATTTTACATCCAATCAGAAGGGGATGGGCTTTTAATGGCTACATAAACTGTCTCAGCTGCTGGGGGTGCCTTTGCTTGTCTTCAGGCAATAATTCTGAAGGTCCAGCCTGGGAGCAGACACCTGCACTGGCCGAGGTCCCACATGAGCAGCGCTCCCATGCCAGCAGGCACTGCCGATGCCTGGGGTGGTGCCACCAGCTCTGCACGGGCCAGTCCCTCTGGTGTCAGTGTCTGTACGGCTGATGTGGAACACGTCTTCTGGCAGAAAACACGGCTTCTGAGAGGTAGTCTCTCCTTCGGGAAGAGTGAAACTAACAGCTTTTGTTTCATGTCAGTTTTGCCAAAAGTTCTCATCCCTGGATTGTTGGCAATGGTGCTTTTTGGTGCAGGACCAGCCCCACCGTCTGCCGGGAGTGCTGGGGGCAGGGGCTGTTCTCGCCCCCCATGGTAGCATGGCCAAGGGCACAGCGGGGGCCTGGCACTGCCCCGTCCTGGGGTGTGTGGGGTGGCTGGCCAGGGGCTCCCTGCTCTGCTGGGGCATCACTGCACCCCCAGCTGCTCTCCTTTAGTGTGTCTTTTTAAGTACTGGGTAATAGTGTTTTCCTTCTGGCAGAGATGAAGGAGGGCTTTTAATAGGTCTTTTGTCTTCTCTTCATGCTTAGCTATAGCATTTTTAGGGTATTTGTATTTTTATATGCAGGGACCTACAACGCAGAGAAGCCAAAGGGCTTGCCCAGGGTCACACACGCAATACGTGTTGGAGCTGGGTCTCAAATTTGGCTTTTCTGAATGCTGAGCTGGTCTCCAGGCTTGGTGGAGACAGAAAACCGTGGTTCATCTGTTTTTAACTGAGATGGACAGGGAAAGCAAAATGTAAAGGCTTTGTGGAAGGAAGCACGTCTTTTATTGTTTCCTCCTGTGGTTGAGCTGGAAGACGGAATGGCTGTGTTTAGGAGAGTGAAGATAGTACATGTGAAATACATGGAGGCGTAAGGAGACTCGGGGATGGTCAGGATGGAAATCCGTGATCTCCTCCATTTGCGTGGGGAGCGGGAGCTGCCCCAACAGCCACAGCCTTCCTGTGCTGGCGACGAGGGGTGGGCTGCCTGGCTCCCTCCCCTCCCTGATGACCCGGTGCCTTTTGGGGTGAACCCTGTGGGTTCTGCAGCTGGGGCTTGCGTTGCTGACCTGTCCTGCGGTGCGCCAGTGCCTGCCTGGTGGAGGCACACAATGCTTGCCTTCACCTGCCAGCAGACTGTGGGTCTAGATGCTCTCCCTGCCTTTTGTTAGGGGGGTCACAGGTTACGGAGCCTTCCTAGCTCCTTTCCCCCCCACTGGTCAGGAATGCTTCCCAGAACTGGGTGCTCTGCTTGGGATGGCAGCAGGGACCCTCTGGAGGGAGTCCCCCCTGCTACCCAGACACACTTAGATTTAAAATTCTTGTGGCAGCTCCCAAAAAGAAATGTGCTTTTGAAATGCAGTCAGGATCACCCCCACTCCAGTTTTTGCAGGCGCAGATGCTCAGCTGACACCAGCTAAATAGAATTCTTTTAGCCCTTGCCAGTAAGTCTAGAGCAAACTGCCAAAAAGCATCGAGGACCAAGATATGAAACGAAGTCAGGCCTGAGCGAAGTACTTAGAAATGAAGGATGGAACGGATGTGTTCTGTCTCTTGATTTCTAGCACATGAGATGCTTCAGTTTCAGGGTTTTCTTAAAATACAATGGCGGAATTTTAAAGGTTTTCAGCAGATACAAAGCAAGTAAGTCCCCTAGCAACAAAGGAAAGTTTTGATTTTCCCCACCCCCCCAGTATAGACTTCTTTGACATGAAGCATTTGTGAAATCCCCACCTCCCTTCCCCTCCCCCCTCCTTAAATCAAAGATGAGTTTTGCTGGAGGAGACATTTTTAATGGCGTTTAGACATATTCAGAGATAGGACTTGAACTCTTGGTGTGCATCTGCCTGTCCCCCCTGTCCTAGGTGATGCTCCCGCAGCCTTCACCCAGCCCTTGTGCTGCGGCCCCAGAGAGCAGCCCCTGCCTGGGCTGGCAGGTAAGGGGGTAGAACAGTGCGAAAAGGAAGTTGGTAGCAAGTTTCTTGTATGATTTTTTCTTTTTTCTTTTTCCTGGCAATAAGATGTAACAAAAAAATTGGCAGATTCATACTTTTTGTTACAGAATTAAAATCTATTAAATAGTAACAGGGACCCAAACCCTGAAATAGCTACCAGGCAGTGCTCTTGATGAAGTGAAATGCAGCAGGGAGCCAGATCCAGAAGCATTTTGTGTGTATGTGCACATGTATTACGTGTGAAGAATGAGTGTATGAAGCTCAAATAGAGATTTTTAAATAGAAATAACATGGCAGCTCTTTCTCTGTGAATCCAAGGCTATTATGTGTCTGGCTCTCGCCAGCATGAATTGCAGAGGAAGTTCATGTGAACTCCATGGCTGATTTGACAGCTGTGCAGCCATGGTGGGTTCGTAGCCTGGACACTGTTGAGCAGAAGCAATGACATTTCTCTGTGTCTGGTGGTTTCCCTCTTGGCAGAGGGTGAGGGGGCACCGGAGGAGCCTGTTCCCCACCTGGTGTGGGGATAAGCAGTGGTGGCATTGCCTCCTGCCCTGCCAGGGTTTGGTGCTCCCACATCTTGCCAAGGGACATGGTTCTGGAGTTGCTGAAAGCCATGACGATACAAGCACGCAGGGTGGCTGCAGCCAGGAGTTCACTGGGGACCTTTTCTATCCTTACAGCAAAACCCACAAGTTACAGTCGGGTCGAGGCAGTACAGCAGCATGAACTTCTTCCCTAAAGCTTTGTTGGTGGTCTTGGTTACTTCCCCTCTCAGGGGAATGTCACCAGCTTGCACTGCCTGGGGGACACAGGCCATCCTGCCATGTGGTGGGGACATGTCACTGGGCAGGGTGTCAGCCACCGGCTCCTCTCCTGGGACAAGGGGCTGCTGCGGGGCTCTGCTCCGGCACCTGTGGAGGGGCCATGCTCTGCAGTCCAGTGGGTTGGTGGCCTCAGGCCCTCCGGCCCTAGTCTGCTGCCTCCAGAGCCAAACCTGGCTTTTTTGCCCCTGGGGAAGCCCTGGTGCCGTGTGGGGAGCAGGGCACACCTCGGCAGCGGGAACAATCCGGGTTAATTCCTCTGTGAACCCGTGATGCACTGAATGATGCTGCTTTTACAGGGTATGGGGGGAAATAATGTTAAATTAAACTCTACATAAGGGAAGAAAGGCATCCAGCCCCATTCTTCACTGCTCATTTTAGTAATTTTTTTCCAGATAACCTACACATCTGTGTCAGTGCAATTAAAGCAGAAATTCTGTCTAATGAACAGTTGTAGCCCTTGGGATATTGCGGAATGAGCAGTGAAGTTAGAAACAGTCTTACTAAAATAATAATTAAGAAAGAAGGGTGGGGAGAGAGAGGGAGGTGCAGGTGAGGCAGTGGTGGGATGCCTGTGGGACGAGGAGCAGAGAGGAGCAGCAGTCAGCCTGGTTTTGGACTTCCAGGGGTGACTCTCCCCACCGTCCCCCCAAGACGCAGCCGTATGGTGCGGTTGGACCCAGGGCTGGGCACGTCCCAGCCCCCTCCCTCGCCAGGGGCTTCTGGTCATGCCATGTCACAACAAAATAAAGTCTTTAGAAATCTGTCTTGCACTTTGTTAGAAATGGATGGCTGTAGACCTGCGGGGCACTTGCTCCATTGTGGGCAGCGCCTGCTGTCCTGCCAAGCCAGATCAGCTGTTCTGCATATAAACATTTTTTGAGATTTCAGTTCTCCAACAGCTGATAAAGCTCAGGAAGGGAGGAGACTGTTTCTTGTGTTAGACAGGATTATATCTGCCCTTGCTTTTCCTGCTAAATGGTCCTTTTTCAGTAAAAAAATACGCTGTGCACACCCACGTAGTTTGTTTTAACTTTTCTTTCTCTCACTCTCCTGGGGACAGCGACTGCCCAGGCTGAACCGTATCAGTGATGGAGACTGGTTGCTTTCTCTCATGTGAGATGGTTTGTTCTTTTGCTTTTAAGTAAATTAAAAAAAATACATCCGTTTCAATGTTAACCCTTGGAGTTTTAATACTGTCTCTCCACAAGTCATTATTTTATATCAATAAATCAATTAATACCTGGATCTGGCCCTTTCAGACCTAATACACTCCTATTTAGAAATGCATGTGCTGCAGAAAGCTAGTGATAGCTCAGATTAACAAAATAAAAAAAATAAGCAAATGCGATTTAAAAAAAAAAAAAAAGGCCAAACAAATTCCACTGGTATGATACACTGGAATGATTTTAGTGGAATTTATATCTATGAGCTGTGGGGTTTTTGTGTTTTTTTTTTTTTCTTTTGAAATGGTTGTGAACCAGAGTGATTACTTATCATTTTCATTTTAACTCCATCTGACAAATCGTTTTAGATGGAGAAAGCAATACTGCATCTTTAAATGGCTACTCTGTCAGCGCATCTTGCAGGGCTTTAAATGCCCTTTGTTATCGCAGTCTAGACAGGACGCAGGCGGAATATTTGATATGTTATAAGGCAAAGATTTGACAAGGTTGAATTAATTTACTGGCTTACTTAAAACTGAATTTCAAAACATTTTTCCTTATAAACTTGACTTTCTCTCTTTATCCTATATGTTTTTTTCTAACTTAGTACAGTGTGTTTCAACTGTTTAGACTGGGAAAGGAGACATTAGCTTAACTGCAGCCTGCAGTACTTTAATTGCCCTTTTTATGACTGTCTAGACATCATGCAGATGCATGTTTGTGGTGAAAAGACATTTCCCCCTCTGGTTATACGATAGTCTGAAACCTTTACGTTGCCTATCTCCTTACCCCCTCTGCCTTGGAATGTGCTTTACTTCCTCCATTTCTGAAAATCACTTTTTCCTCTGTTTTATTTTTTGGACGCTTCAGTCCCCCTTTTTCTGTTCTTTTCCATGTGCTTATTTGCAAATGCTAATGGTTTCTGAGGGAATAAAGGTATGTGGAGCAAATCGCTCTTGGAGCCTCGCCGGCAGGTCACGCCGCAGAAGCCACAGCTGAGGGGTGGCTTTGTGCACGGTTTCTGTGCGATGTCCTGCGTGTACCTGCATCTCTCTGCAAGTGGAGCAGTACGTGTGGATGGCTGTGTTTGTTTGAGTTCCCCTTGCCATAAGAGCACAGCCTTGTAGGCCAGGTTTAAGAATGAAAATATCAGCAAGGTTTGAATGGGTTCAGAGTTTTAGTTATGCAAATCGGATGCATTAATTAACGCTGTTGCTATAGCTACTGCTTTATTGTTAAATGCAGTGAAAAGGGCAAGCTGTGTCCATGGATAATCCTCCCCCTGTGCTCTTCCCCCCTTCCCTGTCCTCCCGACGTCACCCTCCGCACGGGTGCAAGGGCAGCTGCCGCTCTCCTCCTGCTGGCTGGGGGGCAGCCTGAGCATCCTCGTCCCCGGGGGCCTGCCAGAGCATCCGCATCCTCGTCCCCAGGAGGCCGCCCAAGCATCCTCATCCTTGGGGTACCACTCAAGCATCCTCATCCCTGGGGGCTGGGGGGCTGCCCACCACTGGAGCATCCTTGTCCCTGGGGGCAGGTGGCCCACAGAGGTGGCATGAAAAGCCAGGCTAGAGATCACCTCTGTGGAGGGAGTGGGCGAGCTGGGGGCCTCTCCCTTCCAACTGCCTCCAAAACCTATTGTCGGGACTGACCTCGCGGGTCAGCTCTCCACTGCCATTCAGTGTCATCAGTCTGCTGTGTGGGGACAGGATGGGGGTGCTGGGGACAATGGGGTGGGCTTGAGAGATGCAGATGTGCCAGGTGATGGGGATTGGGATGGGGAGGCTTGGCTTGTCCTGCCATGGCCGGGCAAGGGGAGGGTATGGGAACCCAGCCCTGTTCACAGCTCCAAAAACTTATCTCTGCTGAGCAAACGCTGCTGGGCTTTACATGGGAGAGCAGCTTCTCTTTTTGTGCGTGCTTAAAAACTCACAAATTGCAAAACACTACAATAAAACTTAGATTTTCCAGCATATCTGCTGTAGGAGTTAAACCCTTTCTCAGGCTGTTGCTACAGCTGAGGTCAAAGTAAATTTATTACCTTTAATTTTGTCAGCTTTGGGGTGTTTTTACTCACCTCCCCCATTTGCTCTGGTGTGTGTATATATAAAATATTTTTCACATGTCTGTGTGAGAGTACGTGCAGGCATTTGCTCCCATCTGGTGGTGGTCAGACCAGTTCAAGAGCTGAACTTGACTATTGCAGTGACCAAACAGCAGTGTGTGTGTCTGGGCATTTGCATGCTTTTTTGCATATTTTGTTCTGCAGTGCATAATTATGTCTAACTTAAGGTTGTCCTTGTTCCATGGGAGTGCCTTACCTTGTGGAAGGTTGCTCCTTTTGTAAGCAAAAGCTGCAAAACAATATAGATGATAACAGCGCTTGAGGAGAGGCGGAGAAGGGAGAGGTGTCCTGCTGGACGGCCTTGGACAGGGCTGAGGAAATCTGGTCGCAGTTGCAGCCCTGCCGTGACCTGTGTGGCTTTGGCCAACTTGGTCAACCCGTGATTTCAACACTCGTCTGTGGGGCGGCTGGTGCGGCACCACGGCCTGGAGCCTCGGGATGGGGCACGGGGCATCCCCAGCACTGCTCCAGGTGCTGATGGGCTCCTTGGGGCTGCGCTGGGAGGGTGAGCGAGGCTGTGCTGATTCACGTGGGGAAGGTGCCAGAGGAGCGGAGGTTCCCTGGGCACAGCTCCTTGTTTTTTCCGGCTTCTCCACACCACAGCCCTGGGCCAGTGCTGGGTACCGGTCAGTGGGTGTTGTGCTCAGCACAGGTGTTGGTCCTTGTGCCCATGTCCCTCTCAGGGTGCCCATGCTCCAGCGCTGGTCCTACAGGACCAAAGCCTGTTGGGAATTTGCTAAGGGACAGTTTTCCCAGGAATAAGTGGAAATGGAAACTTTCTAGAAGACAGCTGGGGTGGAGGGAAGTGGAAAGGGAGGGCACTACGGAGGGAGACTTGGTAAAACCTGGTATATTCAGCATTCAGCTGGGAGAGGCTGTGGTCTGTGCTGATGACAGCCATAAACCTCCACCTTGACACCCATGCACCGTCACCGCTGGCTGTTCTGCAGCGGGGTGTCCCGCGTGGAGCAGGAAAGCCTGTGACATCTTGCTGCCTTGCAGTGAGGAGAATGCTTTGCTGCTGCTTCCTTTCTGTGCATAGAACAAGTACAGCGTCATGGATCCTCGTGACCTGCAGAATTAAAGTTTCCTTGTTTTGATGGGCCTGGAGACTAATGAAGTGCCTGTTCCTGGGTGCCTCCACGGAGCTGGAGGGGAGCCAGCTGCGGTGGTGCCAGTGGCAGTGGGTGTGGTGCTGGTGGTGCGGCCGAGTGTGGAGCTGCAGGTGCCCCGTCAGTGTGAGGCAGCTCCGCTGCAGCAGGAGACGGGTCTCAAATGAAGCTGGAATCAGAAACCCAATCCCTGCAATTGCTGTGAGCTTTCTGGAGAGGTGGCAAAGCCCTTCCTGGATGGAGCACTTGCTCTCCTCGGAGTGTCCGTGACTGGCAATTTGTCTGTTGGAACAGATGTGGGCAGCAACAGACATCTATTTCTATAACTAGAAACAAATTTGGTAATTGCCTCTTTCAACAGGACTTGCTCAAGCAGGAAATGAAATTCCTAAATGGCAGTTAGCAGAAGTATTTATAGCTAAGTTCATAAATGAGATGTGCTTTCCTTTGTCATGAGTTTCTGCTGGGTGGAAGGAAAGTGGTACCAAGCCACATATTGATCGGGAGTGTTTCCAGGGTGTACAAAAATACTTATTTATTAATGTGTTTATTTTTACTAGCTGTAGAAATACCCCTGACAAATAAAACCTCTTTGGTCTTTCGGGGTGGGCTGGCAGGGTTTGATCCAGATGTTGCATACTGTGTTTTTTCACTCATTCTTTGGTAGGTCTTTTTTCTGGTTCATGCTATTTATGATTGCAAACTGTAAACTCTCATTCCCATGTCCCTCTCTGGATGCTCCTGTTCAAGGGGCGGGTAATGCACTGCCCTCGCTCCTGTCCCGGTCATTGTCCAGGCTGGTGCTGTCATGCCACCTCTCAGGGAGCAGGAGATGCTCTGGTTGTTCTCAGCTTGGTGGGGGCCATCAGCCTTGCTCAGCATTTTCTAGTGAGCGAGCAAATTTACCTGTCCTTTAAGTGCAGAATCAAAATTACTTTTTTCCTTTAATCTAGTTTAGCTGTCCTTACCCTTGGGAGTGACTTCAAAAGCAATGTACTCCCAGTCATCTCGGTAGACTGTGATCAGGCTTACTGTGCACAAAATACATTGTCTCAAAATCCTTGAAATAGGGAGGGTGAGAGAAATAGGCACAAAAAGGGAGGGAAGTGGTTGGCATATGCAAGATTTTAGAGAGTTTGAATGTCCCGAAGAACCTGGTTAGTTCTCATTGCTCTGAGGGAGCTTTGGGAGTCTTTAGGAGTTTCTCTAAACGAGTCTCCAGCTGACAGGTCTCTCCCCAGAGCTGGGGGTGTCCCAGCAGAAAGAGTGGATTACCCCAGCTCTCAGGTTGGCAATTCCCATGTGAAAGCCATGCTGATCCTGCCTTCCTGGCCCTTGAGTGCAGGTCCCACTCCCCGTAACCATGGCCATGCTAGTTTGGGAAGATCACCTTTTAAAAACAGTTACTGTGTTTTAAGGACTAAAAAAATTTCTGAGGCCCAACCAGTCTGATATTTCTATGGCTATAAGCATGAAATGGGGTCATTTCCTTTAAAACAAACAAAAAAAAGGGGGTGGGCGTGCAGAATGAGGCCATTATTTGCCAGTGACTCAGAGGATGTGATGCTTGATTACCCGGGGTGACAAATGAAGAAAATGAACTAAATTAAATGCATAGTGATGGCCCAAGGATTGACACTGTGAACATGACTTCTTGGGGCCCCATCACCCTTTTTCCAGCAATGTTTTTTCTTAAACTGATTCCTTTTCTGAGTCCCACTTGCTCTCTGCCCTCCTGCCCCACTCTCAGCATGCCATGACCAGCTTGCACAGCGTTATTTCTGCTTGCTACCTCAGAACTGGCCATATTGAATCTGGAAATGCAATTTAGCTCTTAACTATACTGATGATGCATGAAGCGGGACCAAATCCAACGGACTCTTCCCAGCTGTCCTGCCTGTTGTCATGGGCCAGATCCTGCTGTCTTTGATGCCTCAATGTTGCTGCTGCAGGTCCAAGATGCTGCTGATTAGTGCCCACAGTAGCAATATCAAGATCGTATTCTGTGTCTGTTTCCAGTACTGCCCATGCTGCCTTGTAAACAAATACAATCGTTGGCAGTATGATGGGGCCTTTGTATGTGGTTTTATGGAGGTATTATTTAGAAGATAAATATAGCAGATGCTAATACACGAATATTGCAGTACTGACTTTGCCTGGTCTGATTGTTTCTAAGATGACCTAACAGATGAGTGGCGGAAGGCGAGTAATCTGCCATCTGAAGTTCTTTGTTCTTTTCATCTCTTCTTCCCTGTCCACAGTCTCCAAGAGGGAGAACGTTGGTCTGTTTAACAAGTGGAGCTCGGCATCTGGTGGATGAAATGGCCTCTGTAAACCAGGAGCAGTGTTCAGTGCTGCACCCTCTCTGGCAGCCTTTGGATTCCAGCTGTTGCCTGGAGCTGTTTTGGTTCTTGCTCAAATTAGAGCAGTTCAAATGTAATGTTTAGCATAATGGGCATGTCCCTTTTCCAAGCAGGGCTGGGAAGGTTGGGCTGGGGCAGAGCTGCTTGCACCAGGCTGTGCTGCTGCTGTTCCAGGGTATTTTCCTCCGTGGCATATGTATGGACAGGGGAGGGCAAGGGACTGTGGCCAGACATGGTCCCAGCACTGACCCCATAGGATGCTGCAGAGTCTGAGTCCCTGCAGCTGCTTACTGAAGAGTTGTGAGTTTATTCTTTCCTAAAATCACAGCTCAGAAGGGTGACTAGATTTAGATGGCTCTTCTCAAGTTCATGTTCTTTAGCCCTGAGCAGCAAAAATGAAGTCCACTCTTTGGCTACCTTGCTTAACCCACATCCTTTTACAGAGGCTTTGATGAGCATCTGGCATAACAACAGCACTTTGGCTGGACTAGATTCTGCTGCGTTTACCCTCGGGTCCTTCCAGGGAGCCACATGCTGCTCCAAAGTGTGCCCAAATTTTGCTGTAACATCTGTCTCCTGCTCTCCAAAAGTGTGCTTGCCCAGCAGGCACCAGTGCAAGCTCTTGGGGCAGGCAGGGCGCTAAACTGAGCACAAGGACTGGGCAGACCTCAGGCCAGCTCTACAGACCCCACTTTGCTCCAGGCCTGCTGCAGGCTAGTTCAGTAATGTCAGCTTCTGGTTCTCTGCTTGCAAAGGACAGCTTGTCGGTACGCATAAGGCAAGGTGGTGTACAGGGTGTCCTCAGCTTTCATTTTCCAAAAGTGATTAGGACTTGTTTTGTGCCCTAATTATTGGGTCATGCAAAGTAGTGGTAGGCTCTCAGCTGTTCGTGGCAAGGACGGTCCTTGTGTGTCTCCTTGCTCTCAATGGTGCCTCTGGGCACTGCCAAAGCTGTGGTGCTCTGAAATGTCAGTGCAGACTGGGGAGGGGAGAGGGTCAGGCTGTCAAGCAGCTGGCAGAATGGATAAGGGATGCCTCTCCTCCTCCTCTGCATCCTGCTGGTGCCCGAGTCCCTGCCCTTGCTGCTGCCTTCAGCCAGAGATGTGGGTGCTGAGAACGGCTGAAAGTCAGACCCATCACTTCTAGTTTAGGGCAGTGTCTCTGCCTACCTGTTGGCAGTAAGTTTTGCGTGAAGAAGGCAGCCCATGTCTATTGGAGAAAATGCTGGGTTGTATCTTTCTTCTGTCTGTCAAAGGCCCGGGGTGGGTAGGGGAGCAGGCAGGGACCTCTGGACCAGCGGCTGAGAGAATGCTCGTATAGGATGCTAATGAAGCAGCCCAGATTTTGGGTGCTGACAGACACCTACTGATGTAAGGCCCGCCCCTATTCCAAGAATTGTTTTCCATTTGCTCTCTGGGGAGCTGCACAGGCTTGCTGAGAAGACTTTAAGGTTACTGGCCTGAAACCGTTCTGGGCTGAAATCTTTGAGCGTCCCTGCTTGGCATCCCACAGAGCTTGTAAGTGCAGAATGTGGGGAATCATGGACAGGGAGGAAGGATGCATGGACGCTTTTCAGCTCCAAGCTTCAAGTTATTGCCTGTACCAGTGTGATTTGGACTTGCATTTCTCCCTGCCACCTTCCTGATTACTCTTGAATAGCCTCCTCTGCACATGCTCAGTCGAAAAGTAGCTGTACCCTTATTTGTGTCTTTTACATGCCTTTTTTGTGTAACTAGAGCACTGCGATGAAGGGCTGCAAGGAACCTGTTTAAACAGAAGAAGCCCAAGGGTGGCAGTGGATGAAAAGATGAGAAAATTGGGAGGAGAGGGACCTGCAGTCAGAGCCGTGTGCATCTGTGCTGCATCTTGCTCTGAGTCATGCAGCCAGGGCAGCTCTGTGGATATTGGAGGTGTTAATGGAAAATCAGGGATGAAAGTGATGGCTGCAGGTTTGTGAACTCTTTTCATTAATTCATCCGGTTAATTTTGCCATGCCTGGAAAGACTCGGGGGGGGGGGGGAGGGATGTGCGTGTAGAGACCCTCCTTTCTGGGGTGTGTGTGGGGTGTGCATGGAGGACGGAGTGTTGCAGTCAGTTGAATTTAGCCTAAATCCCCAAGGATTATGTAAGAAGCTGGGACATGTGGTGTGACATTACAGTGCCACCATATTTAGCTGAGGGTAGGCAGCAATTCATTTACGGGTTTCATAAGCTTCAGGATGGGATGTGGCCCGGCTGTCCCCAGTCCCTGGGGCTGTGCCGGGGGCTGCTGTGGGACCGTCCCACCAAGATACCCAGTCCACGTCATTGCAGGCTCTCGGCCAGGATCTGTTGAATCCTGGTGCTGAGTCACTGGTGTGAGCCAGGCTTCCCAGATAACTGTGAAGCGGAAAGGGGTGGAAAGTGCTGCTTCATCATTGGAGCAAGGGCCCTGAGGGCAGACAGCAAGGTGCTTTTCTCAGCCTTGCTTTCTCTAACCATCACTTACCTCTGTGCATGGTGCCGACAGGTATCCTGCTGCTCCCCCACCCCCCCAGGAGGCACATGTTCACCCAAGGGCCGGTTGCTAGCAGAGGGCTCGGGTGCCCTGTGCGATGGGTTCGTTGTTCATGACAGTAGGTTTGTGCCCAGTAGTTGCATCCCATTGCTCGTGAGCTCTTTGGCTCCATGCTCGTGCCAAGGGCTGTGCCCCTCCTGTGGTCCCAGGAGGGACGGGGTTCCTTGGTGAGGCCAAGTTGGTGGTGGGTCTTGTCCTGGGCTGAGTGACCTGGGGAAAGACTTTGTCCCTCTGCGGTGGATGGGCTGGGAGCCTGGGCTGATCTAGGTGCCTGGAGACAGCACTCCTCCGCTTGCCGTGCTGTGTCTCCCATGCCAAGCTTTGCTCCAGCTATTTGCCCTCTTTGGCTTCCCTGGGACCTTAATTCCGTCGTTGCCCACTGCCAGCCTCCACTGTCTGCATCAGCGTCATCCACAGGCTGTGGCTCTGCCACCTGAGCAGGGCAGGAGGCTGCGGTGGGCCCATGATGTGGGCAAACCTGTGCTCTGAAACCCTGTGTGGGCATCTGCGGGCCCTGCTGGGGTGGTCAGGGGTGCTGCAGGGGCAGGACGGAACCAGGGAGTTCAAACTGCCTGCCATCTTTAGCCTTTGTTCTCTGGAGGGTAGAGAGGTGCTGCCCAGGTTTGTACGAGACCTGATTGCATCTCTTTGTACTTCAACAGGAAAGTTAGAAAAGTCTCAGTCTGTTTCTGTGCATTTTATTGAGGCTTGTTAGGCAGCAGGAGGAATCTCTGTACAAAACTATCCTGTTCAGTCTTGGTGTAAAAGTTGTAGTGTGTCGGAGAAAGCGAAGACCAGAGGTGAAGGCACAGTACGTGGTGGGATTCCTTGACTCTTGCATTCAGCACTTACAGGATGTTGCTCTGGGAACATAAGTGATGTCTAATTAACAGTAGTCCCTATGTATGGTGGAAAATGGCCAGCCTGGAAACTTCCATATGGCTGGGGTGCGGAGTAACATCCCAGCATAGACAAGGGCTCTGTTCTGTCAGATCGCAGGTGTTTGTGGAGGGTCTTCAACAAGATGGTCCTTGCACTGCAGTGGGCTAGAACCAGTGGCCAGCCGAAACACCCCTCTGCCCAGCCAGGAGCTGGCTGCTGGCGAGCGCCCGCGTGGGCAGCGGTGGCACAGCAGTGCTGTTTCCACAGTTCTCTGAAAAGTCCTGATATAGCAAAATCTGCATTGTTCTCAGCTTCTTTTTATTCTCCCTGACTCTTGTTTACTTTTAGATTTTTCTGTTACCCAAATTCACGTCAGTTTCTAGATGAGGGGAAACCACTGGAGTTCAGTTTTCATTTTAAAGCCACTTTTTTGTCTTTTCTGTGACCTGTGCTATTGCAGATGTTGGAGCAATGTTGGAAGTTTCCCTGTAGCGGTGAGGCTGTGCCCAACACTCCCAAAACCTGATGAAGGCTTTGCCTGCCTCTGTTACCAGATTTCCCCTCTGTTAGGTGCACGGAACAACCTTAAAACAGGGTTTTAGATGTATTTTTCCAAAGAATACTAATAAAATGAGTGATAATGGGGCTCTGATGCTGAGGGACAGTCATGTCAGTATCCAGAAGCTGAGGTGCATATACCGTCCATCCTGGCTAAAATTTAACTGATGGCTCATTAACTTTCAAGAGCGAGGCTTGCTCGGGAGGTCTCCCATCCTGACTGGGGTGCAGCAGGGAGTTGGGTTGCCTCACACCAGGCTGATGTCCACCAGAAGATGAAATCAGCAGCAGGAGTTTGTTTTTAATCCGTGCCCTTAGGAGCATATTTTTGATAGTCTGTGTGAGCTTGTGACTGGACTGATCGTGCTTGAACTGTCCCAGCAATCTGTTTCAAGTCAGAACTAAGGGGTTTTTAATGATAAAAATACCCAGAGGAAGTGAAAGTGAACATAGGAGAAGCAAAGTATTCTGCAGGGGATTCTCTGCTTGCTTTAATTTTGTCTCAGCAGAACAGACTTGGGTTTTAGCACAGTGCACCACAACATTTATGATGACTGGCATATTTTTTAAAACTTTTTTTCTTAGGAATTGTGGCTAGTGCAACTACATTTGTTCAGCTTAGCCATTATCTCCTGAGTAATTTCACTTCTTCTCATCACTTCTCTCACGATATGCAATTCCAATATACATAGAAATTATAATTGAAGCTTACAGATAACTGTTTTGACCTGCAGATGTGTATTATAGGTGTCTGAACGCAAAGGTCATCTTGGCTGACACCCTGTCTGAAAGCTGTTCTGTCCACTTATAAATGATAGCTGGAGTACCTGTAATTACTGCAGCAAAATGCAGGTGTATATATATATTTTTTTTCCTCCTCTTTATACTTGCCAGTGCTTTGGATCATTTGTCTTCAGTGGTGATACTCTTATGTGGAAGGAAGAGCATTAATAATGTTTATAGTAAGCATTTTATGAGCTGTAGTATAGCTGTAAAAAGTAAGGAAATGCGTTTAAAGAATATCATAGCCTCACCTCCCCTGCAGCTGTTGTGAACCGTGTGTGTGTGTGCAGAGGCTCAGCGCTCCATCGACTCAAATAGCTCTGCCTCCATGCAAAAATATGTATAAATTTTAAAACCAGTGGGTGCTGAGCATTTTGTTCATAGGCAGTTGAAGAAGCTCTGAGATATACCTTTCTGCAGCTGCTCTTATCGAGCTGTGAATGTGGTGCTGGTGGGAGGAATGGGGCTGGGTGCCACATTGGCCATGCCGGTGCGGTGCCTCCCCATGGGCACCACCTGCAGCCACCTTCCATTTTCATACGTTTCTGACACTTCAGAGCCGTAACGTCACGGTGGCTGGGCAGCAAGGGCATGTGCCGCTTTCCTCTAGCGAGCCTTCTGAGCAGAGAGCAGCCTGCGTGCTGCAGAGTCTGCTGGTGTTGGGAAGCGATGGAGTCTCCTGGCATTCCCTCACAGAAATCTGCTATGAAACACTTAGGGCCCTGCGTGGTTTAAAGTGGCGAGCGAGTCACAAACTTGAAGAACGGGACATGACAAGTGATTTTACTTGGTCACGAATATCCAGTTTCAGGATTGTGAGAATCTGGGGGAAAAATGCTTAGTTGCAAAACAGTTGCATGTGTGCTGATCGACTCCCAGAGCTGCCGCGTCTAGACAGAAAACACAGAAAAGCAGGTTGTGTCACTTCAATGTGATGTCTGAACCTGTTAGTTTGAAACGTATTCTGGAGTAAAAATTATGCAAAATCAAATTATTGTGACCTTACTTTGCATTTGCAGGCTGAATGTGCCCGTGTTGTAAAGCTGAGTGCATTTATAATGCTTCCCTTGGGGAAAATTACAGAGAGAAATGGAATGAGGTCCCTTCTAATTGAAAAGTGGCAATGATTAGGAAGACAAATACAGAATGTGTTGAGTATTTTTTTTCTTGTTTTTTTGTATGTGTGTTTTTAAGAATACCAGTGGAATTATAAATTATGTGCTTTGCAGTTTGTCTTGTTTTTCATTCCCCAAAGGCTTTTTATTAGCATAGCAGCTGAATTGTGCTTGTATAATAACATATTAACTCCAAGTTTGGGGTTTTTAATGATCTTTCTTCATTAGTTTGACTGAGCTGCTTGGATGAAATCTTACCGAGTGTATCCAGCTTTCCAGCATGTTGGGGTTTTTTTTTCCCCTTCTGCAAATGAAGCCCATGGAGACAAGTTAAAACAGAGGGGGAGTTGGCTGGAACTTTGGCGCCTCGGATGGGTATGAATCTCTTGAAACTTGAAAAGCAGAAATTGAGTTGGGGTTGATTCGGTGCACACACACACACCCCCGAAGGCCAGATTTGGCAGCATGAGCGTTCTTGGGATTAAAGCACATCTCAAGGTACCTGACGCTTTTGCTCCTAGTCTCTGTAAGGCTGTGCTGCTCCACAGGCCGGGCCCAGGTAGAGCAGGACTTGGGCACCGCGCGCGGCTCCCCCAGGGCGAGGCCTCCTCGTCTGTATGTACGCTCCTAGTGTGAGCGGCACAGGGTTAACTTCTAGTGCTTGGGAAGACTGCACTTTAGAAGACTCCAGTGTCTGAATTTGTGAAAATATTTACTTTATAGCCAGCTACGCTACATGGGTTTCAAGGCTTCAGTGTTTTCAAGTTTAGCCAGGTACAGGGAGGAGGTGGAGCAAGACCCAGGCACTCGACCCAAGCTCGCCAACAGGATCATTTCATACCACGAACATCACATTCAATATAAATTAGAAAGTTTGCTGCAAAGTTCTCTCTCCCTCAATGGCTGTGATCCTGAGAACTCCTTGCCCCGGTGAGCCCTTCCCTGCCCTCGGACGCCGCAGCGCTCGCAGTGCCCAGAGTGTCACGCTGCTGGGAGTGCACAGGTTCCTGCTGACAGAATGGGCTGAGTATGATCCTTGTATATTTCATATTGGCATCTGGATCAATACTGGCTCTTTAGTGTTATTAATGTTAATTACCTAGCCTCATCCCATTAAATATGTTTATATTTCAGCCCTCAGGTTTCCTCGTTTTCACCCCGATTCCTCTTCCTGGGTGGGGAGGGGTCATTAGTTGATAGAATAATTGTCTAAACGACAATAAATTGTTGTGAGTTTCTCAAACCATAACAATGTATAGCACTGGGAAGAAAGTTTAATTTCAGCAGCACCACCAAAGAAGACATGGGGGCAGGTGCATTTCTCATGTATGATACTTAAATGTTGGAGCCCTCATCTGTTTGCAGGACAAGGACAGACGTGCTCCACTGCAGCAACTGAGCTGTTGCTTCCCTGTGCTGTTGAAGGAGATCAGAGAAGAGCAAGCCATTGGCATGAAAAGGCCAAAGTCTGAATGGGGGGAGCTGATCAGGTTTTATCAGTCAGATGTTTCACCAAACCCGTTTGCAGCTTAATTGTTCTCTCTCCTCCCACAAAGAAAGATATTAAAATTCCTCTTCTATTGATAACACCAGTGTGACTGCTGTAGCATTAGACTAGATTCCACACAGAAATAACCCAGTTTAGAGTTTGAAGAGCAAGGTGTGATGCATGGCCGAACCCCCCATCACCCTGCAGGTTGAGCCTGTCCCAAGCACCAGCTCCAGGAGAGCATTGATAGAGAGATGGGTCAGGAGGAGCCTCCCTGGCAGAAACCGGCATCCCCTCCCTCCTGGTAGTCACACGGGGCCTTGCTATTGCACCTCTTTGCGACTGTTTTTTGTAATACCCCAATTGCAGGAGTCCCAGAGCCAGGGATGGATGGGGATGGATGAGACACCGGTGTGTTGTCCCAGATTCTGACGGAATTCCTACCCTTTCTTCTGCTTCAGGCTCTGCTCGTTATATGTCTGTACACGTGTGCAGGAAGCTTGGTTTAGGTCGTTTGTAAATGACACATGTGTGGTTCCCACAGGCGAGCTCTGACGCTGCTTTGGGGCTGGGCCATAAATTGTTGGGGACGTGTGTTTTTTTCAGGCTTTTCCCGTCACAGTGGCATTTAGGTACCTTGCTGGGGTTGCTGGAAAAGACCCAGAGCTCCTCTTTTAAGAAAGTGCCTTTAGTTAACAGGCATTTTTAAGGCAAAACTCCTTTGCAATGATCTCAATAGCTTTTAATCCCTTTCTTCCCGCCCCATGTGCAGTCTTGCAGTGTAGAGGTAGTGGTGTTTTAGGGGTGCTGTAAGTGTATGGGCTCCAAGTCACTCATGCATCTAACTTTAAGTGACAGATAAGGCTCCTGATTTCAAGGCATAATTCAGCTTTTTGAAGGTGGTGGGCAGAGCTGGTTAAGCATTTTGGGCAATGGCAGAAATAGCTGCTGTTTAGCAGAATGAGCTCCAAGGTTACTGGCAGCACTTACCACCTGAGCCATTTTCTTGACATTTATTTGCTCTTACTGGCACTTAAATGCCACCTGCCAGGAGAAAACTTTCCATAAAAAAAAAAATAAAATTAAATTTGCCTGACTCAGCAGAAGTCACCCCAGCTGGTACAAACAGTGTGATGCTGTGCTTCGAGGCGTGATGGGTCGTCTTACGTATCTATAGATACATATGTGTGTCTGTATAGGTAAAATACAGATGTCAGCATCCATTCTAGCTGAGGGCACAGCTTTCCAAAACTGGATTTTATAGCTGTCCCTATTGAGAAGAAAACAAAGTTTAAATCCCCAGAATTATTGAATTTTATGACAAGCACTGAAGTTGCTGCTGCCCTGTCCTGGGTATGGCGAGCCCTGGGCACTGCTGGCACGAGGAGGCTTGGGGGAGTGACCGAGCAGTTTGGGGATGGCATCTGCTCTGTGTGCTAAATCCATGGAAATAATGACCCCAGCGCTACATTTGCCTCCGATACTCCATTTTCCTTAGACTAAGAGAGGTGTGAGGAATTATTTCCTTAGGAAATTTTAGGAATAGCTTCTTACTGCCTCCTGCCAAGTGTCTCCGGAGTTAACTGGATAGTCTGTTGTTTGCTTGTTCTTCTTTGGAGGATTTTTGGCAGTTTTCCTTTATGCCACTTCAAGCCACTCAAGCTGCTGGTGTCAGCTGGCTGAGCCCTGTGCTGAGGGATTTCTGGAGCTCCGGGACGTGGGCCCTGTGGGCAGCCGCATTGTTCCTGTCTGGCGTCTTGCTGACATGCAGGAGGTCGCCCCACCTGTGCCTTGCGGCTGATGAGCCGGTGCCAGGGAGAGGGGTCTGCCGGCGCCAGGGAGAGGGGTCTGCCAGCACCGGTTCCTGCCATGCCATGCTGCGGGCTCCCCGTGCCGCTGTCCCACCTCCATGACAGAGGGGACGATGTGTGCCTGGTGCAAGGCTGTGCTGAGGAGGACTTCAGTCCGATCCTCCCTGGAGGAAGGAGCAATGGTGATGGGAAGAGAATTGCAGAAATTGAGCTTGCATTTAGCTAAATTGTTTCATTAGGATGAATTGTGCTGGTTCATAGCTCCATGGCCCTGAGCAAGGCACATGAAGCACTGAGATGCTGCTGGTTGTGTATCTGGCGGTGGGGGCATTCCAGCACACTGTGATGGGAGGGCTTTGGGATGTCCTGTTTGCATTGTAGCTTGGAACCACTCTGCTTCATAGAGCATCTTGAAAGATCCCTCCTAGAGACTCTTCTGTGTCACTGAAAAAGTGAATTAATGAGGTTTTATTAAGTAGCTGGGTTCAAAGCCGGTAGAGTCCAGGTAGGTGTGTGTGAGAGCTTTACTGGGGACAGATGCAGTGGTGTCATTGGCGTCTTGGCCACATTAGTCCTTCCTGTGCTCTATTACATGCTGCTTTTTCTGGTGGCTTAAAGTCTGTCTCTCTCTTTTGCAGCGGAGTTGGAGTTTGTACAGATAATCATAATCGTGGTGGTGATGATGGTGATGGTGGTGGTGATCACATGTCTGCTGAACCACTACAAACTCTCTGCGCGATCCTTCATCAGCCGGCACAGCCAGGGGAGGCGGAGAGATGAAAACCTCTCATCAGTAAGTCACCCCGTGCTCTTACAAGCCATATCGTCCTGTGCTGTTTGCCAAATGATGTGACACTGTGGAAACATCAGAGCCAAAGGCATTTGTTTGGGTCAGGTTTGCTCATGTGGCGCTTGACACTGCATGAAGAGACACCCTCCAGGTTGGGTCTTGGCATTGTCTTCTGTCTCTCAGTTATTGGGGAGGGGGCCCTTTTAGGGATGCCTCTGGCTCTTCAGGTTCCTATATTTTGTGATATATGGATAGCTGTAGCTTCTGCCTTTGCCCTGAGCTTTGCAATTCAGACGTTACGTTAGTAAAGTAACTGCACAAGGCTGTTCTTGGCACGTCCTGTTCCTGAAACGACCACGTACCCTCAGCTGGTTGGGGTGCACATGCCTTACCTTTAACAGCCCCAAACTATCGAGTCCTTTGGAGGCTCCAGTTGGAGACCCTCAAGTGACTGTATAAAAACTTAGTGCCTGCCTTGAAGAGAATAGGAAATTTTGAAAGACTTTCTCCAGTTTTCACCAGTGGTGCTGCCACTACTGTAGTGGAGGGGTCAGAAAACACTTGTCAGCCAGACAAGCAGAAATCTCTCTGAGGGGATGCTCAGGGGATTCCCTGCGTAACCCAGGCTCCCTGCTTCATAAAAGCCCAAGCAGAAACATGTTAATTGTACCTCTGTCAGGGACTCGAGGGGCAGCCTCTCCAGCCCTGAGGCAGATGTTGGTTTATGCTATTTGCTCAAATGCAGCATCTCAGGGACTTACGAGAACCTGTAGAGAAAAGACTTCATGTTTTTGTGGAGGGTGAGCAAGTACTATTCACTGCTGCCTACATGTCTCTGTCTTCAGTGCAGGGATATCTTGTACTGATACTTCTTTTTTTTTAGCATTCACTCTGAAGGATCTTAAAGCTCTTTAAATGATAGGGATTCTTCAAGGTCACTGCTTTGCACGCTCTCCTCTTCAGGCTTCAGGGCAGGCTGAGTGCACCGGGGCTGCCTTGGGGTGGTTGGTGTGGAGCTGTGCTCTGTTCTATCAAATCCACACTCGCTTCAAAAAAGTGCAAGTACTGGGATTGCTTCCTTTTTTCTTTTTTTTTTTCTTCTATTTTTTTCTTTTCTCTTTGTTTTCCTTTTTTTTTTTTTTTTTTAATCCGAGAGATTTCTAACACTTCCTGTTAAATAAGTCTTTGGTACGGGGCTGTCAAAGGCTGTCCAGCCAGCAGGTGCCCAGGGCGCAGGCTGTCCCTCTGCTCCGCAGCGGCTCTTTTTGTCACGCATTATGCACAGCAGATGATGGTCCCTTACTGATGCACGGTGCCGAGGTGAGGAGGACGACCTATGGGAAGGGGAGCTGTGCAAACCCGGAGCGCAGTTGAACCACCCGGTGTTTTGTGAGCTGTGGGCACAGGGGTGAGCTTGGCCTCCGGCCGTTTACCAGTGCTGTACCGGGAGTGCGTGATGCCGTATTCAACCATCTGGCGAGGGCAGCGGCTGCTCAAGCGCCTGCCTGTGTCGGGATGGAGCTGAACTCCCCTCGCATGTCCTGGCTCCTCCTGCACTTAGAGAAATCCTGCGTCTCTTCTCACCATCCTGTGCCCCCGCTTCCAACAGTAGCAGAATGTGGGCATCTGAGCACATGAGTTATTAAATATAGCAGAAAGATTGTTTTCCCATTTCCAGATTTTTTTTTTACTGTTTTATCATGTCTGGAATGTCTTACTTGAACAATACCAAAATGTTTCATTTTACATTTTCAAAGCAAGTATCATATAAGGCCTTTTTTATTTTAATATCCTAATTTGTTTTCTTAAGGGGCCTGGTTTTTATTTTCTTTAAAAAGAGGAGAGAAGGCTAACATGGAAAGAGAAGAGAAGATCACATGGAGATTGAACAAAAATTTCAGGTTGAATCATCAAAAATTGTTGACTGTTTAAAAAATAATGCCTTTTTTCCTTTCTTCTTTTTTTTTAATTTTTTTTTTTAATTTCACCATAACAAAATTTCCAGTCATTTTTCAGCCCAGTTCCCACACCAAACCAGCTCATTTATTTATTCAGCCTTCAGACACAACAGCAATTAAACAGCTTTTCAGCAAAGGTTTACCTCCGTGCCTCTGCTGGACCTCGGTGGGGATATGGTGTCTTCAAAACCTTCCTCAGAGCTAAGGAGATAAAGGCGAATGCACTGTCTTGGGGGTTTTCCCCACGAGATTCCTGTATGATTCTTGCCCTTCTCCCCGCCCCGTCTGATGGAGTGGCAGCTGAGCTTCCCTGTGGCCCCAGCGCCCTCCCGATGGGACAGAGAAGCCCCTCGTGTGCTAAGCAAGAAGGTTGTTAACAGTGGAATCAGTCATCATAAAGATCTTAAAGGTAGCTCTGTTTGTATTCAGCACAGCGTTTCTTTTTGCAGAAAACAGCTCTGGTCCAAATGAGCATGAAAGGCTGGGAGGTGGAAGCTGCGCTGAACTGGATACCAGTTTATGTAATCCATTAAACCTGTACTGAACTGGTGTTGGGCTTTTTAAATCCCAGACTTCATTTTGCTGTTGCAGACAGGCTCCAGAGCTGCCTACATGCTTTTCATCTTTTAAAATATTAAAGTAGTTCATCCCATGGTCAAGATGCTGCTAGGTCTCCTGGAGTTGTCCTTTTTTGTTTTTGTAGCTCAAAAATTACAACTGAAGGAGAAATTAATTTCCCTGAAGGTTTTTTTTTTAAATGCAGTTCTTGCTAGCAAGGAATTTTTGTATTACATCATGTGTTTTTCCATTACCGTTCTTGCTGTACTTAAACTCTGTCTCCTTGTAACAAGTACCTTTATTTCTTCCAGAACTTAGAGTATTTAAGAAATGCTACTAAAAACTTTGTTGCAATAATAATGGCACTGACTCCATGCCTTTGGAACACTAATATTCCACTCCACCAAGACGAAGTAGTTTAAATGCAATTTCCAAGCATACCTTTGTCCCCGAAAATGGAAAATACAAAAGTGATTCTAGGTTCTGTAGTGAGTCCTGGAATATTTGTGGAGGCTTTTACAGGCGTATTGCTCATCAAACAGCAGTGTCTCGGCTCTCACTTCAGAATGGCTTTCTAGACTCAGCCATTGTTGAGATGAATTCAAGTTCTAAGTATTCCAAAAATCAGAGGTGAGCAAGGAGAGCTGGGAGCCCTCTGATCATCTTCTTGGCCTCCTCCGGCCCCACTCCAACAGCTCCGTGTCCTTCTGCTGTTGGTGCCCCAGCGCTGGAGGCAGCACTGCAGGGGGGTCTCACAGAGCGGGGCAGAGGGGCAGAATCCCCCCCTGGCCCTGCTGCCCACGCTGCTGGGGATGAGCCCAGGCTGC
Organism: Larus michahellis; assembly: GCF_964199755.1. Taxonomy (NCBI): domain Eukaryota; kingdom Metazoa; phylum Chordata; class Aves; order Charadriiformes; family Laridae; genus Larus; species Larus michahellis. The sequence goes on along the minus strand of NC_133907.1, from coordinate 256,481 downwards.
GGGGGGTTCTGGGCTGCCAGCACACGGTGCCGGCTGATGTTTTGCTTGTCATCAGCCAACACCCCCCAGTCCTCGTCAGGGCTGCTCTCAATCCATTCTCCATCCAGCCTGGATTTGTGCTTGGGATTGCCCTGACCCAGGTGCAGGACCTTGCTCTTGGCCGTGGTGAACTTCATTGTCTCTCTGCCGGTCCCATTTTAATGGTGTTCCTGCTGGTTTGCTACTCTTGCATCTGTGTGTTGCCCAGAGCATCGTTCTTGGACCTCATCTGTGCAAACAGATGAGTTAATGTGTGAGCCAGGGCCCTTCCTCTGAATGCCTGGGTCGTGTACTGGGTGCAGGCTTTGGGTGAGTGGGTGCTTAGAGGTGGGGGTGTTTTGGGCAGCTCAGGTCAGGGGGGTGTGTGTGGGTGCCCCTGGTGCCTGCCGCGGCAGGCAGCCTCGTCTGTGCACAGTGATGCTTCGCACCCTGGGGAGCGCTGGGCTGCATCCACTCTCGCGGGAGCCACCTGACATCGCTCCCAGGAACAGGGGAGCAGATGGGATACTGCCATGGCACTGACCACTGCCAAGTTAAATATAAACATCTAGCAGAAGGCAGTGGGGTACTCGCTGCTCAGGAAGTCTGCCACAGGGGCATGGCAAAGTAAACAGGATTTTCAGAGTGCTTCCCGCTCCTGCCCACTGCTTCAGCCTCCTTTGGGATGAGGTGAAGGGCTGGAAACCCTCCCCATGCCCTTGGTGCCAGCACCGTGGCCGAACAGGGGGTTAGAGGTGAGGATTTGATCTGTGGCAGATGCAGTTCCTCTTGGGTCTTTTGGCTGCTGGGGGAATTTGACTGTAGACATCCCTGCAGGCAAGAAACACATGTAAAATAGACCAGACTAAACAGTTGATGCCTGTGTAAACAGTTGCATACTGAAGTCTCAAGGTCTGTATAAAACTGCTGAGGAAGGGCTATGTGGCACATGGCTCAACCAGCGCATACATCAGCTGTAGCTGGGGAGGGTGCCGGTATTGCGGCACTTAACCTCTGCTCAGAGGAGATGCTCCCTAAAAAACACTGAGAGGTGGGAAGAATCTGGGCTGTCTCATTTCCATATAAATCACTGTTTTCCTTGCACTGGCAACAGGACTGCCTTGAGGTTTATGTGCAGAGCTGAGCTTCAAAAACAGGAACTCGATGGGATTCTCTCCATATCTGATACCACGTGCGATGCCACAAGGGAGAATATATTCCCAAAAACGTGGGAGGGATGGATCTAACGGGTGTCTCTGCCCACAGGGGCACCGCTGGTCTGTCCACTCTCCAAGACGCTTCTGGGGGACTGGAGATGCTGCTCAGCTGCTTACTGGGATAGATGGAAAGGTTTGCAGCAGTGTTTCCCTTGCATGCTGCAGCCTGGTATGAGGCCAGATGTGCTTCACAGCTGGAGGAGGTCCCGGGAGCACGAGACAGGCAAAATCCCTTCTTGACTTGTCAGCGAAGGTGTCTGTGGTGCTGCGGTACCACTGCAGCTTTTTACAGGCTTTCACTGGGGCATCAGGCTGCCCAGACCAGCCACCACGGTTACTATAGAAATAGGTATTTTCATAGTAGGAAAGCTTGTGGTTTGCTCATCTGAAAGTCCTGCTGCGTAGGCTGGGCCCCAGAATGGCCTTCAGATGGGACACCTTAAAGGGAAAAAGAAACACCCTTGGTGGGTTTTTTTTTTTCCCGCTGGTGGTGAATAGTTCTGCCTGTGCCTGGCTTACTAGTGCCAGAACTGGAGACTCACCTGCAAGGAACTGAGAAGTGCCAGCTATACCAGGTTTTAATTATGAGCCTTTTGGCTTGTTTTCCTCCGTCCCTGCCTGCCGGATGGATGTTGCTATATGTGAATATCAGCAATATTTAAATATTTTAGTTCTTAAGGCAAAAGTGTCTAGGGTGAACTGTGCAAATGGGAAGAACCATTGTTTGTTTGTTTTGATCATGAATCGTAAACTAATCTCATGGTTTGGGGGAAATTGGCTTGTGGCTTTCTCATGCCTGGGGTTGTTGGCATGTGGGATTGGATTGCAGGATCAGGGCGATGTGATGCTTGCAGCATAAGGAAGACTCTAGACCACAGTTCCTCAGTCTCTTTAAGCCAAGGACGACCCATCCTTTTGAGGAAAAAATACTCTGAAACCATCCTGTTGCTATAGATTTCTTTTTTTTTTTTTTTTTAGCCAAATCAAAATTAGGCTTAACATTTGGTTATTAACTTATTATCTTTATTTTTACATGATTTCCTTGATTGTGTGCATCAGAATGTGGGTGTAAGGTTTTTCTTTTTTCCTTTTTTTTTTTTTTTCTTTTTTAAAATCTTGTCATTATTTCATGGAGCATTTTGTGATGTCTTGTGAATCACCCACGGCTCATGGATCACAAATTGAAAAATACTCCTCTGGCGTGTTTGAACCAGGGAGAGAAACATGCTGGGTGAGCGTGGGCAGGAGGGGGGAAGTCTGCAAATGGGAGAGCATTGTTTGCTGGTGTCATTCTCATCATTCATTCTGCAAGCGATCTATTAAATATAAACAGAGGTGAAAATTGAGTGTAACTTTAACCAGAAGTGTTGTTTTTCAGTGGTAATATGCTAATACCCCTAGCATATACCCTTAGGATACCCCTACTAGAGCTGGCTGCCCAGGTAGAGGAGGGCACGTGCCCTGCGCTGCCGCTGGGGCGCACTGGCGGCAGCGGCAGCAGCATCTTGCCTGGGCTTCGGTGAAGGGTGAGAGCGGGCACCAGCCGTTCACAGGAGCAGAGCCCCCGCTGCAGCCGGACTCACTCTGCGCTCTCTTCTCCTTTCCAATGCAGGAGGGGAGCCTGTGGCCTTCGGAGAGCACCATGTCGGGGAATGGAATAGCAGAGGTGAGGGCGACGCGGGTGCGGGTGCCGCTGCCTCTCCTGCGCCCCTGGGCTGCGGCATCTCATGCTTCCCTCTTCTCCTCCCTTTCAGCAGCAAATCTACACCCCGAGACCCGGTGACCGCCTGGCAGTGCCGTCCTTTCTGCAGAGGGACCGCTTTAACAGGTTCCAGCCGACCTACCCCTACATGCAGCATGAGATCGACTTGCCACCCACCATCTCGCTGTCGGACGGCGAGGAGCCCCCTCCGTACCAGGGACCCTGCACGCTGCAGCTGCGGGACCCCGAGCAGCAGATGGAGCTCAACAGGGAGTCAGTCCGGGCCCCCCCCAACAGAACCATCTTTGACAGTGACTTGATAGATAACTCTGTGTACGGGGGGCCGTGCCCCCCCAGCAGTAACTCTGGGATCAGTGCAACCTGCTATGGGAGCAACGGTAGGATGGAGGGACCGCCGCCAACCTACAGCGAGGTGATAGGGCACTACCCCGGGTCGACTTTTTACCAGCACCAGCAGAACAACGGGATGCCCTCCCTCTTGGAGGGCAGCAGACTCCATCATTCACAAATCAATGGCCTTGAGAGCACAACTGCGTGGAACAAAGAGAAAGAGAAACAAAAAGGGCATCCCTTTTAAAAAAAAAAAGAAAAAAAAAAAAAAGGCAAGAAAGTAAATGAAACACACTGCACTTCTCGTTAAAAGAAAAAGGGGAGAGTGAGTGAGTTGAGGAAGATGAGCAAAGGAAAAAAAAAAAGAAAGCCCTTCCCCATCTCTCCATGTATAAATATTTACTTGTTATGTCTGGTCTGAATGCACAAGCGTACCAAGCTTGCAAAAACATTTCTTTATTGAGCTGTGTCTAGACGTTTAAAATGGAAAAAAACCCCACACCAACTGTAGTCCTTTTTTGTTTGTTTGTTTCTAGTTGAGCTGTGTGTGAATGCTTTTTCTTTTGTTTATTTCACTTATCTTTAAAGACAAAATATTTGCACAAAAACATTTTGTTTAAAGATCTGCAATATAAATATATAAATATATATTAAAAATAAGAGAAAGTGTATGTGTAAGGAGCGGGAGTATTTTTGTATTAGAAGAGGCCTATTCACAAAAAAAAAAGTTGTTTTCTGAACTAGAAGAAAAATGGCAATTTTTTGAGTGCCAACTCAAAAAACGTGTATTACATTGTAAAAAAAAAAAAAAAAAAAACAAAACAAAAAAAAACAAACAAAAAACAAACAAAAAATCAAAAGCAGGGGTTTAGAGTTATTTATATAAATGTTGAAATTTTGCACTATTTTTTAATATAAATATGTCAGTGCTTGTGTTGGTCAAAGCCTCTATCATGTCTACCATGAACCTGTTAAGGGATCTGTGTTGAAGTGAAGAACAAAGTAGCTGGAAGGGGGTGGAAAACGCTGAAGTGGAGATGCCAGCCCGGGGAGGAGCGGTGAGCGAGACTGCATCTTATGCAAATCCGTAATTTCCAGAGTCCTTGCGCGTGGCCACCAACAGTCACGGCTCTATACATTCCCTACAAAGCAAGAGGAGTCGGTGTGTATGTGTATGTTATCCAGTAGGATTATTGGAGTAAAAAGGTAAAATGAAAACTCCCTGCTTCTAAGAGTCAGTAGCGACTGAAGCAGGCAAAAATTACTTGATTATTTTTTTTTTTTTCTTCTGGACAGCCTCTAACCTTTTGGGGGGGGTGAGAATAAACTTCTGTGTCTGAAGGAACAAAGTGGTTTTTGGTTCATTTCTTTCAATGTTCAATTGAAGGGCCATATTTGAAGCTAAAGCAGTGATTATGGAAGTTCATCTGAGTAAATGATAATGTACCCACCAGCGGCCTTTCAGCTGGGCTTTAAATATCTCATTGAAAGTACGAGCTGAAAAGTGTGGTTGGTGGTGGTGAAAGTAATTTTCCTTTTGTATTAACCTCCCAAACCTCTGCTTGGGATAAATGGGTGCAGCCATGTCTCGCAGCTCCGCCATCCCCTGGGCTGCCTCAGGTCTCTGCTATTTTTTACTTTATTATCCTAGCTAAAGAGGCATCAGATACAGTAGGTGGAAATGAATCTGCTCCTGTGATGTATTAATTAAAGTCTAAAGAAATATGCTTAACGCTTTAGAAGCAAACCCCTTTTACCTCTTCTGAAGATGTCCTCATCCACAGCAGCACGGTCCCTCCTGCCCGCTGGGCATTCTGTGACTTTAATTTATCTTGGTTTCGGAAGCGTTTTGTCTTACTATGCTATTGTTTACATTTTTATATTGTGTAGGTGTCTGGTATGTGTTTTACCCTCACAGTGAATTTGTATGTGACGGAGTGAGCAAGTGAGGAACCTGAGTGCGCGCGTGAGAGAAAGCAAAAGGGAAGAACCTGTTCTCAGCCCCATCTCTCCGAGCGCGAGGAAGGGTCGGTAGGGCAACCATGGAGCGCGAAGATTTTTACAAGGAGGTGTGATTTAATTTTCTGCAGGATGCTATCTAGTAGAGTGACATAAATGAAAGATATAAAGGCAATAACTATCGTTTTTAAGCAACTTTTCTATTACTTGAAAAAAACCACAAAAACCACGAGAACGGTGTTGAAGTTCTGACCATTTGAACAATATTTATATTTTAAAGATGATGATGAATAGCTGAACTTGAAGTTTGATCATTATTTTTTGCTTTTTTTATTTTCTCCTAGAAATAGTCCTGTACCTTCTTAATATTTCAGACTGCTTTTCCACAGCTCTTGAAATCTTCATAGCTTTACAGTCATGTAACCTAAATTTTGATGACCTAAAAAAAAAAAAAAGCCACAAAAAAAAGTAATGCAAAGGAATAATCTAGTTTGTCATGAAAGGTACAAAACTGATGAATTTATACGAGTTTTTAATATGTATCTTTCCTTTATGTAACGTGTCTATTTAGTGCCTTATTAAAAAAATGGTAACCCTCCCTTTTTAGAGAGGGGAAGACAAAATCATCGTTAGCGTCACAAGTAACCAGTGTCTGGTCTTTTGCTCCTTTGGACCTTGCATTCAGTTTTGTGGTCCCTCCTTTCCCGGCAGCGCTGCCCGCGCCCTGGAGACCCTGAGAGCCCTGCACCAGTGGCTGCCTCTCCGCTGTCTCCCGCTGTTCTGAGCGAGCTCCAACTCAGCGATGCCCATTGTCCTGCCGGGGAGGTAGGAGACTGTGGTGGATATTGTAAATGAGATACCAACCAAAAGAGAAACCGAAATATAATATCTGCTGCCCTCTTGAGCCAAAACGTGTGAATCGTGGTGTTGGGGTTGGGTTTTTTGGGGAGCTCGGGTTGGGGGGTGGTGTTCTGTGATCTGAACTGCTTTGTTTGCTACAAAAAAAAAAATGGTTACCTCCGCAGGTTTTGGGTGGAATATGCATCACACATTTAAAACTGAGCAGTGAATAAGGAGGTGTCATGGGGACCAGAAGTTGTTAAATAATGGGTTTGTCTTGTCACGTGCCGCCTTGTCATGGCCACCAAACCCCACAGAGAAGTCAGGGAGGTGGGCAGGATCTGGAAAGGCACAGAGGGGTAGTGGGGGAGGGTCTAAAAATGCAGTGCAATTAAACCCAGCTCTCACGGTTTGAAGTCCTCAGAATTTCAATCTATTCTCTAGGGTTTTTTCCCTACTTTTTTTCTCTCTTTCCCTAATCCATTTCCAGTGTGAGTTTTTATTTCTCAAACATCACCTTAGGCATCTGCAGTTGAGTGACCAGTTTGTTGAGTTCCTGCATCCAGTTTCATTTACCGCTTTCTCTAGTTCGGTGAACTTAATGAGCGTGAAATGGGGTGGCTCATCAACACCAAATTTCTGTTGCAAATTATGCCTTTCAGTCCATGCTGTGCACAAAAACCAAGCTGCCACCTTCACCACTGCTGGTGCAGGTCCCCTGGGTGGGGGGAGCCCTGGGTCCCAGGCAGTGGGTGCAACTTGAGTCCGCCTCGACGGAGCCAGGTTGTCACCTTTTGTCTTTCTTTTGTCCATCCCTCTGCTTTGCAGTCCGAAGAACTGTATTTCAAGCGCAGATATCAGATCTAGGGCCCAGATCAACTCCAAGTTCTGAATGGGTGTTTAGAAATAATGGTCTGTTCTTTTTTATTATTATTATTGTTGTTGTTGTTGTCATTATTGTTATTATTATTATTACTATTTAATGTTACTTTTGGCCTCGGGGTCCATTTCTTCCCAATTCCCACATCCCGTATTGCCACCAAGGCAGAGAACTTGCTTTGCACACCCTTGCTGGTGTCTCCACTCATTTCCTTCTGGCCTTCACGCAGCTCAGGAGAGAACTGCGCTAGAAGCTGGACTGCAGTCCTGCTCCAGAGGAGTCTCTAGCGTCTTGCAGCTGCCAGCAGATGCAGGCCCCTTAAGAATGAAGAAAGAAGGCATTGCTAATGCTTAGCAACCTCTTGTCCTAGCCTGCCCTTTTGCTCAAAGTTTTAGGAGTTGCGTTAGCTTTTAAAGGGGTTGTTAATCCTACAGAGTTTCTTACCTTACAGTATGGCAAACAGCACCCTTGAAGTGCCCCCAGATCTTAAGGGCCTGGAATGGGAACGTGGCTTTGTCGATCAGGATGGTGAGGAAGGGTGGGTTTCGTTTGGGGCTGACACTGGTACAACTTGTGTTCCCTTCACAGCCCTCCATTTCACCGGTTTGAAGATTCAGCTTTACTAATCTCGTGCGTTGTTTCCATAAGTGTTGCGAAATTAATTCTATCTCAAGTGGGGGTATAAGGAAATCCAGTTGCTTTCTGGAGAATCACCCTTTTGTGTGTGTACTGAACTATAAAATTGCACTAACTGCTATCTTAAAAAATAAAGAAATAAAAGCCCAACATTTTTACTAAGGATCGGGAAAAGACTGAATCCAGGTGTAGCGTTAGCAGTGCTAGGCGAGAACAGAATGAATTTTTAATCTCTTCTGTATTGCTCAGAGATTTTTCTATATACAACACAAAGCTACAAAAAACAAGTTTTCCAGAAACCGCGCTTCAGATTTTTGCTGTACTATAGAAGCTCATGAAGGACAACATTAAAGTCCTAATTTGCCTGCCTTATAGACACATTTCATTGTATTAATATTTTCTTAAACTTCCAGTTGCATTGCTTTGGCTTTGGAGTTTGTTATAGGCAGTCCTGTATCCTGAGTTCTGTTCAAGTTTAAACTTATATAAACTGTTGACAGCACATGCAATGCAGTACTTATCTATATTTTGCTGTTTTAGTATGAATATGTACTCTGATGCCAATTTACAAAATCTGTTGTAAACGCTTATTGTGTAACAGTAACCGATAGTGGCAATTATATGTCATTCTAAAAGCTGCAATACTTATACAATAAATTTTACAATACTTTGGAAAATTTGCCTTCACCTTTTGCTTTGTTACCCAAAAATCAGAGTTTGCCAACACAATGTAATTTCAAAAGCTCTTCCTATTTTCTTTACAAATATTGGAAAATCAGTTTTCTCAGTTTTTGATATTTGTGTGGTTTCCCCCCTTCCTTGTTAAGTAGCCTTCTGAATAACAGGCCAACCTCTGTATTGCCACCACATGTTTCTTCCCATGAAGCTGTAGCTGGTTCCCAGTGTATTTGCATGCTCGGTCCATGTGTACACATGTGTGCGTGTACAATTCTCTTTTCTTTTGAGTAGATCAGGTGTCACAGCTTAAATCCCAGAAGAAGCATTCCTGGTTTACACCAGTATGTCCAACACTTGCGATTCTGCCTTTCAGCCAAGAACATCACCGATGGTCAGAAGGTCTTAACTTGAATAACCGTCAGTCAACAAGAACTGTGTAGATTGACGCGAATCCTAAGCACAGATAATTTGTGTGACTTTCCTTTCTGAGACTGTGGTCAAATTGCAGTGATCACATTAAAGTGATTGAAAACTTAACTGTTTGCAGGGGGTTTTCTTTTTGTTTCTGAAGGACGTCCTGTAGATTCACACAGACCTTGAGGTCCCTCTTGGGACTAAGCAGTGTGTAGTAATTAATTGCTGGGCTTTGCCTGAAGACTGTGAGCTCTGCCTTAGCCCTCCATCTCCCCAGCCCTTCTCTCTGGCTGATTGCAAACCTCCATTTAAGGTGGCAGCATTTCTGAAAGCGCCCCCGGCTTTTACAAGTTGCCTCTCCAGATGGTTTGGATGGGCAAGTGGTGGACACTTGGCTTTGATTTGGGGGAGCTGTGAGCACAAGGAGCTCCTGTGGACTTCAGCGGGACGCCTGGATGCTCTGCATGGTCGGTTACTTGCAACGCAGCCCCGAGCTGATGGCCAGTTGGGAAAATATCACTAGTAATGACTGAAAGCAGCTTGATTGCAGCCCAGGAAAGAGAATCCCAGATCCAGCCCCCTGGCTCTGATCCCGGAACTGTGCCACTCATCTCCTGGTTGTGGTTTATTTTGTGGGATTCTTGGTGTTCTCTGTGCATTGCTGCTGGAAAGACGATCTGGGGTGATACAGTACTGGAAGGCAGCAGCCCTGGGTTGGAATAGTTTTTCCCCATGGTAAGCAATCAGCTGCTTTTTATGCTATGGCATTGCCTGGCTCGTTGGTGGGGCTCTCCTGGCTTCATGGGATGCTCAGTGGTCACTGATCACAGGGTCTGGTGTTCCAAATACCCAACCGAGTCTGGTTTGGAGCCCTTCTACCATTAGACCCAAATTACTCAACAACCCCTGGTGTCAGCAGCTGTAAGATGGTTGGGGGGGTGTTTGGCAGGGGACTCTCCCCACCTGCTCTTAGGGCCCTGGTGAGCGGTGGGGCTTTCAGCCTGGTGCTGTCCCCATGCCCCACGGGAGCCAGAGGTTCCCACAGAGCTGGGGTACTGCTTGGAGGACAAGTGCGTTCCACCATGCAGGCGAGGTTCACGAGCAGCACGCTGGGTTAAATTGCACTCATTGCCTTTTTAGACCATAGGACACTGGCCCCAGCAGTCTGGGCTCCAGGATGAATCAGGAGTGATGATCTCGAGGTGCAAGTGGGCTTCTCAAGGCACCAGGGAGCACTTGAAGTATTGGAGGTACTGGAGAGTGTGCTGTATGCAGTTCTGCTCTGTGCTGCCAGCGTTTGATGCCTTCCAGTCCATTTACTAACCAGCTGTTAGCCAGGAAGCCTTTTTTCCTCTAAATCATGTTTTAAATGAGCAGAACCCTGCTGGCTCCGTTTTAGCGTCTAACCAAATTTCACATGAGTGGTTGGAGCTAAAACTTTTAACCCATTTGCAATCAAGAGTGATGCTTTGTCCCGAAGCCGGGCTCACCAGGGCTGGATTTCCCGGTGCCTCAGCAGCTCACGCAGCCTTGCGGTGAGCCAGCGGCAGCTCCCGGGGAGTCTGTGCTACAGGTCAGCTTTAAGGAAGCAAAATCTGCATTTCAGTCTGAGTGCGTGGACCAAAACAAGCAACTCCCTCGTTGCGTGTGTTCGAGCAGGTAATGAAGATGCGAGTTTTCTCTTCATTGCAATCTTCATGGCCCTGCTCCTGCCTCAGCTGCCACACGCATGTGAGCACGGCCAGGAATAGCCCTCGGTATGGTGGGAGCTCTGCAGCAGCTGACACGGCTCACGGAAACTGAGGCCCCCTCCTGAAAAGACACAGATGTCTCATGTGCTGCGAATACACAGATAAAAACTCAAACAGCTTCCTCGGTGTAGAACACTGCGCACAGGGGTCTTGTGGGATGGGGACTGGCAGGAAGAAACAAGGCAATAACCCACGTCGGGATGAGTTGATTTGCTTTACCGACACTGCACTTTGGTGGATGCCCGTGATGCTGTGGGCTGTGAGGGGCAGTACAGCCCGGGCAGGAGAAGGATCCCAGTGGCCGTGGCAGGATGCCGATGGCCCCGGTGTTGGCTCAAGTGGCTCCAAATCCACTTTCCTGTCCCACATGCAAAGAAACACCAAAATGCTACATTTTGGAGAGGGGGGGCAGTGCCCCTGCCCCAACCTCAGGGTCGCAAGTATCGAAGTGGGAAACATCCACCTTGCTCCAGGAGCGGCAAGGCAGGGGAGAGGGCAGGGTTTGGTTTGAATCACTGTGTCAAAATGACATTTTTCGTTTTCAGATTCAAGGCTGGAACTAACATCTTCCCACAGAAAATTGAAACTCAGCTACTCAGCTGAAACCACAATTTCCAAAGGGGAATTTTTTTAAATGAAAAAAAAAAAAAAAGCCAAGTTCAACCAGTGCAGTGTGTGGGAATGGGCAGAGAAATATTGTTACTAAGCTACCTTTCTGCGGCTAATGAGGTGATGTGGGGACACTGCAGCACAGTTGATTGGCAATAAATTATTTTTAACCCTTTTTCTTTTTTTTTTTCTTTTTGCAACTCAGTGGAAGAAACAATTTTGTGACTTTTGGAAACCAAAAGTGGCAAAGCCTTTGATTTTAAGCAGATTTCTATGCTGCAAATTGAATAGGACTTAAGAAATCAGATGCATCTTTCCCCTGTGCTTCCAGCATCAAAACTCGTTTTGCAGTGCTTCTGGCTCTCCCTGGCTGCGCTTGCTGGAAGGTGTAAATTCCAACTTCAAAGTATCTGAACTTCACAGCAGCTTTTCTTCTTTCCTGCTTTTTGTCTTTGTATTTTATCTGCTTGTCCTAACCCAAACCCTTCCCCCACATCTGCTGGCACCTCTCTCTGCCGTCGCTCTCCTCGGGAGCTGCATTAATCCCCACTCCTGCTCCAGCTGATTCATTCCTCTTGCGGTCCCGGTGGCAGCTCCGGCCACATCGCTGCGTGCACCCACATTTAATCCAGTTTGCGCCTGGAGGGCCCGAAGCAACCCGCTCCCAGGGCTCCTTCATCTCCAGTCCCGATGCTCCGGGATGGTCCCCGCCAGTGATTCCCTCCCAGTAAAGATGGAGGAGATGGCTTGGGGTGCTTTGAGGTGGGGAAGGTGTGAAACCTGGAGTCAGCCTCATCCTTTTTAACATGCTCAGGCTGCTTTTCCCTCAGGTTGATTTATTGGAATTTTTTTTCTCCATGCTGCTGGTCCTGAAGCCCCTGCGCAGGCTGAGACCTGCCTCCCCATCGAGGGAGGGGAAGCCTTGACCAGGGACAGAAACCCTGGAATAAGGTGGCTGGAAACAAAGTCTCCATTATGGTGACTGTCGCAGTGATGCTTACACTGAGATTTATTAAGAAAGCAACGTGGTCTCACAGGAATCCTTGCTGTTGGCTATCCTAACTGTAATGAGAATTTATTTGAACACTTGCTGCTATCCCCTTTTTTTTTTTTTTTCTTTAAAAAACGAGTCTAGAAATTCCCCCTGCTTTGGTATAAAACAGGACTGCGTAACAGCGTTAGTAGCAAAAGACTGGACAGGAGAAAAGAGGAAATAATTCCTGCCTTGTGCTCCTAGACATGCTCAGGCTGGAAAAGCAAAAGCATTGCTCAAGGTCCACTTCATTGAAGGTCTGATGGCATCAAAACTGCAAACCCCCCTCCCTCTTTCCCCTTCTCAGGAGCCCTGCAGACAGCTCACCCCTCTCCGTTGAGCCCAGTGCAGGAAGAACTGTGGGCTGTGCTCAGTGGGCGGGCGGGGGGGGGCAGGGCAGCTGGCCCAGCTGGGGGCTTTGGCCCAGGTGGGCTCAATCCTGCCATGGCCCAGGAGGCAAATTTAAGCAGCTCCAGGGAAGGTGGTGGGTGACTGTGGGGATTTTCTGTGCTCTTCTGCTGAGTAGGAGCTAAAGGAGGTTTTGAAGAAGATGTTCCTTGACCTCTCTTTGCAGTTGTGTGATGTAGGACTGGGTTTTGGTTCAGTGATGCCCCAGGTTTCTGAAGCTGCCTGGGTGATGTGAAGGAAGATCCTCTGAAACAGCATCCACTTCAGTGCTTACTCTTTTTGAGGTAAGATGGAGCTGTATGGTATTTTTTTACAGTACTCAAAAGTGGGCTTCAGGGGGTCTGGGAGCTGTGGGTGTGCTTTTCCTTCCTCTGTGGCTGACAGCGTGTTGATCACTGCGGCTCAGGGGGTGCATCCCCTGTGGGGGTTCCTGACCTGCTGCTCCCCGCGGGCGCAGGTCTTGCTGCCACTGGGGAGCATCCCGCTCTGCCGGGCAGTGTTGCCCAGCAGGTCAGGCTGGTGGCTGCACTGCTCCCCAGCTTTCTCCCTGGCTCTGCATATGGAGAGCCTCTTGCCAAGTAAGATTAAAAAGGTGCATAAATGAAACTTAGAGCTCTGGTTGACCAGACTGATGGCTCTGGACTAGGCAGGGGAGAGGTGACATGAAGCACTCTACACAGTGTACTTGGAGTGGGTTTTGCAATGCAGAAATGTGGGAGAGTGTCAGGGATTCGTGAGTTGTCAGCTCTTGGTGGGTGTTTGTTCCCCCACCCTTGCACAGTCCTCTCTCTCAGTTCAAATGCACACGGTTGCCTTGAGATTGATTGTTAGCAGCACAATAAATCACAATCACGGCAGCTAGTGGTGAGTTTTGGATGCCAGTCAAAATGCAGCTCCTCAGAGTATTTATCCGTTGCAAAGGTAGGGAACCTGGACATTGAAAAATGAGATTAGCATGGCTCTGTGAAGCTGCATTTGATTAAGAGAGTAACTCTGAAGTACAAAGCTACTGCTTTGGTGCTGATGTGCATTGCTAATAAGCAGCCTGGTTTTAAAAAAAAAATGGAGACTTAAGTATAAAGCACCTCTGCTGCATTGCTCACCAGATAACACCCTGCACCAAGGCAGGTGGCTCTGCCCCAGGCTCCCGTCTTCTTCTCTCAGCTGTGGCCTTGCTTTTGTCAAGGTTTCAATGCAGAGAAAAAGGTGGCTTTTGCTGCATTGGAAGCTTGACAGAGATATCATACCTTGTTTCCCAGTAGTGCAGCAGCTACTGGGCTGGTCCAAAAGACCTTTAAGATGGATATACCTGACACAGGGAGGGGAATAGCTGTGCTGTCCTGGGAACCACAGCTCTGCTGAGTTGCTCATCATCAGGATGTGGCAGTGGCTGTAAGTCCCAGGCAGTCACTGTAGTGTCACGGGTGGGTATCCTCAGTTTGTCACCTGTGTCTCCTTTGTGTTACCAACAGAGGATAGGCTGTGGCTACAGCTCCTGCTCCGATATTGAAGCGTTGGGATAGTCAGCTACCTTTTTGCAAGAGGTGTTTACAGCGTCTTAATACTTGGGCCATTTACGATAGGTAAGAGTTAGGCCCAGAATGCTTTAGGAGCTCTAAAATAGTCATGAAAGCATGCAGTCATGCAAGACCAAACCCTTTGGGGTGCTTTGAGGAGAGTCTGTATAGGTCTGGCGTAGTCAGCAGAGCTGGTGTGAGTGAGAGGATGGAGCTGGGCTGGGTTTTAACTCTAGGTGAGTGCACACTGATGGTTTTCTTGGGGAAGATGATGAGCTGTAAGCATGTGTTCATTCCAGACAACATATTAATGTACTTGTCCATCACAGTGCACACACACAGATTTATTTTTTTTCCCTGAATCACAAACTAAGGCTCTGCAAGGTTCAGATGAGCAGAATCAGGTTAAAACCCAAATGATGCACAATGCTGATGGGCCCCACTGCTTTTTTTCTCATGTCTATTTTTCTCTTGTCAGAGCTGCTCTTTACCTCTGCTCTGCCAGTCTGTCGATTTTCTGCTCTGAAGGGGAAAGCTTGAGGTTCCCCGAGAGCCCTGGTGTCCTGCCTCCCTGCTCCCAGGGCATGGAGGAGCCAGAGCTAAATGTAAGCTGGGGAGTGGGGGTGGGTGAGTGAGAGGCTCTGCTTATTTTCCCTCTGATCTCTGAGCCCTGTTCTGTTTTATTGCTTTGCAAACAGGAGGTCTGGAAAGCTTCCTTTCCTCCTGTGCCAGTGCAAAGTCAGCTGGGTGCATAATTCTTGCACGTGAAGGAAAAAATACTTAATATGACTAGATTTACAGTAATGTTATAAGAGTGGCGTGAAACTGGAACTCTAGTTACCCTCTCCAGGCCAGGTTTTACTGTAAATGCACAATTAATCTATTTGTATAAACAATTTCTGTGAACTTGCACGGTGCCTGGATGTATTTGCGCCCTGCTGCTGAGAATTTACATCTGATGAGTAACCTGTGGCAGGAAAAGCAACTTCTATTGCGGAAAACCTGTAGGGAAGGTGATGCAGGCAGGTGCTTTATGTGCAACGGACCTTGAGGAAGGTGTGGTGCCCCCAGTGCACTTGCTCTTCGTGTACACATAAGGATGTGGCCACAGTTGCCTATAGCCTGGCAATGCTTCAAAGGAAACTCTTCTGTTTTGGGGTGTGTGGTGTTTGAGTAGCTGTGTCAGAGAACAAAGGGACAGTATCAAGGAATATAATTGAGACTCTTTGTGGTGTAGAAAAGCATGGTATGAAGCAAAGCTTTAAGGAACTAGATTAACTTTATCTTCAAGTTTACTCAGTTCTTCTGATTCATCAGAAGATGCCTGACTCCTTGGTGAGGTTTCTGCCCCAAATCAAGGTTTTCTCAGAGTCATGAGAAAATGTAACTAGTTGTGAGTAATAACTGGTACCAAATGTGGGTTTGGAAAACAGACTTTGTCTTTCCTCTGAAAGCTTTGCTTTATGGGAAAAAGTATTGGTTTTGCTTTCTTGCTCTGGCTTTCAGCGCCATGTGTCACTGCTTCTACATGTGCTGCCCGTGCATGGGGGTTTCCGACACCCCCCATGAGGAGACTATGCCCATCATTCACTTTCTGCCTTAGTCTTCAGCTTCTGGACTGACTTTAGGACTCGGGTGAACAGCACAAGTGTTGTTTTTAAAGAAATTATGCATTATCAGCCCTACATGGAGGGGCAGGGGGGTGAATCCCAAACCCTCAGGGACCGC
Source organism: Larus michahellis (assembly GCF_964199755.1). Taxonomy (NCBI): domain Eukaryota; kingdom Metazoa; phylum Chordata; class Aves; order Charadriiformes; family Laridae; genus Larus; species Larus michahellis. The sequence goes on along the minus strand of NC_133907.1, from coordinate 240,740 downwards.
ATCATGTTGTCCTCCATCCCCATGTGCTATTTGTGTGTGCTTTCTTCTTGTCTGCTTCTGTGTTCCCATTAACCCAGGACTTGCTCATGGCTTGAGGAACAAGGTTCTGCTGCAGAAACAGCCTGGTTCCCCAGCCTTGTCCTTCAAAGCATCTCAACGTCTTCATGACAAACTGATGGTCAGCACTTCCCACTGCTGTGACCCCTCATCTGCCTTTCCTGGAGACTCTGGTTTCTTCTCCAGGTCTGGCTGAGATACAGGGTGGCACTGTAGGAGTTGAGTGGAATCAAAATTGCATTTTAATTGTAAACACTTGTCCAGAAACCAATGTTTCCCTCCAACCAATGCATTCAGAAAAAAATGACTCCTGCTAACTGATTTTCTGTCCCGTGTCCCCCCCTGCCCCATGTAACAGGAGATGTACATGTAGAAAATCAACCACGTATAACTGAAAATCCCCCTCTTTCAGCAGGTATCCACATAATAAATAATGCATTTATTTGCTTTCTGGCAGTTATCACCTAGGAGTCATGTGGCTCTCTTGAGGGAGTTAATTTTAAGTGTTGTTTCTTGAGCTGAATTAAGTGTTGAAAATCACTATAACAGGCTTCCATGTCTAATAAGTCCTCTCATAGTCCCAAATAAGTGTATCTATAGGGGTAATGTTATTGATGGCTTCCTCATTTGTTTGGAAATGTATATTTGATGTCTTCACGCCTCTGAGATCCGTAATTCCACTTGTCCCAATATGTAAAACAGTTTTGAGCAACATCCAAGGGCCTTTTAGCAACTGATTGATGGCTCCTCCACGGTGTAGGTACTCTGCTGCAAAGCCAGTGTCTCTGCTGTGCCAAACCAACTGCCTCAAAACCCCAGAAACCTGGCATTGAGAACTGACAGTCTGAGTGAGTGGGAGCAGAGTATAGAAGTAAGTATTGAAATGGGTTGTAAAACGGAAAAGCTATGTTTTATTGACCCTCATATAAGGCAGGCGAGACTTGCCCTGCTGCAAACCAGGTCTCGAAGGTGACAACAGATTTCAGTTGCTTTAGGAGGGTAAAAGCAAGTCTTGCACGTAGCTCGTGCGTAAATCAGCGTGTTAAAGGAGAGCTGCTGGGTCAGTGTCCCACCCAGGAGCATCCCTTGCCTCCCTTTGCTGTTTTGGGTGCCTTAGCCCAGCAGTGCGTGATTTCCTCTAGGAAATGGTCAAAATGCAGCACTTATGCTTCATTTGGCCATCTGTAGATGCTGGGGGGAAGGGAGAAAAGCTTGCCGGGGAGGCAGCAGAGTCAAAAGGAACAAATTAGCTTTGACATGTCCCTGCAGGAGGGGGGGCAGCAGCTCCCAGGGAGCTGAGCAGATGGGCTGTCCCTTCCAAAGAGGCTTGTGGCAAAAAAGCCCCCACCAGAATGGCACCTGACCAGTGCAATTTGGAAAGCAGGGTTTGTGGGTGGGGAAGTCAGCTGTTTACGTGAGCTGATTTTAACTTTTTGTGTAGTGGACAAGATTACAAGATGTCTGGGGGGCTTTGTGAAAGGTGTTGTGAAATCCAGGAATTAAGAGACTGCTGAAAGCATGCTTAGATGGGATGGGGCATTGGATGACATGGTTATATTTAGTGACTGCTTGAGGTCCAAATTCTACCCATATGAGACTTGTAAGTGGCCATGAGATTACAGGATTCTCCTTGCACCAGGAGTGACTACACCAATGCAGTATTGGTCCGTTTGAAAACTGAGGATTACAGGGAGCAACTTCCCAGCCATAGACTGACTGCTGGGATCTGAGCCTTGGAAATGCTGCAATCTAGGAGTGCAGAGGAAAGTGAGACCAACAGCTTGAGGCAGCTGGGGGTGAGGTCCCAGCTATCTGGTGGCTGCAGGGAGGGCTTGCAAATTGGGCTGTGTGTTGTGCTGACAGCTATCCGGTATCCCAGGCTACATGCGGGATGGATCTACCTCCTGTAGGTGTACGGCAACAGCTTACCGTGTACCATGATGGTACTAGTCAGCCTTGCTACATACAGGTTTCTCACTGTACACCTTCAGTAACAGTCCATGATGGGTCCTAGCACTTGTTTGGTATTTTACAGCAGCTTCCCTGTGTTGCTTTGACCTCTCTTACTATCAGCCTGAACAGACAAAAGTAATCAAGGCTTGTTCAAAAGTAGTTTTGCATTAGTGCTTCTCTCGAAGAGCAGATAATCTGGTGGTTTTTTCTTGTTAATAAAGCTGCATAACAAAGGATTTCACCATTCCAACAATACTGAATGTAATGTGCTTGCAATAATTAATGCCACTACTAATAGTGGATTGGAATTTTGCCTTAATTATATCATTAAGATACATTTAATGCATGTAATTGTTTTTGTAAAACGACAGCTAAGCTCTCTTGCCTCACATTTCCTGATTCAATTAATTCACATGCAAGGGCAACCTGCTAGTAATGGCCTTTCACAGCTCTTGCTTTCCAGAGGAAATCAAGTGGGTTTTGGTTAGATATGCCAATACATTTCAGGTTAGTGAAGCTCTTCTGTGCTGTTTGTCAATGTTAGCGGTGAACAGATGCACTGAACTCTCTCTTCCTGCCTGCTGGCCCAGAGTTCATGAAAAATACGGGTGGGGGTGGGGTGGGGGGGCGGTTTTCAAGACAGGCCTAGGAAGAACCAAGAAGGTTAAAAAATCAATCTGCAGGCCTTATCGCATGCCCTGCTGCAACAGTGGGACACTAAGTTTGGGTAAAACACGCTATGTCTGGCCCAAAGGCAGGAGTCTTGGGATCAGGGACTCCAGCCTGAGAGGGGATGATGTGTTGATCCAGGGATTCACTAGCAGAAGTTCCTGAGTGTTCATCACACGAAATCCAGCTGCTGGAGAAGAGATGGCCATTCCAAATGGGTCCATCCCCTGCCACAGCAAACAGACAGAGCTCAGCTATGAGGAATAGGACAGGATAGGATATTCTTCTTTGTGTCCCCAGCTTCAAAGCTGGTATAGCTTGCACAAGATAGTGTGACCACACAGCATCTCAGAAGAGACATTTTTGCAGGAGGACCTAGGACATCTGTTTTCCTGGTGTGGTGGTGTTTTTGTGTGGTTTGTTGGCCATGTTGGTGCTGGTGAGTGGGAGCAGGTGACTGATGAGAGATGGAGCTGCAACTCTGGGCCTTCTCTTGGGGCAGCACCAGCCAGGAGGCTCGGGCTTCCCTCCTGGACATGCGCAAAGTTTCCTGCTTGCTCTTTGAAATTAAGTCAGCTTGTGTCTTTGTAAGGCCAGAGCCAGTCACACACAGCAAGCCCAGTCTTCTGGCAAGGCATCTAGAACGGATATCAATCAGTGTGGTCCATTGTGGTCCAAAATAGGACCTAGAGCCCTTGGCAATGGTGACGTATGTGGATTTGTTTTGGATGAGTAAATACAGTTTTCACTGGACAGGCATGTGTAGTTATGTTTGCAATTCCCAGCTGCTCAGAGGGATGGGAGTGGTGTGTACTCCCTACTTTGTGCCTTTTCTGACTGCAGCTCCCTCCCAATCCATAATCATTGTTACATGACTACACAAATGCAAAAGTCAGGATGAGGGTGGTTAGGAAACAGGGGAATCTTCAGCTACAATAATCACTTCAGAAAATATTGTTCAGTTTCCTTGAGGGGTAGATAGCTTTTTGCTTGTCTTTCGCAGCACTGCTGGATTTTGGACCATATGAGAATAGTTAAAACTGCCCCAAACACCATCATATTGCTACTGCTGTTTGAATCGCGAAGCAAGAAGCCCGCAGTGTTATACATGCTATGTAATGAAAAGCAGGTAAAATAAGTGGAGAAATGCAAGTGGATTTGTGCACATGACAGAGTGGGAACTTCCATGCAAGGTGACAGACATAGCAACTGTTGAATACTTTGAAAACCTTTCCAAGTTGTTACTGCAACATTGACTGTGGGATGCATTTGGGAGCAGGCTCTTCTTCAGATTATAACCATGGTGCTAACTCAATGAGTCCTTGACCTCAATTAGTGGCATTCATTACTTGGAGTCTAGTGGGGAGGAAGTCAATTGCCTCTTTCATTCTCTTTCTTCCCATCCTTTCCTGCTTCGTGTGTGACAGAGCTGAAACTTGACTATGGCACAAATCCCATTCAGCACTTGGCGGGTTTTGCCCTAACAGTGTCCTGGGAGACCTGCAGAAGAACCCTTTGGGCTCTGTAGAGCCACAGCCAAAAGAGGAGAGTCCTACATTAGAAACGTCCTGCTGGATAGGCTGCACATCTGCTTTGCTACTGGCCTGCTAGAAGCCTTGGTCAAGAAGCTTCACAGGTCTTTCTCATATATTTTGGAAGTGATGGAAGAAACTTCTGCATTATGTCCTAGTCACATGAAGCTCATTAGGTATAATAACTCAGCTACCACGTATAAAAACTGTTGCCAACCGTGAATAGTTTCAAACCACTAGGTCACTAGTACACCATGGCCTGTGTCTGCTGGAACACGGTCTGTGCTGCACTGTTAAGCTCTGGAAGTCAATAACAGTCATGTCATTTCTCAGGTAAAATAATTGCCTGTGTTTCTACATCAAAATAGACCTCAGAGAGCTTTGGGGGATGCTTGTTGGAGGGACAATGTAGAAGGATGTCAATCCATATTATACAAACTACAGAGAAAGAGTCTTGAATTCAGGTCAAACACAAAGTAGTCAGTTAATGATTGTGTAGCAGGTATTGTTGTGAGATTTACTTTTTTTTACATCAGGTGTTGGGTAACACTTTTAAAGGAACTCTGTCTCTTTGATTCTTGACACTTTCAATTAGCCAACAAAACCTTCCCTTCCAGTTCTCTTTGGGTTAGAGGCCACTAAATACTCTTCAGTTTTCTGATGGTTTTCTGGAGTTACTGATGCTAATGGTTATTGCTGTATTTATCTTTAACCTTTATGGTTAGGAGTGGGGATGCTGTGTCTGAGCTGTGATGGGGAAAGAGGGAAGTGGGTGAAAGGAGATGGCAAAACCACTGAGCTCCTCCTCCTTTCTACCCTTCGTAAAACAGGGATAAGTCTGAGACACCACGCATCTTTGGCTCTATATAGGGATGAGACACTATGAAAACAGATTTATGTCAGAAAAGAATTCAAAATTAACTAGAACTTCCTTCTGTCATCAGATAAGTTGCACTTGCTTTCAGCGCATTCCTACTGATGCTTGGGCAAATGACAGTTGGAGACATTAGATACCAAAATGAGCTAAATAAGAGGTTTGAGGAGCACTGATTTCCACTATGTAAAGTAATGCAATACCATCCATCTCACAGCTTTCCACTAGAAGGCTGAATTTCCAGTTCAATTTTGCTTACAGATTCTGTGTTTAGAGTGTATTGTTGATAAATACCTTCCCTCCACCCCACTTCTTGTTGTGATTCTTAGTAACAAATTTATATTGTATTTCATTTCAGGTTTTCCAACAAACTTTGGAACAAAACTGAGCACCATTAATTGTTGTTCCATGAGTAAACCAACAACACAACTTATCAATTTGGCACTAACAGTAATACTTGTATTTCCCAGTCTTGAAATACTTGGATTGAAAATTATAACATTATTATTGAAAATAATGGTAATAATCTCTCTGCAAAGGTGTTTTGTTCCTACACTCAATATCTTCTTTGAAACCAGCCATGAACAGAAGTCGTCATAAGCAACAATAAACTAAAAATTAATTTTCCTAGAGACTGTTGCACTGCACCTGTTCTCTGGGAAATAAAAACTCTGATATTTTTTTTTGTTTTGTTTGTGACTTTAAAGTGGTTTGTGGATGGGAAATTTCAAACCAATACCATCAGGAAAAACGAACTACTTCTTTTTAGCTATATTTGAAATGTTATATGATGATATGAGTGTTTTTCAATGCAGTATGTGTATATATATGTATTTACATCTTGAGAGCAATATTAATACAGAAACAAGACACTATATCAAAATGAGAAGGAAACATCAACGTAATTCTTCACACTTTCCAACTGAAAAATGCCAAATGTATGCTGTCAAACAGTGAGCAACGTATTGACTGTGGTACGACTGAGTTGAGCCCTGCCTGAACCCAGGGAACAGTGTTTCCTCCTGGAGCCAGGACCCTCAGAACTGCTCATACCTGCCTTCTGCTCAAGGACCATCAGCAGAGGCTTGGTGAGGTCTCTCACCTGGCCCCAGCAAACTTTGGCTGGTTGGTCCAGAGCAGGTTTAAACTTGAACTACTCAAATGTATTCACAGCCCTTCCCTGGAAAATAACATACCATTGCAGGGCAGGGAAAGGATATTTTAGATTGTATTTTGTACTTATTCCTCCCTTTTCTATTGCTCATTTCAAATAACACCATCCTTTTGTATTGCTGCAGTGCCAGCGGGTGAGATACCTGCCCCAGCTCCTTTCCAGCAGGGAAGGGATCTCCCTGCAGTAGCTCTGGAGAACATCACCAGTGGAAGTGAGAACCAAATGAGCATTTTGGGTATTTCCAACCTGGATTTTAGGGCTGGAGGGGGCATGCAAGAGCTTTGAAGACAAGGTGGTACCCCACAGCTCAACTCAGGGAGGGACACCTGGTCTCAGGGTGGGGTCCAGCACCAGCTCCATGCAGACACTTAACACCCCCTTAGATCACCTAATTTATTGAAATTATTGTCTTCTGAACTAGTTTCTGATGTCCTTATTAACCAAGGATTAAGTAATTATTAATTACGCAGCTCAGGCTACTTATTAATTCAATTTGTTAATTAAGTATAGGATGGTAATGAGGCAGCTTGTTAATTGAGTTGTTGCAGGGGGGAGGAGGAGGAGGAACATTTTCATGATCATCTCCATCTTGTTCCTGTGGCTTCTCATGGGGCAACCGGTTGTAGGATCTTCCTGAACTGGGTTGTGCAGTCGCAGCTTGAGAGAAGTTTTATTTGTGTTTATTCCTGTTGTCAGCACAAAGCAACCTGTCAAGAAGAGACTCCAGGACTTGCAGGCCAATATTTTGGTGTTTCATGCAGGGCTAAGCTTGTGTAAGCACTGGGACAGGACCAGCGTGACCATGGGATGAAGGTAAGGAGGATAACCTGGAGGTGTGGGAGGTGACAGGCAGCAGTGGCCTCCTGCTTTTGTCAGCCTTACTGAGATTCACAAATGGGAATTGTGGTCCTTGAAATGACTTTTGCCCAAGACTAGAAAGATCTGCAATTTACAGACAGTAACTAGAGCAAGAGACTAGCAGGAGTCCTCTGCTTTGCTGGAGCCTTTGCAGTGAGCGAGAGCCATATATTTCTTACTGCTGACTTAGCGCTACCTGTGGTCTGCCCCAGCTCTGCTCCTTCTGTTTGTGGGATCTGAACAGGACCCATGAGAGGATGGACCCACAGAGCTGTGCTCCTGTGTCTCCCTGGAGCTCTGAGGACAAGATCCTTCAGTGTTAAAGCTTTGTGAGATAACCCCATGCGAGCATCTTTACTGGATGTTAGCATCAGCTAGTCAGGACTGATACGGTAATTTCAGGATGTTTTCTCTGAAGAGTTTGCTGATGGGACACCACTTCTTGCCAGCAAGACTCTAACGTCATTGGCTTGTTCCACTGCTAATGCCGTTCCCCAGGCAAGCTGAAAATAAAACCATTTCTAATCACTTCTGAAAGGAACTGGGGAAGGGAGAGAGCTAATGAGGAAAACACACAGCTTTAGAAACAGACGGGCATTCCCTGAAGCCAGCAGCCTAAAAAAAAATATTTTTTGAATATTCATTTCAACTGAGATTTTCTAGTGCTATAATTAATTTGTCACAAATACACTGACAAAGCATTTCTGGTGGAGTGATGAAGGCTACAGGCAGAGGTTTCCTTCAGTCTCTTTTGAAGAAAAATAACCAGCTATCAAATAACTTCAAACCTTAAAGCTCTACTGGCCTGATCCCGCTTTCATTAAAGAATGCTACTTGGCTTTGAAGACAGCTAAAGCTATTGAAAATTTGTTACATGGATTTATTTTTGGTTAATTTAGTACCCTTCTGGTGTATTGGTATATTATCCACGAATGCTTTGACAGGCACTGGATTTTTGTTTTCTCTATGGAGCGGGAAGAAAACAAAACCTTTAAAGCACCCACAGAGTCATTCAGGGCTTAGTTCTGCTGGTTTTCCCCTTCCTTTTTGCAGTAACATTGGGGTCCTTGGGACACTTACCTAAGTAAAAGATTTCTGACAGCAACCAAATAGCAAATTGATGCCAAATGTCTCAAATGACTGACACATAATGACATCTGCCTTGTTAGATCAGATCACTGCTTCCCTGGGCAGGCTTGCACCAGCAGCAGTGGTCAGTTTGGGGAATTAGTCTTCAAGGTTTCCTCCTTTGTCTTTCTACCTCCGAAGTAATTGCTGCATGAGTCATGGACAGGACATCCTTGCAGGACCAGCAACTGACTCAAATCAGTGGGAATATCTTTTTGATGGGAGAAGGATCAGACCTGATTCTGTAACCATTACTCACCCCAAGCAGCACTCGTTCAATAAGTCTATTCATGTAAGTAAGCCTTCACTGATGTGAGTAATGGTGGCAGATTCTGGCCTGGAGTTATTACACAAAACCATCTCAATCTCAGGAGAAAGCTGCATGACTCAGATCTAGCTTTAAAACTAAAAGTTTTAACTCCAAAGTTATGATGTGCCATTTGGCTCCTGCTGAAGTTGGTCTAAAAAGGCTGAGCTGAATAATAAAAAAAGATCAAGCTTTTGATGTTGAGTTGCGTGTTCAAGCATAAAATCCAGACTTGATGATGAAGCTTAGCCTGGCTTATTTCACTCAGGCAAAGACACTAAACAAGAACCTTATACTATTTCTCACTTAAAGGAAATGTGTGTGCATTAAAAAAAAAGTTTTGACAGATAAGTAATTAGGAAACATCTGGCCAAACCAAAGGCAACAGAAGTGTTTCCAATCAAAGGTGGTTCATTGAAAGCTTTTCATCTCAACTCCAAGAGAAATGGCAAATTTAGCACTTAAAAAAAAATAAATCTCAGCTTTCTGATGAAGTGTTAAAAAGTCAGACAGTGAAAAGTGCATATGCATCCACCCAGCACAAGAGGCTAAATGGAGGAGGAGAGAAAATATTGTCCTGTGCACACACAGAGATGTGTGCCAAGGGCCCAGCGGCAGGGTCAGTGTTTCAACACTGTCATAGTGTTTTTGATCAAATTCCCAGCAGCTGTGTGGCTCCAAAACTGACACGCTCCTGCAAAGGCTGGTTACTGAATGGTGCTGTGGCAGCTGTGTGAGTCCCCGGTGCCTGCTCCCAGCGGTGCCTCTGGCACCAGCAGCTCCATGTGCCCCTGCCATGGGCACCATGGGGCAGGTGGGGCTCATGCAGGCAGTTCGTGGATGGTCTGTACAAGCTGCGGGGAGGCTACCACAGTCCTGACAGCCCTTGTCTTACTCCTCCTTTTCAAAAGCTTCATTGGAGCTATGCACAGAGTAATGGAAGATCCTTATTGGGGATTTTTGGGTGGGTGATGCTCCCTTTCAGTAGGCTCTGTTTCACTTGGTGTGGTGTTTTGAAGATCTTTCCCCACATTTTGTGAATGCTGGTGGTTTGGAGGCTCCATTAAAAGAAATACTGAAGTGATGTGGATGCTTCCCTCGGCTAATTGCTTTGGAAGGACTTTGATGCGTTCTTTAAGAGGTGTTGTTTTCTCAGGGCATTCTGGCTGTTGCAGTGCCTGCTAGAAATGGTCCTCCAGGATTTTTAAATTTCAAACAAGATTCATTATGAGGTTTTGGGCAAAGTTTTAAATTTTTTTTTTCTTCAAAGTGGCAGGTTTACACATATCCAGCCCAGCCTCCATGGCCCTTCCTTCACAGCATTCACATGTGGTATCTTAGCAGGGGAGGACAGGACAGCCACCACCGTGCTTTGCAGGCACTCAGAATCAAACCCTGGCCCGTTTTTATATTCTTAACATACCAGACTAAAAGCCTAGAGCAAAACTCACCACATCTCAATGCTCAGCATCCAGCTGCAGACCTAAGGTCTGCCAAGCAGGGCCAGAAGGGCTGCAGGGCCCCAGAGAAGGGATGGGAGCGGGCGAGCGCTGGCCGTGTGTCCCCTTGCCTCCCTGCCCGAAGGAGGAGGAGGGGAAGGAGAGGATCGGTGCTCCAGCACAGCAGCCATTTTAAGCTGCTTCTTGCACAGCTGGAAATCATTGCGATACCATCAGCTGCCAAGGAGAATTATGAGATTTGGCAGAATTTGGAGGGAAAGAGGTAGCCACTAAATCATTTGTGAATAGTAAGTGCTTCAAAGACATAGCGAGAGGCCCTGGCTCCCCAGTGGGTGCCAGTGTGGGTCCTGCTGCCCCGTGTTAGCATGGCTGGGGCTGCTCAGCCCCACAGCAGAATGAGCAGGACCCACCAGCACCTGGGAGGGGTGAAGGGGACCTGCAGGTCTTGAATTGCTCCTGCTGTTTGTTGCCCCGCCAACGCATCCCCGGGCACAGATAGCTGGAATACCTTATAACTGGGATGGATTTACTAGTGAGTAAGGAAATGTATGCTCTCTAACCCCACAGCAAAAAAAGCTCTGTAAAGCAAGAACAGGAAGTTTACTCTATATTCCTTTCCAAATTAATTGCTATTATTTTGATTAAAACACATTATCATATAAATATTTTATTAAGAATACGATTAAATTTTTCTTGCTTGTGAACTGTGACAACTTTGAAGTCTAACCTTTTATAGCTTGGCGCCACATCATTATTTTGCTCATTAGCTACATTTAATAATTCGATCTCATAATATGCTTTGCCAGTTGGAACCTGCCTTTGTGTGCCAAGTTCAAATCAATGCTGTTAGTTATTTGTGCCACTGCAGATAATTAGACAAAAATTAAAAGCAATTTAACCTTGCAGTCTGGCTTCGGATAGATGAGTGTTGGAAAGAGGGGGTGGGGGTTCTTCTGCCGTTGGCTGCATTGGTGCAAAGCTGGCCAGGAGCGGTGTGAGAAAGTGGAGGTGTCTCTGGGAGCGGGGGGGGTGTTCCAGTAATTCAGAAAGTCCCTTTCCACCTTGTAAAGCTGCTGGGCATTGGAAACAGAGCGGGGAAACTTGCTGTGGACTCTTATAAATGACATGATAGGGTAAAATGGGGAGCAGTGGGGTCTTTGGTGCACAAGGAGGGAAAGCAGAGCCAGCTCCAGCTGAAGCTGCCAAGGGGTCTCCCGCTCCCCTGGGACACATCTCCCAGGAGTGGGAGTGCTGCCTTCCTGCCCTGGCTCCTTCTGCTGGCCCCAGGCTGGTACTGTTCTGTATCCCCCTGGATAGCAGGGGCAACTGCAGGCTCCTCCTGTCCCCCAGCAGCGTCAGGTCCTTGCAGCCTGACTGGAGGCAGAAGGATGCCTCTGTCTCTCCCAGCTAACTCCAAACAGCCAGAACCCACTTTCCTAATTTAAGCCGCAGACAAAAGGTTGCCTTACATGGTCACGGATGCTATTTTTAGGTTTGCCAATTAATCCAGCTCCGTTTGAGCTGGATTAGAAATCACATACCTCCTTAATTATAGGTGTATAAACTCCAGACTGGCAGCTGTTTTGACATTCTCAGCTGGGAAATTTGCCCTAAACAGCCGCCCCCCCTCCCCGAGCTGTGGCAAGGTTGCGATCCTGGGGCTGCCTGCCTTCGTGCCCATCTGCTGCAGTGGCACCGCGCCTGCTCCCGGCACACTTGGATGGCTGCCCTGGGACACAGGTGCCAGGCAGCAATGAGCTGAGATGGGCAGCCTCCCTCTTTCTCATTTCCCTGCCCGCCCCCCGGAAAATCTCCCCTGTGTCCCCCAGGCCTTTTTTTTTCTGCTGAAGACATCTGCAGAAGTTTTTCTGCTGAAGAACGAGAAGGGACCCATGCTGATGCTTCCATGGCGGGTTCTCCACTGGGGGCTGTGGGAAGTGCCTGCCCTGTGTGATGGGCAATGGGGCCAGCTCCTGGCACCGCCGGGCCCCGAGCCCCTGTGCAGGGCTGCTGGCCCAGCTCGAGCTCCCCACACCCAGCAGTGCCAGCGCACACAGGGTTGCCCGCTGCACATCTCTGTGTGCCCACAGCAAAGGCGGGAGGCCATGGTGTGGGGCCGCTCTGCACTCCCCGAGCACGCAGGCAGCGTCGGGACCACGGGTGACCCCTACAGCCGCTGTGCTGGGTGCTCAAAGGGTGGGACACTGCCCCTCTCCCGGCAAGTGTTCCTCTCTGGGAAAGGGAAACCTGAGTGAGGAGTTGCCTTATTTATTTTAATGTTGGTGGGGGAGATTTTAAAGATGAACGTCCATAGTATTGCCCATTTCTAACGCTGCCAGTGCCTCTGAAAGCCAGTTTTCTGGTGAGAGCCAGAGCAGCAAAGAGGAAAAAAGCAAATTTCAGAGAAAGTTCCATGGGGACCCTCCCTGGGATAGGGCTGTCTTCATCCCAGAGGCAGGAGCTGTGCTGTCACCAAAGTCCACCCTGTGGCACCTCTGAAAGCCCTGCGTGCCGGGCAGAGGCAGGGCCGGGCGGTCAGACCCAGCATTACTGAGTCCCCTGTCCCACCCCAAGGACACGCACCCAGCACAGCTGCTGGAGCATCGCTGCTAATTGTGGCTCCCTGCCTGTGGCAGCCAGGGGAAGGTTTGTGGCTGAGCCATACCTGAGCAGTGAGCTAATTTCCCAGCAGTGCCGGGTCAGCGTCATTCCCTGCTGGAGGGTCCCTGCCTGTCCTGCTCCCACTCTCCATGGGTTTAATGCCTGGTGGTCATCTTATTTCTTTTCTTCTTTCCTGTTAGCTGGAGGTTTGACAATAGCTGTCATGAATGCTTTTAATTTTTGTTTCAGTATAATATTAAATGCTTTTGAGTCTGGTGAACAAAGTGCCTTGCTCACTTAAGCTCCATGACGCTTCCCTCCTCTCATTTTATGCCAGTGCCAGCAGCATTAGCACATGACAGTCCTGTGCCCTTTCCCTGGCAACCTCACCAGGATCCCTTTTAATTTTGTGCCCCCTGAATCCAGGCTACCCGTGACTGGAACACCTCCCTGCTGAAAACTGCACCCCAGGGCCGTGTCCGTCAGGAGCCTAGCATCCCACCCCAGGCAGAGGTGGTGATTCCTGTGCCGCAGGCAGCGGCTGTGCTGCAGCAGTGCTGGTTCCAGCCCCCAACTCACCTCCCTGCCACCCCCATCTGTCCACGCACCTGCAGCCATGCACTCTGGCTGGCAGGCAGCTAAAATATCCCCTTGCAGGGGAAAAATCACCCCTTTTTACAACCTGCTCGAGTCACTCCACATCATCCTTGTTTACGTTAAAGTCTGGCACACTGCATCTTGCAGGACAACTCACCGACTAGGCACAGGCATCCAAAGCAGTTTTCCATTGAAGCTGCAGCTATGTATGTTTATTCATCATATTTTCCACTGTCCGTCAGAAAAAAAGAGGTCAGTGTGACAATTGCCAGCACCGCCCTGGGCAAGGGAGAGGTTTAATGCTGCATTGGTGTGTCTGGCTGTTGCTTTCAAGCAAAGGTCTTCCTGGGCATAAGCAAGGTGGAGGGTGCTGTGGGGAGCTCCTCCTGCCCCAGGGCTCCCCCAAGGGATGGTTTATGAAGCCGTGGGTCATGGTGAGCGATGAGGAAAAGAATGAGCTCATTTCTCAAGTCAGCTCTTCAGCTGCGTCAGACAGAGAGGCCAGCTCTCCCAGCTGACAGTGACATCCCAGGGGTACCAGAGGAGCCCTGGGTCACGCTGGAGCCCTGGCAGGAGGCACAGCACCAGGCACACACCACTGCCACAGCTCCTGCTTCTCAAACAAGAGCTGAAAGGGTCACACATGAAGATTTCCCAGGCTTTGCTGCTGCTGGTCAGACCCTGGCAGAGCATCAATCCCACCTGCAACTATACAGAGCTGTATGTAAAGAAACGAATGTGTCTGGCAGGGGTCAAGAAGGGGAAAGTGGAGGTACCTGCTTTTATCGCCTTTGTAAACTTGTAAAAGCTTTGGTGGAGTTCTGGTGGACAGCTTTGAGGCTGTCCTGAGCTGATCTGCTGTCTGAGTGCAGGGCCTGCCTCCTCCCCCTGCCTTGCTGCAGCTCTTTTTGGAAGGTGCGATGCTTTACTTGCCCATGATGTCCACCAGAGCAAACAGGAGGTGGTTACGAGAGCCCATGATACCAGTGCAATAAACCTCGAGCCCCTGCTCCGTGCTGTGAGTCATGCCAGCGACACAAGCCCCTGTTCCGCTGGTCGGCGGAGCAAGAAAGAAGGAAGGTTCCGTGTCTGACAGTGGTTATCGCAGAATGACTCACAGGGCAGCAATTCTGCCCTTCCTCACCCTACCCTGCAGAGCGAGGACATACCTGCAGTGGATTCCTGAGGCTTTGCATGCCACCCTCCCTGTGACTTCCCCCCCATCATGACACTGAAACCATCACCTGGTTTGTCAGATATCACTGTGAATCAGCCCAGGGCGTGAGGGGTTGTCACCGTGTCCCGTGTCCCATGTCCCCACACCCAGGGCTGGATCACCTGTAGAATAGCTCTGCCAGTCACAGCGTGCAGAGCTGAGCAATGAGGTGACAAACCAGAAGCTCAGATCTTCCTGATGTGTGCTCCCTGGGCCTCCCAGTAAGCTGCCCTCCAACCTGCCGCCAGTGTCACCTGCAGTGTGGTTATGGCACCGAGATCCCACCTGGTTTGAGCAATCACTGTGATGCCCTAAAACCACAGCCCAAGGCAAGGCAGGTCTCCTGGCTCTTGGCGAGCACCAGCAGGTGAGGCGAGTCCTGCAAACGGCTTTACGTAGGTGCAAAGGCTATTGCTCATCAAAGCAGCAAATGTTCTTGGTCCCTGTTGAAGCAAGCCCCTGTAATGTCATGAGTATTTGGGGACATATTGTTTTCATACATCCTGTAGCAATGTCTGGAAATTAGGTAGCTTTTCATGAAACTGGAGTTCACTGGACTGCAGCCGGGGGGAGAGAGACAAACATAGAGGTGATCCTTGATATTTAGGCCCAGAGGACCATAATTTGAATGTTTCCAAACTCAAAACTAAATAGCAAAATGAGGATGTTTTGTCCTACCAGTAGAACACCAGATACCCGTGCACCTTACAGCCACATTTTTGAGCAAGAGACCCACCTCCCCACCATGAGCAACCAAGCTGCTGCCACCGTGAGCCACTGCTGCAGCTGGGGAGTCCCTTCCTGCAGTGCTGCCACCCCTGGGGCAGCTGCTGCCGCAGCAGCTCTAGCTCAGGGCCTTGATATCCCTAAATGCATGACAGAGACACGGAGGATAAACTTTTAAAAGTCCTTTTTGCCTTCCCTCCAAGCTCTGAATTGATTAGTTGCTGCGGGGCCATATCCAGAGATGAACCAAGAGCTGTAAGCCTCAGCCCCGCTCCTCCATGGGGCCTCCCCACCGTGTGCTGCCTGGGAACAGGACATGGAGGAGGGGACATGGGGACCTCCTTCCTGCACACAGTCTGTGGCCGCTCTCTGCTAAGACTAATGAGAAAGCCGAGCAGGGAAGTGAATTTACAAATCTCAGCAGTGGGAACTGAACAGAGACCTGAAGGCTTCATCTCAGTGTGCTGACCAGCAATGGCAAGTCCCAATCGGGGCTGGCCACTTGGAGAGCAAGGCTTGGATACTGCTCACAGCACCCGCAGTCATCCAGACCCCTCTTGTCTGCTGCCAACACAGTGAAGAACCCCTCCACACACCCCCGCCATGAGATGAGAGAGGCCCTGCCAGCCCGCTCTGATGCCTTTGAGTTCTTGCAATAGCCAGCAGGAACTGCAATTAACGTCTGCTGCAATTTCTTCATTATCATAATGACAGTGCTCAGCAAAATATACGGGAGACATTGACGGTGACGCCCAGATGCTGGAACCATACGATGCCACATGGAAAATCATGGCGTGGTATTAAAACTAGGGTTTTAAATGGTACAGCTGCCTCTGCATAATGCCCTTGTAATTTATCAGTGTACAGCATCTGGTTGTTTGCTGTCATTCTTCGACTTCCAGACAACCATAATCTCAAGTGTCTTAATAATAACACAGACCTGCTAGACAGGGGAGGAGAGAAGATGGGAAGGGGGTGGGAAGCAAAATTGCTCCTTTTGTGATGTTCATCCCAAATTAGAGGGGAAAACCAGAAAAAGGGCAAGTCTGGTGAGGGACTGGGAGTGCTGGAGGGGCAGGAAGGGTGAGGGGTGCAGGAGGAGGGGCTGGGGCTGCACAGCAGGTCCTTGAGGACCCTGCCCGAGGGGGCACATTGCAGAAGCTGTCACTTTGGTATCCAGGCCTGGAAGAGCTTCAGGCATCTGCTCTTTCTGGGGCAAATTTCCCTTTGTAGGTTTAATGAAAACCATTTGGCCAAGCCTGCAATTGGAGTGTGTGCACAGCAGTGGTGCAGGCCTGGCCCCGCAGCCCAGTGCAGGGTGGCACCATGGCACAGCTCGCTGGGCTCCACTGCCAGCCCCAGAGCTGCACCGGCTGAAGGGACGGTACCAGCTCCTGCATTGGCTGCCCAGAAAAAAATGCTAAAATGGTTTGAGGCAGGACCTTTTCCTTTGGAGTTTTGCAACCACACTGATAGGTGGTTGCAAAGCTGTGCCAGTGCAAAGCTGCTCACCCACTGCCCTGGCAGTCCTCCATCACAGAGGGGTTCACATGGCACGTCCCTTCCCATGACAGGCACTTGCGAAGGTGCCATGACAACTGCAGCAGTTTGGGCTCCCCGAGGGTGGGCACCTCAGACCTGGTGTGCTGGGGCTGGGAAGAATCAAACTTAAAATCCATTATAAATCTGGGAGCATGAAAGCTCTGCATGGTTGACACATCATTGCCCTCATTTTGTTAATCTCCTGGTGTGACTCCTATCGAAGTCTGGGAAAATTTCTGGTGTATGACTGAGCCCTGAGTGTGAGCGACTCCACAGAGACGGTCTGCAGCCGTGGGGCCAAATCCATGCCCTGGTCACACAGGTGTAAACCCACTGACACTGCTGGGGTTGGGTCACGCTTGCTTCGGGACCAGTAAGGGGGCACCTGACCACTGTCCGGTGCAGTCGGGGGCTGCGGGTCCCCAGCACCCCATGACACAGCAGAGCCCGCGCCCCCGCCCCATCCCCAGCGCGCTCTGGGCCCTGAGGAGGGGGCGTGGGATGTGGGACGTGCCAGGCTGCCTGCTGCCACCACAAGATGGCGAGCGAAGGAGCCTCTTTGCGGGCCGTCCTAGGGAAAGACGTTCGGCTCTCCGTTGCGTGGGGTATCTCAGAGTGATTTTTCGTGGCAAGGGATGAGAGGAGCGTGGGGAACAAGTACGAGAACACCCACGGCTAGGCCGGGCAAGAATAAGGATGCTTGAAGTTATCGAGGCAGGATTTGGGAGCACATGGCAGGTTGTCCCGTGGACTTTCATACTGCCTGACTACCCCCTTGTTCTGACAAGCTGAATCTCCAAGGGAAGAGCTGCCTCCCCGCTTCCCCTCTCCATCCCTGTTGCTGCCGGGGTAACCCGTGGCTTCCCTACCACCCAGCAGCTGGGATGAGTGAGAGCAGAGCCAGGGCGGGGGGGTGCTAATGGCAGCCCTGTTAGCATTGATGAGGGGCACCTGGAGGGTGGGGAGGACCTACAAGAAGGAGCAAAGGGGCAGGAGCCCTACTCGAGGTGCTTCCTAGGGAGCAGCAGAAAGGCCCTTTCCTGGGCACAGTCAATAAGCGTGGCTGCATGGAGGTAAGTGGTAGAGGTGTTGGGGTTGGCTTTTCTGGGGTGGGGAGGTTCTGGGTGAGCCCTGCTATAGGCTGATAGTGATGACAAGCAGTGGGACTGAAGTCTTGCTCATCTGATTCTTTCCTCTGAAGTAATCAGCTCTCTGTAGCTGCCTCCTGTGCTGCCCTTGGGGTGCTCTGCTCTGGTGCATGCACGGGAGTCCCATCCTTTGCTGGGCTGTGAATCTTCTCCTGATGCTTGCCTGGGGGATTTGACCTGGCAGGAGGGTTTGGGCCACCCCCAAGCCAGCTTGTCCCCTGTGATGCAGGGTGGGAATGGTTCCTCTCTTCCCTTGTTTGCAAAAGGTGCAGCCAAGCTTCCCCTGGATATTTCCACTGGAAAAGCTTCCTGTGGAAACCAGCTCACACCTCCACTGGAAAAGATGTCTGCAGGAAGAAAAAGGGCTTTTTGTTAAATATGTGCATACATGAAATTTGTATGTGAGCTGTCTAAGTGCTTCCCCAGGTGCTGCTGATTGGCGTGGGCATTTACATGACTCGATCTGGTTGCTGTGAAAGCACCAGGAGCATGCTCAGCGCCGTAACCTCCAGAACTGAATCATGGCGGTGCAGCACTGAATGGGCATCAGAGTCCCCTTATCTTTCAATATCACAGCAATTAACTTTACTACCTTATTGAGACAAATGAGGGTGGTAATGAGAGCCATTTTGTAATGGGAACTAGTAATCTAATATACACACAGCTAGCACTCCTCCAGTAATGCTTTGACCGGCAGACCTGTTCCAGTAGTTGCAATTTGTGGCAGTACAGAGTATCCTGATTATTTTTTTTAATTGTTTTTAGTGCACAGAAACTTCTGGTTGCTTTGTCCTTTTTAGATAGGAGGCAAGTAGAGGGACAGGGGTTATTTTGCCCTGCTCTCTCTGTGTATTAAGAGATAAGCACCATACTATGTTAACAATCAGGCAGTATGTGATAAACTGGAGATACTGGTCCAAGTTAGGACAGAAGCTTTATCTCGGGAGGGTGTCTGAGTGGGGGGAGATCCCTGGCTGGAATTAGTGCAAATGCTGCCAGCTTCCCCTTGCCATCGGAGGTGAAGTTTGTTCAGGCTTGCTCTAAGCTCTTTGGCGGGCATCCAGACGTGAGGCACCTCTCCGCTGGGTCATTTTAGGTTACTGGGGTTAAACATTGATTGTTGTGAAGAGCTTCAACGCATGGGCAAAGCACTGTAGCTTAGTGGTAACGTTAGCTGAGCCACAGAAACTGGCCCACTGGTCCTCAGCATGGGTGCTGGGGTAGTTTAGCCTCCTGTGAAAGTGGTTTATGGTAATACAGTCTGTGCTAAAAGCACGTTTGTGGCCTGGGACTGCAGTTCAACTGAAGGGGGCAACCTAAGTCCTGGCAACATGCTCCTGCCTAAACCAGCACACAACTTCTGTATTCATTGGCAGACGTTTTGCACTATTAACTTCCCTTCAATGGTTACCTGAAAAACTCTGAAACAAGATGTACTTTTAAAACAAACAAAATATCTAGTTACAGAAACCCCAAATCCTGCTTTTTCATGCAGATTAAGTGACCCAAGACAGCCTGCCCTATGGTCATGCAACAGCCTGTACCAGCTAGGTGGGCGCCCAGCCTCTTGTGAAGGGACTTTGTGCTGGTTCATACAGGATGGGGTCTGTGTCGCACCACCCCATGGCTGGCATTAATGGGGGTCCTGTGTAAGAGGGAGCAGTCTGGCACTCAGGAGCTGATTTCCTTAGCGCTGGGGAGCTGGTTTGGGAGAGAAGATGCCATATGGGCAATGCAGTGTCGGGTAACTGGGAGATATGAATCAGCCAGCAGAGCAGCTGGTATGTTAACCTCACTGTCCTGATCCCAGTCTTGAACCATAGGCCTGGAGTGTGGCGTGCTTTTGGTCTCTGCTGGAGGCACACGTTGCCTTGCAGCCTTCCTGAAACCCTGTGTGCTCTTGTATACTACCAAACACACCCACAGCAGTGGTGTGCAGGTATTTGGGTCAGGTCTCCTTTGGGGCTGCCCTCCCCAAGATCTGTACCACCCCTCTGCCCACAGGCAACAGCCCTGGCAATGATGCAGTGGGGTAGGAATTATTTCCCAATGTGTTTCAAGTGTATAGACTAATACACACTTGGCGGCTCTGGTTAGATGTCTTACTTCCTGAGAACCAAACCCTTCTCACAGCCTGGGCTGCCTGCCCCTGCTAACCCCAGCTTGAGACCCCTGTCAGCCCTGCATCTTCCCTTCTCCCCTGCCCCCTCCAAACCCTGACCACCACACAAATCAACTGTTTTTTTTTCTCTGGGAGCGGGAGACCATGAGCCTGGTGGCCTGGGCCGCTGTGATGCTTTGGGCCTCCAGCTTCTCCATAACTGCTCCGCCAGCCCCTTCCTCACACAGCGAAGCTCCCCCAGCCAGCACAATTCCTGTGATTTCTGCAAAACCGGCACAGTCTGCCCTAGTAGTCTGCTGAAACGGCTGAATACAAATATAGTCACTGTGTCCACGGGTTTACTTAAAGTGGCGTGTGCATTGCCCTCTGAAAATGCAATGTTTACCCTGGTGGCTGTTGTGCTGGGTTCATAGATGCAGGTGAAATGTTCCTGGACCAAAGTACGTCCAGTACAGCCGGCTGCGAGCAGGAATCCAACACGTCGGAGAACAAACACATTACGCCAGCGGGTGAGCTGGAGCTGCATTCCTGAGTGTTTTTGCCTGGCTTGGGTGTCCCTGGGATAGAGGAGGTGATGGGACAGCTGCCAAGTGGCCCCTTCTCTTAATTAAAACAAATGTGTAGTTGGGTTTTATCAGGTTCAGTGTTAATTAACACACAGGGATAAATCTACTTATTTTAGAGTTGCCTCTCTTCTGTAGCTGCTGGTTGTATTTTTGTGGTCAATCTTGTATTCATCTCCTTTTGCACCGCTTCCCTTTGTGTTTGTGGAAGTATTGGGCCAGAGGGACCTCAGGAGGTCTCTAGTTTAGTCTCTGAGATGTTGCCAGGGCTCGTTTGGGTCAGCTGTGTCTTAGCCTGGAAACCTCCAAGGACATAGTTGCCTTGGCCTCTCAGAGTGCCTCAGCCAACCCTACAGGAGGAGCTTTTCCCATGTTCAACCTGAACCTCCCATGGCCCCTCAGCATGTCCCCAGCATCACGGGATGTGGGGCTCTGCCCTTCCAGCCTTGCCAGCACCTTCTGCCTGATTTTCCACCTTTGGAGTAGTTGTAGTGAGGGAGCCTGGTAGGTCTGGGGGTTGCCAGTGAAGATTATCATCCAAAGAAAGACATATTTTCCAATAAAAACAAACACTACATGTTCTTGCTCCTGGCCTGGGTCAGTGCTGAGGCCTGCTCAGTCCCTTCCTCATGGGTAGGAGACTGCAGATGTCCTACGGCTCAGAAATGAAACCTGCCCTGAGAGGAAATGCTTTCCTGGTGCCCAGCTGGGAAGCCTGAATTTTTCTGTCCTTTTAAAAAACACTTGTTTTTTAAGAATGTGACTTATCCACCATTTCAGCTGAAGCTGGAGCTGTGAATGCTGCTTGGAAAGGGGGTTTGGATCAGAATGCTTCCTCTGTGAGCTCCAGAGGAGTGGTGGAGTCTTATCTCTCTGCAGTCTCCCTTAGCAACATCCATTTATATGTCTGCACAAGCTGCTGAAAGAGTACTTCATCCTAGCCTTTTGTTTTGTTTCATTGGAAACCAATATATTTAGCCATGTCAAAGTTTGAATTCTTGTGGCATGTTTAATCCAGGTTCAATGGCTTGCTTGGGTCCCAGAAGTAGAAAACCGAGGAGAAATAAATACAGGGAAGGAATTGTTGGGATGTAAAAGAAACTGGGACGGGGGTGGGGGGGGGTACCCTGAAGCTTCAGCAATTTGGCAGAAAGCCTCTATCATTTTTTTGTAATATGGCTCATGAAACTTAATGAATCTCTGTTCAAAAAGGAGGGAGATGGTTTCAAAGCCTTTGGTGGCATGGCCAGATCATTAAGACAGTTCTCACTGGCTGAAGGATTTTGTGTTTCTGTGCACAGCTGATGGGGGTTAGTACATCCTGTGAGATACAGATGCTCCTGTCTTCTGTACTTTTCCTCCTGGCTGGTGGCAGCAGCACAGGACAATTTCTATGGGTGTTGCCTCCTTCGAGCTGCAGTGATGGGACTGCACTGATGCTTCTTGCCTGTGAGCTGGCTTCTGGTGCCCACATCTCTCTTGCCTCTGTATTTTGTAAGCTAACAGCATCCTCACCCTTACACAGAACCAGCTTGGGGGGAGGCTGCTTCCCCAGGGATGGTGGCCTTGGATTGTGAGTGGAGTTCCACCTCCTGCTGGGTCTTCCACCTGTCCCTATACCTCCAAGGAGGACTCTGGGTACCTCTTTTTTCCTTCCAGCTGCTCTGTCTGTCCTGTTTTGACCATAAGTTCTCTGCACAAGGAGCTTTTGGTGGAGATGGGAGGTTATTGTTCTGTTTGTGCCGGGGGGTAGGGGGTGGGTGGGTGGCTGGGGTGTGTGCTGCTATTTCAAACAGCCAAAGTAGTATTTCCGCTGTAGCCTTTGTCCAAGTACATATTTGCAGGGGAGCCTGGAGGAGAATTTCACTTACTGCTTTATCAGCCTTATCTGCTTCTCCCCTGAAGCCAGAGTGGTGAGTGTTTTCGTTTATCTGTGTACCTGCCTTAGCGACTGGCCAGAAGAGATGGAGAATACTGTAGATATCTAAACATATCACTTTCTTCCACTGTGCGTAAGTTACTCTAGGTATCAATTTTACCACATTGCTTATCAGCCTGGATAGGGCACTGCTGCTCCTGTTGCAAAGCTCAGACCCAAATCTAAGCAGAATCTCTTGGAAAGCTTTTATCTAAGTTTGATTTCTAGCAAAGATAGGCATTATCTGCATGGAATAAACGCTTTTGCCCTGTAACCCCTAGTGATGGGAGACCATGACAGGACTGACAAAACAGAGCCAGACAAAGGGTCAGTTTGCATTTGTTTCTCAGGGTTGGGCTGTGCTAGCAGCAGTGTCTGGCTCTGATAGCCAGACTGCAGCCTGGTCCCACTGGGCTGCTCAAACCTGCCCTTGAAGATGCTTCATTTGTTGTTGCTGCTCTGCTGTCTCCTTTGAGTTCCCCACGTGCTCCCAGCCCTCATCCCGCCCTGCAAGTGGTTATCTTCTTTTCCTTCCTTTCCCTCAGCCCATACACAGGTACCACATGCTACCATAGCACAGGGTGACTTCTCCTCCTCTTCCCTTCCCCCTGGTGCTAAGGGGCTTGGGGGAGTCTAACCCTCACCCCAAGGGGACCTGTATCACACCTTTGCAATCACTGTCTTGTGTTTGGCAGTGCATCGTTGGTAGTGACGCAGGATAACTTGGCCTAAATCATACATTACAAGACCTGATCTCACTGTGCAGATCACTTTGCTGGCTTTGTAAAGTTAATCAATTTACATGTTGCCATTAGGTCAGGAATGGTCCACTTCCCTTAAATAATTAATTAAGATCAATTAAACACTTCATTGCATAAATAAGTTGGTTCAACATAGTAGCAGCCCACGCAGAAGCTAGCAGAAAGGTATCTCCCAGTGACACAGCTTTAGGCAAGCCCTTTGGAGTTGGGGGCTGGAGAGATGATGCAGGATTTTCCTGGAAGGAGCCTGTTTCCTTCTCTCCCACTGAGTTACAAAACTTGTTTTCCCATTCTGAGAATCATCAGTGCAAAAGGACCGTAAAGAGTTTTAAGAGGACTTTCTTTGGCTTGCTTGTTAGGAAGCACTTTGCAGTGAACTGGCAAACACCTGCGGCTTGCTGGCTGCCCTCCTCCCAGAGCAGGGGAAGGATTAGGTAAGGTGGCTGCGTTTGCAGTCCTCTTAGCTGGTGTAAGAATTACTTTAGTTTGATAATCTCTCTGGCCCTAACTTCCAGAAAGAAGAACAGCACATCCCTGATCCATGGCAGACCAAGTAACACAGATTTCCAAGATACTGTAACATGGGCTCTTTTTAAAAAATGGGAGACTCTTATCCCAAAGAAGCGAAGGCAATAGTTTCTTGCTTCAAAGGATGTGCTCAGAGGGATGAACAGCCAAGAGATGAATTACTGCTCTGAAACAATCTCTTCTGCTACCCTTTATTCTTGCGGAGTCTTTCTGCTTGTGGTCTATTGTGATGGCTTTGCTTATTCTTTGTCCTCAGACACGGTATTTTTATATGGATGCATCTATAGATAATACATTATAAAAAGCATTCTGCGCAGTGATAACTCGCTGATCTTTTTGCTTCTGATGGGGAAATTGAAGAGGTTTTTTTCTGACTGTAAATCCTAGAGATCAACATATTAATGAAGTATGCAATGAACTTTGGGTTGGATGTTGCAATGTCCTGTGAGCTGTAGTACTTATCTGGATTATTCTTCAGAGGACCCATGTCCTGTCTGCTCCACAGGGAGGTTCACAGAACAGTCCATAAATCCTTGGTAATGCACACAATGGATTTTGTTTTAATATATAATCTGCCCGGAGTCACAGTACACTGCTAACTAGTTGTTGATCTGGCTGGGGTGCCTGCTGTACTGACATAACCCGCGTGCAATGTACACTGAATACCGTTCCAGACAAATGTGGTTCCCATTCAGTCAAAATCTCCCTACCTGGTAGCAAAGCATGATGGCCTAATATGCCCAAGGCCTGGAAATATTTATGCTACAAGAACTTCTGGGCTAATGTGTGGCTAGTATTGTGGGTTCCTGTGTTGTGTACACCATGCAACAGCAACTGTCAGGCACCTAGTTTTGGTAGTGTTAATTTTGAGAAGTATCCAGTCCTGCATCCAGTTGCAAACCTTCTGTTAACAACATAATCTCCAGCCATGAAAATCATTGACCGACTTTGTTCAGAGAGGTTGCATTCCTTCTCTTAGGTGCTTTTGAGGTTTGGCGATAAGGGAGTACTTGGCACTATAACCAGAAGTTTGGGGGAGGAAAACTGGCAGCTGTGGGTGCCTTGGGTGCCTGCAAAGAGTTAACTTGCACCACTGATTGCATGACAGGCCCCAGCTGTCTGTGTCTTCCCCTGCAGTGTGTCTCTCCATTATTTCATCAAAGCAACAGGCATGGTTTTAATTTTCTGTGACTTGCTTATGAAATATGATCCTTGCTGTAATAAAGAATGATTTGGTTTGTAATGGATACATAAGAAATCAATTTCCTATTTTTAAATTAGGTGGGATTAACAATGAAGCAAACAAAAAGCAGAGCAGTAGGGAAAGAAGGATGGGAGAAAGAACCAGCAGCCCCCAGACATGGCTGACTGCACTTGGACGTGTTACACTCATTTGTTAATGGCTTCAATGAGGCAGTCACAGCTGTAGTGTTTCTTCCAATGTGTATTCATTTGCTGCTTAAAAAAATCATGATGTTGGGAAGATTCATGACTTCCCTTCTACCTAGCAGTGACACTTAAAGTGTAACATGGTTTCTGTTCAAATTCATCATTCAGAAAACCCAGCACCCTCATAAATGTCTCAGGAACAGACGCCCTCCCTGGCCTTCCCGCAGTGTCTGCAGCAGGTACAGCATGCAGCAAACATCTCCACCTTGTCCAGGAGGCTGGGAGCTGCTCTCCAGCAACTGTAACAGAAGAAGCTTCCAGCTTCTATTTTCTAAGGGTATAGCTATATGGGAGAGAGCTGCTTTTTTGGAGATACTGCAGCAGTGTGACGCACCCTGTGGGGAGATTTCTATCTGTCGCTGCTGAAAAACCTCTGGTCCCACTCCTTTACCTTCCTCCTACAGCACTGAACAGTTGCTGCTTGGGGACCCTGAGGCCAGACAGCTGTCAGCAGTCTCACAGTCCTGCACAAGACTAGTCCGTACAGTCACCTTCCTGGCAGCTCTATGCACTGTATCCCTGCAAAAAAAAAAAAGGCATTTTCCATTCCATGCTGTAGTAAATATCCCCAGCACCTGGGGGTGTCCTGTGCTGGTGTCCCTGGCAGAGCAGTCCCTCCAGTGAGGTCTATTGGAGGGGTCCGAGAGGCACAAGGATTAGCCTATAGCCTGTTGAGATGCTCTGCGTGCTTTTCTTCCCCTAGCTCTCCTGGGACATTCACCTCCTGTGGTGTGGCATGAAGCAGGAACAGTGCTCACTGGCACATGATGAGGGTCCAGTGCAGGCTGCCTGCTGCAGAGGCACCGATTTCCCTCCAGGACACAGTTCCTTGAGGTTTCAGGCATCTCTGAAGGCAGGTTGCCCTTTAGACCTTGAACTGCAGACAGTTGATCTAGGTTCCCCTGCCAAGCCACACCAAGCATTGCCAGTGTGTTTTTGTGTGGTTAATGGATGTGCTGTTACTCCCTTTTCCTACACGTGCACATGGTGCATGCCCTGCAGTACAGGGAGCTCAGAAATCACAGTGTCCCTGGAGCTGTCTGATGTGGAGGGTGTTGGAGGTGGGGAGCTGTGGGTTTGTAGTACTGGGGGTAACAAGCCTGTCTGAGCCTGTTCCCCTCAGCAAATCACCAAATTGCAGTCTGGATATACTAGAGCTGCTCTTCTGGTGCCAGCATCTCCTCCTGGCCCAGCTCCATGCTTGTGCTAAGTGGCTTTGGAGCTGCCCCAGGGGTCTGTCATGGGTTGGAATTAGAGTTGCATTTGGCTGGCTGGTCTGTCCTTCCTTCTTGGATGCTATTGCTTTTTTTAGCTTATCTCAGTTCTGCATGGGTTTGTGAGTTCCTGCTGAAGTCTCTAACGAGACTTGTATGGTGGCTTCTTTTTCCTCCAGCAATCATAATTTGGCCAGAAATAAATGTCTGCAAAAATCTTTTTAAAGTATCTCCTTCATGTAGATTTCGGCAGCCTTCTTGAGAGACAAGCCGTAAAAACTGGTGGGACTCTTGGAAATGGTTGGTGGGACTTCCAGGACTGGGCAGAAGTCCAGAAAATGTCTTGTAATCTTCTCCACATAGATCTGTTATTGCTGGGGCAGGTACCAGATGCATTATCACTACTAATCTCCTTCAAGGGTGGAGGGGTGCCTGAGTGTAGATAACTGTGATGAAACAGAGCCAGATTTCTGTCTTTACAGAATACAGACCAAGAAAACTCCATGGAATCCAAGGCCTGCTTCTACTTACTAGTGTCAGAAGGATATTGTTTTCATAATCTTAAAACCACCAGTCAATCCACAGTTCTCAAACAGTCTCTCCCTCTCTTTCCCAACTGATGTCCTAGTTAAACTATAGCTTTTTTTTTTCCTCTGCTGCCTACCTCTGGAGTTTCAAGTAACTGTTAGTAGTATCCCAAACTGAAAGGCAAAACCAGACGAAATATACAAAAACAAACCTCAGCTAAGAACCCACACTTGTCACTGCTGAAGCCAGAGGGAGCTCTGCTGTCCAGCTCCACTCTCACTGCCATGTGGCTCTTCATGAATTTGCAATTTAGCATTAAGGCAATCCAGTGACTGAGGTGGAACAAAAGTTCATGCATACTTGCCTAAGCTTGCTCATACTTGAACGGCTAAAGGGAAAGGAACATAGGAGTCAAATTGCTCAATGAGAGTCAGTGTAGTGCACTGTCACCTCCAGAATGTTCACTTGGGTCTCACCACCCTTTAGGCTTCTGCCAGCAGGAATAACTCTTGGGAGAGTTGTACTGCTCTAGTGATCATGCAAAGTCATACCACTTCTGCAGCATCACTGGATACTGATGACGATGTTGTTTGCCCTGTGGGCTGGAATTTATCTCCATGCCACACGCAAGCAAGGCTCTGTTGGCTTTTGAGCCAGCTGAACTGGCATCATCTTGTAGCATTTAGGTTTCACTCTCTTTCCAACCTTGGTTAAACTTAAAGCTGCTATTCATAGCTGCTTTCAGGATCTGGAGCTCCAGAACACCACAGGAAGTTTCTCATCTGTTCAGGAAGACACAGACAGAGTGATGGTTTCCAGTGGATAAGATGAGGTTTTGTTGTGCTCTTCACATTCGTAGCTGAGACAGCATTTGTACGCATATGCTGTTGCTGTGCCAGCCACCAACCATGGTGACAGGGCCTTCCTGGGATTTCACTGATGAGATGAGGAGGGGGAAGAGTTCAGATGATTAGTTTAGTTTAAAGCTCCCAAAACCATACAAAGCAGGGGTAAGATCTATTAACTGTGAGCCTAGAAGCTATTTTCCATGGAGAAAGAACTTAGGTTGTTCTGGAGAACAGTTGTTTATCAGGACCAAATCTCTGGGAAGGACCATTCTTTGGCCATCTCAACCTGGGAAATGGCACTGTGATTCTTTACAAGGAAAAGAACAAAAACTAGTAGCTTGGTTTTTAAAAAAACAAATGCACACAAAACAAAAAAGCCTTACAGCAGTTTTACAAAAGGAGTTTTTTAGCTGAATAAAAGGCCTTGAGGCTGCATAAAAACAGCACAAAAACTTTGATGTATTCCTTTGGGAGGATTAAAACAGATGTTTTCTTTTTTCCAATGGCCAGTAGCTGACATTTCCGAAGAAGGCACAAAGAACATTTCTGGGGTGTGTGTTTAAAAAAAAATTCTGCTAGCAGCTTATCGGCTTGAATGAAAGATGAAGTCGAATAATCTCAGAACCTACATCTGGTCACACTTATGCTGGAGAAAAGCCACAGCAAGTCCAATGGTGTCAGAATAAGGAGGAGCAAAATGAATTCTGAGGTGACAAATGTCACTGATGGTGACAAAGGCAGCATAAAGCACTTCACACTGGGTAGGGACAGTTCAGAGGTCTGCATGGCCTCTTATGACAAAGGCATCATAATGATGTTTGTGTTTGTAAGGATCAGTTACAGCCTGAATTTTACATATTAATGTATTTGGATTTCTGCAATTTACTGACAAAACCCTTCTCTGTTAAAGTTTTGCAGCCAAAAGTTATATCTGTGATGGCTGCAGAATGCAGTAAAGGCATACAATAGCAATTTGGGTTTTGCCGTCTCTTTTTTTTTTCCACCTAGCCGTTTTGCATACAGATGCACATGTGCGGCAGGACATGATTTGGAATCTCGGTGACTGGGGTTTGTCAGCACTTATTTGACGAATGTGCCCTTTTGTATCCCTGAGGTTAAACCGCTGCCAGAAATGTGCTTCATGGTCAACAATAATGATTACTAATTTGGCATTCAGAGCGCTTTGCTTTGCCATTCATAAGCAGCATTTCAGTAGTTTTACAGCCAGGTACATCCCTAGTTACAGTAATTGTCTTTCAGTTAGGGAGCTAATTGACTATACTGCAGCAAGTATGGAATAAATCATGTTGCTATAGTAGCCAAGGTTTTTGGAAAACAGTATTTCCCAGAGCACAAATGCCATTTCTCTGAATTTTGCTTTTTTTCCCTGAAAATAGCCCTATCATCACAGAATAGTGAGGGATTTGAAGTTGGGTTTCATTTTTTTTCCAATAAAAGTTCGGCAGCAGGCTGGATGTTGCTTTTCACTTCTTCTTATTTATTCAATTTAACCTTCATCATGCTGACAGAATACAGGTGTGTGGCTACCTTATATACTCAAGCTAATTACTACTGAGACTGACATCTGAGAAAGAGATTTGAAGGAACAAGACAAAACATGGTCAAAATTTGGCCTTGAAACATTAGAAATTAGTCCAAAGAATGGCATCAGAGTTGGAGACTTCCTAACCTGTGCAAAGATTGGACCAAGGTCTGGGTCTGAGCTCTATGGATTTATCTGTGTTAATAGGAGTATTTGTCACTGAAGCCAGACTTTTTGCCTGAGTAGAGAAAGGTCATGTAGAGGGACTGCACTAACTTAAGGGAGTCAAGCACAGCCTCCCCTGGATGTGGTGCATCCATCACTGTGTTGTCTTGTTCAGTGAATCATGGCATAAACAAGGTACCAGAGATCAT
Source organism: Larus michahellis (assembly GCF_964199755.1). Lineage (NCBI taxonomy): Eukaryota > Metazoa > Chordata > Aves > Charadriiformes > Laridae > Larus > Larus michahellis. The sequence goes on along the minus strand of NC_133907.1, from coordinate 211,050 downwards.
ATCCTCAATAGCGTTAATGGTTAAACTGTGGTTTTGATTTTGTCTCTCTTATTTTCAGCCATCGGTACATCCACAAGTGTTTTAACAAAGTACTTTGTTTCTTGTTTCCCAGAATACCAAGTGCATTTCATAACACAGCTGTTGTAAATGTTATGGCTCTGGACATGTCACATGTTAGTGTCTCCTGTGCTTCCCTTCTCTAAATCATATTTAATAGGCCCAGTTTTATATTTCTCTACTAATTTGTTGAAATTTGTTGCCTGCCCCTCTTTCTTTTGAAAATCAGGGTAAATTCCAAACTTCAATTTAAAAGCATTTTGTTCTAATTCACTTTGTTTTTATGAAGCGTAGTATTTGTTGGAGGGAGAGAAGTTGAGATCATTATCTGGCACGGTTAACTAAGTTTCTAAATTTTAAACTGCTGCCTTCTTTCTTTTTAAACATTTTCTCTGCCAATGCTAAACGTTTTGATCATTCAAAATGTAAATTGTACTCCCCATAGATGCTGAGGGATTGCAGATATATTTACATACAAAGGAGCTGTTGAATGACTCATGTGAAAAGTTATTTTCTTGTTCTCAGCCTTAACACTACAGCAGTTCCCTCCCTCCCCCCCCACCCGCCCCCCCCCATTTTCTGTAGTTTCTGGAATTATTTGTATGCCTGTTAGTCTCTGAGCAGTGTTTGAAAAGGTGCATGTGGTTAAAACGTGTGGAGCAAGAGAACCACAAATGGTTTAAATATTTTTGCCAGAAGTGCTCATGAGAGCCACCTTCTGTGAGTTATGTTATATGGAAAGAATACCCAGAGGAGAACCCTGAGGGCAGTGGTGGTCAAGGGAAGGAAGGTCTGCCAACCTCTTGGGGTAAGGAGGAGAAAGCGAGGGTTTAGTCAGAACACAAAATACAGTGGTTTGGGTAGGAGTATGATGTTCTCAAGGCAGTTAGCACCTTATAATGCCAATCTTGCTAGCTGGGTGTGTGCTACACAATCACGGTTGTGTTGGGCCACAGTGATGGTACCTATCTCCTCATTAAGCAGCATTTTACGGGACAAGTGTCACATGGTTCTCCCATGTCCATATGCCTGCTGGGCTTGGGCCTTTGGCACTAGGCTGACTTTGACTGGGGTAGCGTAGCTGGTATGGGGCTATGTTTTGGATTTGTGCTGCAAATAGTGTTGATGATACAGGGATGTTCTTGTTATTGCTGAGCAGTGCTTACACAGTCACTTTTCTCCTTCTCACACCACCCCATCAGCAATAGACTGGGCGTGCAGAACAAGCTGCGAGGGGACACAGCCAGGACAGCTGGCTGCAACCGACCCCAGGGATGTTCCAGACCATATCCCGTCATGCTCAGCATATGAAGCTGGGGGAGAAGGAAGGCGGGGACGTTGGGAGCCTTCCCGAGTAACCGTTAACGCGTGATGAGCCCTGCTTTCCTGGGGATGGCTGAACACCTGCCTGCCCATGGGAAGAAGGGAATGAATTCCTTGTTTTGCTTTGCTTGTGCGTGTGGCTTTTGCTTTACTTAGTAAACTGTCTTTATCTCAACCCATGAGGTTTCTCATGTTTTCTCTTCTGATTCTCTCCCCATCCTGCTGGGGAGAGTGAGCGAGCGGCTGTGTGGTGCTTAGCTGCCAGCTGGGCTTAAACCATGACAGGCATAGATTCCTCTGGCATGAAGTATGAGTCTTTTCTTTTGTAAAGTTCAGAATATTGAGCCTGGTTGTGTTTGAGGAGGCAGAATAGCACACTGGAGCTGCTCAGAGCGTTCTGGAAAGCCCTGAGCTTCTGTACGTTTCCTGGGCAGCATTTCAAAATGTGCTTGGAACATCTTTGCACTACTTGGGTCTGGGATCCTCTCATGAGGCCCATAAGAAACTCTGAGACTGTGGCTGTCCATAAGTCTCTGATAATAGCAAGACAGATTTTCTTTGATCTCCTTGTTCTTCCTCAGACTTATCAAAATACGGGTGCAATACTGTCGTATCAGTTTGGGAATGGTTCAAGCTTTTCATCAACTATTTATAGAATTACTTTATAAACAACTTTATTTTATGCACATGATAGTAGTACTTGAATCTGAGGAATGCATATACTAGTCTCTCTTGGCTCACTTCCTCTGACTTATTTGCTGTCTTCCACCTTGATTTTTCTTTTAATTTGAAGCCTACTCAAGAGTACACAGGCTAAAGATGACCCTATAGGAGACCTGCATCCATGCAGATGTGGCTTTTGACCAAAAAGCGGGTCAACCAATGATCATCTCTACAGAGGCTGCACTGTTCTCCTTCGGTTTCATCGCAGCTTTCTGTTGTCTTTTTTTTTGCATGTGATCTACCCTATGCTGTATTATTCACTTCAGAATTGATAATGTTAGGTCCCAAACGTGGAGCCAGGAGGTAGGTAGAGGCTTTTCAGGCTATGTGACCTCTCCTAGCAAACTTTGAAGGGCATCTGTTGACCAGCCGTGGTACTGTTTGTTTTGCGAGGAAATGGGGTCTATAAAAAGGCTTATTACACAATGTTAAGTGATTTTCATTTTGCTAAGCAAATATTTGCAATATATTTTGGGAGATCAAGCATTCAAAGTGAAAAAGCAGGATACCTGCCAGGGATGTGGGAAGCATGTAAAGGGCACCTTTAATTGGGAGAACAAGGGATGGCTTTAGTATCTTGGATCTAAGGCAACACAGGCCCCTACCCCTATTTTCATTGAGCTCTAAGGCTTTAGTCATCTCAAGAAATCTGGAAAACTCTTCCCAAACTGTCTTTACTTCAAGAGCTCCACTAGCTATTCTTGCAAAAACCAAGGTACTGTGGAACAGAGACAAATCCTATGACCTTAGCAAATGAGCAAGGCCCTAATATGGGGGTTTCCTTGAGGGTAGTTTATTTTATAAATGCCTGAATTATCTAACAGTGCCCAGTTATGGAGAGCACTTCACTAGCTGGATGACTGCTTGCAGCTGGTATCATCACTTCTGGATTTTTCCTTTGGCTTGAATAAAAGTTGCAAAGAAAGTACATGGCTTAAACTAGTTGGCTTAGGAGTAGCAGATCAATGCTAGTCAACATCTAACTTCCACATGTGAATCTCTCTGTGTGCTGTGGTATTGACAAGGAGGCCCAATTTATATGCATGTAGTTTATTAACAGTGAGAATACTGGAACTGAAGTCATATTTTGTATAAACATTTATTTCAACAATAAAGAACAAGCCATTCAAAACATGTGGAATCACAGGAACGTGAAGCATATATAATAGCAATATCTTAAATATGCATTAGTAATACAAAGCCATCTTTAGCTCTGATAGAAAGTTACAACTTCATTTTTCTAAAAAATATTTAAGCCATGAAATATGTTTAGGTAATACATATATACAGCATCTAAGTTTCTTCTTTCCTGTAGCATCTGCGACACTAGTGGTTTGTGTGATAGAAACAATGTGCTACCCCTTGAAGGCTGGATTGGTTTGGACTGTATATGCAGAACTAGGCAAGTAATTTACACACATCATGGCTATATGTGCATGTAAGTGAGAGATCAGGGTTTTGAAGATCACGTGCACATACGTTCCCTCGGCTGCTCACCTATTGACAACAACTGACGTAAATCATTAGGTATGGAGTTACTTCTAGAATGCTCCTACCTATATTCTAACCAAACTAAGACCTACTTTTCATTATAACTCCCTGCCCATCAGTGTGCTGTTACGCTTCCAGTGGTGATCTGGTAAAATGTGTTTGTCCTGTCTTAGTATGAGTGGATTGATAAGTAACTGTGGGTTTGATCAGTTACAACTGTTTTATTCTCATCTCTAAGGCAAGCATTTCTCTTTCTATTTCATAGGGAAGGTCAGCATTAACTTGCACTTCGAGGTATTGTTTGATTTCTTCTACCTCCTTTTCCCAGAACTCCTTGGAGATATCAAACAGTTCAGTCAAGTTGACATCTTCTAAACCCTTCAGGTTCAAAGCTGTGTCAGCAGGGATGTAACCTATGGCAGTTGGCTTGGCAGAGGCTTTCCCTTCAATTCTGTTGAACATCCACTCCAGCACACGAGAATTCTCTCCATAGCCAGGCCACAGGAGTTTCCCTTGACTGTTTTTCCGGAACCAGTTAACATGAAAGATCCTTGGTAGTTTTGCAGCTGGACGATGTGCCATGCTGAGCCAGTGGGCCAAGTATTTGCCAAAGTTGTAGCCAAAGAAAGGTCTCATGGCAAATGGATCGTGCATAATGATTTTGCCTGTTCAAAACACAAATGTAAGGTAATAAATGGTACATTTATTCTAAAACACAAAGATTCAGATCCTCCCAGGATTTAGTACTTATGGTCCCAACTACCCATCTGCATCTGAACCAAAGAGCTTTAAGAAACAACACAAGCGTTATCCTTGATGTAGAAAAAAGTACAATTTAAATTAATTTATGTAATTGGTGGAAATTAATTTCTTAACTCTCACATTCATCAGCCTAAATGAAGATCCTCAAAAGCTGGCTTTCGTTGTTCGTGTATTTATGTTGAGCTCTAACAGAAGAGAAAGTTTAAGTTTATTTATCCCAGACTATAACAAGAACTCTATATCAAGGCTTCTGGCAACGCCGTGCCTGCACCCTGTTCTGTATGCTTGCCACCTAGGGGATTATTTTGCTTAATTTGACTTTTACATAGAATTTGGCTTTTAATTCCAATACAAACATTTTCTATTACGAAAATGCAGAGATTGTAAAATTAGCTGCCAAGACTGAAATGCAAAAGAGCAGGGGAGGAGGATGGAGCAGGCAGTCCAGAGGGGATTGATTTTAAAACGGGTAGGCAGATTAAATTTTTGATTTACCTTTGTGCTCAGCAGCTGCTGTTGCTTCAGATCTCATAGCTGCTCCTATAAATACTCCATGCTGCCAGTTAAAGGCCTCATATACGAGAGGCACTCCTGTAAAGAACAAAATCACTCAGTAAGTAGAGGTCCAGAAACATTTTTATAATAGGTTTTGCTACCTGAGATACTGCCGAACACATTACTGTATAATGTATTCTAATTTTTCCTCTTTTTTTTAATCAGTTCATTTCCTGCCCTCTTATAGCAAAGTAGTTTATATGAATGTTTTCAAAACTGGTTACTGATTACTGAACATGTCAATGTTTAGTGGCTCAGAGGGAGATATCTGGGACCTCGGAATCCCCAGCAGATTTTACTGGAAATAGAATCTGGTCCTGTGGTCATGATATTACACTCAGACCGAGCATTACTTATATTTCTTTTCCAACGTTAGGGGGCCTTTAACACATCAATTTATTTCACTTCCTTTCCTGTAAACTGTCTACAACTGGTTCATTTCTCTAACCATTTCCTATCTGAACTACATAAACTGCAAGCAATTGAGACAAGCGTAGCAATTTGCCATTGTGTCTATGTATTAACCCTGGTTAGGGGGTCCTAATTTCTCCCCAGCTCTTTATTATTATTATTACCTGTTTTGTGTTAACATCTAACAATTCAGACGTTGAAATGTCAGTGGCTGTATGTGTGTGTCAAATGCTAAAGTGGAGAAGTTAGACTAACATGGTTATTTCCTTGCTTTTGCAGCTGTGAAAGCAAAATCTGTGTCTATGCCCAGTTGTGTTTCAACCCTACTGTGGTCAGCACTTCAGCCTTGATATGTGGCTGATGCATCTCTTACCAGCAGGTCTGCGGCCTCCAAATATTATCCCTTCAATGGGCACACCTTCAGCTGATTCCCATGCAGGGTCCATGATTGGGCACTGGCTGGCTGGAGTGCAGAATCTTGAGTTGGGATGAGCACAAGGCTCCCCTGTACAGAATACAATGAAAAGGTCATAATGGCAGAATTAATGTGAATTCAGCAAAGAAAGCGTAGAGAGACTGTGGAGTGGGCCAGGTTACCATTGTCTGGGGTCCACTTCTTGTTCTTCCATGAAGTCAGTGTTACTCCTGGTGTTAATGGTTCATCAATGCCTTCCCAATAGACACCTCCATCACTGGTTTCTGCTACATTGGTAAAGATGGTGTTCTTGAATATGGTTTTAATAGCATTGGGGTTTGTTTTGACTGAGGTTCCCGGGGCGACACCAAAAAAGCCATTTTCTGGATTGATTGCCCTTAAGTTGCCTGGAAGTTACATAACAAAATCTAAGTGAATCAAACTGTTTTAATTCTATCCAGAATTTTGTAGAATGTCTTGCTGGTCCTAAAAGCAACCTGTACTGGACTGTAAAACAATCCAATTTGAGTTCCATACCTTGTTCATCAAATTTCATCCAGGCGATATCATCACCCACACACTCAATTTTCCATCCTGGCAGACTTGGGTTCATCATGGCCAAGTTAGTTTTTCCACATGCACTAGGGAATGCTGCAGCAAAATACTTCTTTTCACCTTCTGGATTGGTAATGCCCAGGATCTATTGGAAAATTAATGCAACTGTTAAACACAGTCTTTTTTCTTGCACTTTTCATTTCAAAGATGGTCTCCCAGCAAGTGGTAATGATGAAATCTTTAATTATGTGAACTTGTTCCTACAGAAGAAGCACCATACAATATAGCTGACAAATAACTCAAACTGTACTTCATTAATCAAAAAGTCTACTCTTCTTGTCCTGGAAATATCTGTAAGAATTTCCTATATTTTTAAAAAACGTCAGGTATGTATATAATTCAAACATTTATTTTTATTTTGCTGATTAAAGACACGCAGACTGTATACAGCTGTGTTTCTTAGCCAAGACAGAAGAAAACTAGGCAATACTCTTTTGGCTACGTGAATGCAGTGAAGTAAAAGCACTTCACATATGGATACTTCTGCACTTCTCAGAGTCCATAGATATTTTTTCTGAAACTGTTCTCTATGGACTCTGAAATTCTTTTTTTCAGTGGCATTTTATAGTGGTAGAACGTTTAAATGACAGCAGAAAGTAAATGCCGGAAGGGTACAAAGCAGAACTCATTTAGAAAATCTAATATTTGCAGATTTTTTGAGTGCATAGACCTCTTCATAATATGAAAGACAATTTTCAAAATTTGCATGAATCTTTTCCTATCAGACTTCTAGGGGTAATGTGGATTCCCAGTGATGATGTTTAGGCTCTGCTCAAGTACATGGATCTGCCTATAAGTAGCCACCGTCAAAAGTTCCAAATATTTCTTGATTTCTCATTTTACAGCAGGTACTCTTTAAAAAGGTTTGGTACTTAACCTTGCAGGCAGTTTCCTATTTCTCATAAGCCTGCCATGTGATAAATTCATATCTAATGTTACAGGACTATCCATATGAGACTAATTTCATTGATAGCAAGATGTGATGTATTTATGTTGAGCTAATTCAGGGTTTAATGGCTGTTCAAACACACGATTTAATAGCTCTTACCAGCATGTGCTCAGCTAGCCAGCCCTCCTCTTTGGCAATTCTACTGGCAATTCTGAGAGCAAAGCATTTTTTCCCCAGTAAGGAGTTTCCTCCATAACCACTGCCAAATGAAATGATCTCTCTGCGATCCGGGAGATGGGCAATCAGTGTTAACTCCGGGTTGCATGGCCAGTTGTTGATTAATGGTTCTGCAGAACAGAATGTTGTACTCATGAATGCAGTAGTTTCTATGCTGGATCACACTGTTGTTTCATCAGCATTGAGCCTCTGACAGCAACTCATACCAGATGCTTTAAAGGAAACCCCTCCAGTAAGTACTAGGGATAATAATCTCCTTTCCACAAAACTCACATTGAGCTTTAATTTGTTTAATTGAGTTCTGAATCACAGAATGGTTTAGGTTGGAAGGGACCTTAAAGATCACCTAGTTTCAACCCCTCTGCCATGGGCAGGGACACCTCCCACCAGCCCAGGTTGCTCCAAGCCCTGTCCAACCTGGCCTTGAACACCTCCAGGGATGGGGCAGACACAGCTTCTCTGGGCAACCTGGGCCAGGGGCTCACCACTCTCTTAGTTGCACACACCACCCTGGTATTCTATGGTGAGTGTCTCCCATGTGCCAAGAACACACAGTCAGCTCTAAAACATGCCCCTGGGAATTTCTAGGGGTGACAATATTTAGTCTCTTACCTTTTAGAGGTAGAGGACATCCAACTGAGTGAAGACATTTTACAAACTCCCCATTGCTCAGGGCTTTCAAAGCAGCTGTTCCCATCCGTGTCATGATCCTCATGCTGGCCACTACGTATGGTGAATCTGTCAGCTCAATCCCGATCTTGGATAAAGGAGACCCAATAGGCCCCATGCTGAAGGGAATGACATACATTGTACGTCCTGGAAAACAGGGAGTAGCAAGATGTGGCAAAGGGCAAAACAAGGAACTTCTGAAATAATATTTATTAACATGGAGGTTTTCTCACTCATTTAAAAGCTGTTTGTCTTGTGGGTATTTCTGATAATGTTTAAAGAGTTGTAGCTTTGTCTAATTGTGTAGCAAGAAATTTTAAGTTAAATGCTGAGAGCAGCCGTTCTATCAAATTGTCTAGCCAGCAGTAAATGTGGGTGGAGGCCAAGTTCTCTGTTGGTGTAAATCACTGAACCTGAAATTGTTGGTGGGGATGGGTGTCCTCCATTCTCACCTCACTTCCCGTCTGCTGCTTAGTTGCTATTTAACTTCCTGAAAAACAATCAACCAAATTTTCCTACCATACTTTGCCCCTCTTTATGAAGAATGATGGAAAGAGACTGAAGACTATCCTTGCACAGGCACTTGGATCTATGGTAAAGATCCGGATGAAACCAACAAAGTAACTAATATCAGGGGTATAAACCTTCAGCTAAAATCTTTCTTTAAAGATTACAGTAACTACCAGTAGTAGTGTCTCTGTTAATGTCAATTGTCCTTTTCTTGCCTACCTTGCATGCAGCCGGGGAACCTGGTATTGAAGGCTTTCTCAAAATCTTCTTCCGACATCCAGCGACCCAGCTGGCTAGTTCCAGTTTTAGGGATTGGAGTGGTATCTCTCTGTTCTTGAGTGATGATGACAGTTTTGCTCTCAATTCTTGCAACATCTCTTGGATCAGTGAGTGCCAACCAGCTGCATTTCACCAAAAATCAGGAAACTAGACTTTAAATATCAATATAGTGCTTTTTACCTTTCTGTGGGATTGGTTTAGCACAAAAGGGTACAATGCTTTGTAAGGCCAAAACTACAGTGACAGAGCAAGCATAGCAGACAATCTCAAAAATCAGTCAGATACATTCTCTCATACAAATTGTTTCGAGACTTTCCAGTATGAATAACAAATTATATGGCCTAGAAAATTCTGGTTACATGTTAATTCTCCTTTGCCTCTTATCTTAGTCTTATTCTCTGTTGCTAACTTCCAGGGAAAAGTTAATCTTATTTAATTCATATTCTCATCAGTGTGAAGCTGTTTTGCATGGGGACCACAAAATGATGCCTCAAGCAAAGTGGATGCCAAGCAAGTACTCTAAGTGTTGGTATAAGTGCCTGTGGGATCAGAATCCAGCTTAGTGGATTGGCACAGTCCTTTAAGTTAGAGGCATCACAAAAGAAATACTGAGTATAGGCATGATCATAAAAGTGAAGGAATTTATTAAAAGGAGATTCTTTTTCCCCTCTAAAGAATTTTTGCCATCAATTTTCAATAGAGAGAATTGTTTTACATTTTCACCTCTGTGCATAGAAATTTTCCACGAGTATAAAAATGTTCTAGTTAGGCTGTCATAACCATCATCACTACAGCTAAGCATATAATTAACAATGAATAATTTATCTGGTGAATCTTGCCCTTTTCTCTCCCAAATAGTCTGCAAACAGATTGCCAAATTCCTGCACTTAGTTATTCAAAAGTCTTTGCAGATTTCTTCCATGAAGATCTCTTGGTTGTCACGTAATTCCTGACTATGTACTTGTTGTTAATATTCTTCTTTCATGTTGGGTTAGTTGGGAGAGATGATGAAATATTTGAAAAAAGTATTTGCTGAATACATTACAGTCAAAGCTCATCAGCACGGTATGAATAATGCCTGTACTGAATAATATTTGAACACCCACAGAGCTATTTGAATGTCACAAAAAAGTATTTGATGAATAAACTAATTGACTAAAATAGTAGAAATCTTCGAAAGATGTATTTGTTAAATAATATTTAGCCATTGCTAATGATTAGTTACATAACTCTCATGACATTATGTCAGTTCCCTGAAATAATGTCAATAGAGACAATGTACAGTTGATAGTCCAAATCAATAATATGCTTTATGTTAATTTCTAGAGGAAAGCTTGCTTTTACTGAGTATTTCACTTATGTAAGCTACAGCGCCAAAATGTTCCTGGAAAGCTAATATTGAGGGGTTATAAGCAGTTTTAAAAGTAAACAGGATAGAACATGCATATTGCAATTCTGAGTTCATGCTTGACTTCCTTCAGGCTACTCACCAGTTCTCATACTTGCTCAGCTTCTTGATCATGCCTTGTTCTACCATGATGTCCAGAATTTTTTTGTTTTCTTCTTCTGAGCCATCACAGATATGAATGCTCTCAGGCTGGCACAGCTTGGCATTACTTTCAATGAAATCCCTTGCTTCTGGAGGCAGGCTCTTCAAATCCCCCTGCACAACTTTGGGCATGACATTTACCTCGGCTTTCAACTGTGGGGGCATTATTGAACGTGTAGTGGATCTTGTTGATGGTTTTGAAATACTGCTCACAATCTAAAATCAAATATGTTAGGTGTGTTAGCATACTAATGACATTCTAACCAGTGTCAATAAGCCTTCCTAACAATGTATAGTGGAGAAGTAGAATTTGTAATAGACTTGATCATGTACTTCGGCTTTAGAATCTATATAGAGAACTTGGATCACTAGTAATTTCAAGCTGGAAAAAATAGAGGCTATTCTACTTACTGTCCTTATAAGATTGAGTCGGATGTCAGAGGGGATTCTGCTGTCCCTTTCAGTTGATCCTGTTTCACTTGCTTTGGAGTACTCTTGCGATCACTGCTTTCCAAGGAAGCATCCTCCTTCCTTAAATATTCTTTGTGGTAGTGTCCATCCCACTAGGTGAGGTGACAGAGGCTTGTCCTTTACGTCACCACTGGATGTGTCTTGGCACCGTGCCACTAACATTGTCATCATGCAGAGCTGTCAACAAAGCAGCCCTAACGAGGTAATCATTTAACAGATTTGATTAATGAATGCTGAAAGCGGTGACTCTTAGCCCCTGGGTTTGCTGTTTCGTGGCAGTTACAAAATGTAGCAGTTTAACCAAACTTGATCCAATTTGGCTTTGAAACCAAAAGCGTGGTAACTTCGCGGTGTGTGGGTAAGGTTGAGTACAAAGAGTATCTGGAACTGGGAGCGTGGGGGTCGTCCAGGCAAAGCAGAGTTGGCACATTCGGCAGGTAGATACTCGCTAGTTGGCTGTGAAGTGGAGGCTCGTCCAAGGTGTGTTTACTCTCCTTGGGAACATTGCCTGATCCGGGGATAAAGTTCAACAGTGAGCACTGGCAGGCCTGAATAACCTCAACACACGCCTGCCCGGAGGCCTTATTTTTGTCCAGGCAATTCTCAAAAAAGCAAGCAATGTAAATCTAAATGCTGTGTTTTCTTCAGTGCAGGAGAGAAAGTTTTTGCTTATGGCTTGCTTTAGGCTTTTGCAAACTAAACAATTACTTTCTATTGCTACAAGCTCAGAAGAGGCAGAAGAGCAACTGTCTTGTAATTAACCCCTTCCTTCAAACGTTCTGTCTTATTTTACTGGGAGTCCTATGGGGGTCATAAAATACTAACCCAATCTTTAAATTAGTACTCAAAGAAAAAGCACAAAACTACCCAGGAATGTGGCTGCACACTTTGTTATATGTGTGAAGTGCACTGTACGTGTATGAACATATACAGACATGTACACATCTGTATCTGTTGTGGTAGTATATGATACTCTTATAATTCTGAGGGTGAGAGTGTGACTTCAGACATTTTGAGGTCTTGCCTCTAACTGCGCCTGCCTGCTTGTGTGTCTTTCAGCTCTTTACCTTCCCCTACTCCATGTTAGACCATCGTGCCCATAAAGAAAGGTCTATTTGTCCATGTAGTCTGGGTGTGTGGAGACTGAATTATATCACACAAAAAAACTGTAGAAATAACCCTGCTGCCGTTCCATCGCCCTCTACTTACACCCAGTCCCAGCAAGGCATGTGGGGCCTGGACAAGGCGACACTTTCATGCCAGCCTGTCACTTTTTTATATTGATGGGGCTTCTAGCATGCATGTAAAATATTGTCAATGGTAGTTTGCACAACAGGAAATCTAGAAATCCCAACTAAGTTTCAGGGAGTTCTTTAAAGCAACAAAATTTGTGTGCGTATCCTATATAAAGGGTGTTCATAACCCACCACCTGCTCAGTGTGCAGTCGATGAGATGCTGGCTTTTGCTGAGGCAGCCAGCAGTGATTTGCAAGCCCTGACAGCCAGGTCTGGCAGAGCAGCACGGATCAGGATTGCAGCTCGCCTGCATAGAGCTGAATCTCACGCTGCAGGAACGCTTCCCCTGCGACGGTATCCTCTATCTCTCCTGCAAAGCTTTTTATTATGTTTTGTAAACGTGAAGGGAAGAAAATAGTGAAGTAAGAGGGGCCGTCCTTGATGCATTGCAAGGCCAAACATTCCTGAAAAAGAAAACAAAAATCTGGTAGGATAAGAGGTGCTAAAGACTGCTGCAGACAGGGCTCTGCTGCAAGAAAAGGTAAAATCAAAGACAATTTAAAAATTTCAGCAGTGGTGTTTGTCTTTGGAGTCCACGTACTGTGTTGCTGGTGGATGTGATCAGAAATACTTTGTCAACTGTTTTCCTTTTAAAACATATGATTAAGTACCTCATTAAAAATAAAATGGGGCATAATCTTCAGTAATACTAAGCGGACCCCTTTTTCAGTGAAGTACAAAACCACTGAGCTCTTCCTGCTGGCCAGAGAAGTCGTCATACACAGAAATAACAACTGAGAGTAAAACTGAAGCAATGCTTCAGTTGTCAGAAAAAAGAGAGTGGACCATAAAATTATCACATTTCGGCACAACTAAAGTCAGAATAAAAGCTTAAAATTGACAGCGTAAGACAGCAGGATTAGTCCTAGTGTGTCTTTGGTTTTGAGCGGAGGAAAAAATCCCCAAACTTGGAGCATTAGTTTCTGCCAATTAAATTATAGTCAGGCAGGTGTTGTGCAAATTTTCTCACACTGCAATCCTAACCTCCCACAATCTTGCTATACAAACTGTGGGCATCTCTTGAGAAGACACTAAATATGCCAAATTGGTGGCACTGTGTTATGAACATATGTCCATTAAAAATCACATTAAGGATTCCAAATGTTTTTCATTTGTGATGGCAGCAGGTCTTGAGTGGAGATGTCCACTGGGAATTCTAGACACTTAAGCATCAAATTACTGGTATTTAGGTAACACCTCCCATCAGAGGATCTCAAAGCATATCACAAACACACAGTAAGCCTCAAGCCCATATATAAAACAGACATAGTATTTGGTGCAATGAAATATGGAGCATATGCAAATCAGGGCCAAGATTTTTTTTTTTTCAAGAATCTTCTAATTTAGAGATTCAGCTTTTAGATATCCAGCACAAGACATTATAGGTTTAATCTGAAGATACTGAATTTTCATAACTCCCAGGGGCTCCCACAAAAAAACCCAACAAAACCAAACACACACACACACACACACACATACACACACACACACCCCCAACAACCCAGAAGTAGTACCTCCAATGGCTCAGTAACAGTGGTCTTGAGGCGTTCACCCAATACCAGTGTGTACTGCTGTTCACCATCTGTGTGTCTGCCTTCTGGATTCAGTGAGCTGGGAGATCTCACTAGGGAGAAACACAGGAGGTGGTATGGGGGCAATGTAAGGTTGGTTTTTAAAAAAAAAAAAAAAAATCTTGAATGTAAAGTTTATTTTCCATTTAAATGAGAAATCATTTTTAGTAGTAACTGTGTTACAAAACTCATCTAATAGCTGATACAATTTCTTCAGATTGAACTTTTTTTGGCACTTTTTCTCTGTGCTTCTTGACACTTGAATGCGATTCTCATCAGGTGTCTTCTTGGAAGCTGTCAAATTATTTAAATTAGTGTAAATCTGACATTTCTAGACGATAGTCTTCAACAAGGAGTGTTTTCAGGGTGTTTGCTTTGATGGACGCTATTCAGGGTGTTCAAAATAGAGGTTTTGAGCACTTCCACTTTCACTGACTTACTGTAACTCAGTTCAATAAACATAAAAATCCTTAGATGCTCATGAAAAGCGTCACAAGAAAGCTTAACTCATCACTATGAACCGAGGTGCAACAAAGCACTCTCAATGAAATCTGAAAGTTGTTAATGACATATAATACTACTCAGAAATTCTACTCCCCTCCAGTTGCTAATTATCCTATATATTGTCACCTCCACAGATTTTGTCACTTGAGTTTTTTGTTATAAAATTGTAGCTTTTTTTTAAAGATTCTCTGAGCTATTCTACTAACGGACCAACATTGCTCCTTGATTATTATTTTTGCTGTGAAGTTGTTCTCAGCCGATACTGAGCTTACTGCAATTGCTGCTGGACTGGGTGCCATACAAGCTCGGATCCAGGGGCAGCCCTTGCAAGCATACAGCTTACAAAGACCAGGGCAGGGACTGCTCCCTCAATTTCCAGAAGAAAACATGAACTGTGCAAATTGCCTGCAGTTGCAAAAGAGGCTGCAACTGAGCCAAGTGTTTATTCCGGATCCTGCACAGCCCTGTGTGATACTTCTGCCTCACAGCCCCTTTTCTTGCAGGCAGTTCTTCAGCACTGGCCCAGCTGCAGGAGGTCTGGAGGCTCTGGCTGCATGTGCTGCACGCTTCTCTCCTCGTGCGCCGCGTGAATGGTGAGACTACCTGAAAGGAGGTTGTAGAGCGGTGGTGGTCGGTCTCTTCTCCCAAGTGACAGGACAAGAGGAAACGGCCTCAAGTTGCACCAGGGGAGGTTTAGGATGAATATTAGGAAAAATATTTACACTGAAAGGGTTATTAAGCATTGGAACAGGCTGCCCAGGGAAGTGGTTGAGGCACCGTCCTGAGAGGTATTTAAAAGACGGGGAGACGTGGTGCTTAGAGATATAACTTAGTGGTGGTTTTTGTCAGAGTTAGGTTGACGGTTGGACTAGATGATCTGAAAGGTCCCTTCCAACTTAGGCAATTCTATGGGACCAGGCAGAACAGGCATCAGCAAAGAGGGAGCACGGTGTTTCCCGTCTTACCTCCCGCTCTTCAACCCTAAATGATACAGTATTTGTCCTGGGCAGACTGTAAGATATAACATTTGTGGATCACTAAGGTAGTGTAACTTTTTTGCCTGTCTTCAAGAGGCTTGTTCTGATGGCAGAGGAATGAGAAAGGGGAAAAAAATACTCAGACTTACTGTGATTAGACTGCGGTTTCGTTAGCCTGTCCAGCATTTTCATCTTGACAACAGACATGCTAAAACTTCTCAAAACGAATGGAAGTAAATCTCCAATGAGGGGAACATGGGTTAGCGTGTGTTTATGTTCTCTGATGTAAGTCACCAAAGTCTGGTGCTTAGTTTAGTATCAGCTTGAGTTATCAGTCCTGGGCTGTATTTTAGGGAAAGTCCTGGCACAGCAAAACCACAGACAGGAGAGAAGGGTACAAACTGTACTAAACAGAGTGGAAAACAGTCAGCATAAGGTTGTGTGTTTCCCATCACCTATGTAGCATCTGCTCTGCTCAGTCACACACAGCCCAGATGGCACTGAGATTCAGCTTTGCAAATAAAAATGGTCACCCTTGCTGTTTATCACAGAGGCGTATGTTTGCAGCTGTCAAGGGCTCCCTGCTTCCTACCTGTGGAAGGCGTAAATGACAAACCCTTGCACGCAGTTTCAAGCAGCAGGAGATGTTTCAACCTCTTGTTCAAGAGCAGTCTTCTGGCTTCCTGCTGATAACTCAGGTTCTGCTAACTGTGCTCTTTTACAGAGACTTCACCTTCTCAGGCCTTAAGAAATGACATAGCAGCATCTTTTAAAATTTGAACGGGTTTATTTTTTTCTAGGATGAGGTAACCCTGTCTCCTGTTGCTCCTTCCTTTTGTATGCTGTTCATCATTTCTCTGCAATCCTTCACTTGCTAGCAGCACTCTGTTGTCAGTTGTCGTTTCAGGGTTACACAGCTCTGTCTACCTGACTGGCAATGTGTTTTTTCTCATTTATTTAAAGACTTCTATTTACCTTTTGTTTCTCTTGTCACTTATCCCTTCTTACATGCAGTCTGACCCACTGGAAACTCCTTCACGAGCCAACTTCTTTAAAGAAAGATGGCTCTAACCAGTAAGTGTGGATGCAGATTTTGAAGGTTTAGGTTCCCTTCCTTCCTCTGCTATGGACTCCCCATTTGGCTTTGGACATGTAACTTTAATCCCCAAGCCTTTAGCCTCTCCATGGGAAAGGAGTTGAGAGGTGATAACACCAATTTCTCTCTTTTCTTGTGCTTTCTTGTGCTTTCTTCCTAGTTTGGTAGATACTTCCCCGGACAGAGGAGTTTAAAACCTAATTAGTCAAGATCATTATTTCTTCTCATCCTTATATCGGTGCCACAGATAGTCCCTGCTGGGTCCTCTCTAGATTATTGTAATGCAAATAGTATGTTCTTATTTGAAATGAAAAGCATTTACTATAACATGTTTTCTCCTTTGATAGCAACACAAAAGCACCAACTTGGGCTAAACCTTGTTTTCTATTTCAAGTAATGTTTGTTCTATATTTTTCCCAGGAAAATAACTTTGATGAATATTTCAAGCATTTTGTAACACTGGAAGCAACAACAGGATAGAGAAGCTGACTCTGCAGAAATAAAAGCTAGGCTACATCTAAAGGTCAGAAGGCAAACGTGCTTATGTAAAGCACTAGATACCTTTAGGTTCTTGAACCTGACTGCTGCAGGAAAATCAACGTTACAAAAAACCAATCACCTCTGTAATAGATTCTGTGTTTAGTGGAAAACGCTGATGTGTTAACAGGCCAGGTGAAATCCTACATGCTGTACACTTATGCTTAGCACATTTCTAATAGGAAGAAAGCAACATGGGTGGACCACAGTGGGATTTTTTCAATGTAAAAGCATTTTTGTTTTGTCAGTGTAAATGGTTCCTACCAGACAAGTGCTACAAGTATGATTATTGCTACAAACAACACTCGGTAAAGAGGTCAAGGCTTCAACAGGACCTTGGGGATCATACTTTTTTCTTATGCTTTTAGGAAGACAGAATTCTGACTCTGCTGTACATGCTTCTTTTGACTGACCAACTGTACCTGTCTCCAAATTTACTGAATCGGGATGATTCATATGCATATGGATACTGTTTACTTAAAGAGAAACCTCTTATATATGAGCTTAAACTAATATGTACAAATGAAGAGCAACCAACTTGCATTCTGCAAATAAAATAAATCAAGTAACCCACTTGTTAACCTTGTCTAGTTCAGGTCTTTGCACTGCAATAGCACTAAGGTAGTACCTTGCTATTTTGTGTGAAAGCATAAATGCACTCTGCCCAGGAAATCTTACTGTTTAAGACAGAACAAAGAAGGGTATGAATGACAGATCAAGAGACCGTAAGTTTGTAGAGGCAGCTCTGAACAGAGTAATAGTGATTATTCACAAAACACAAGTCACTTAGCTATTCTCATTTGCTTTCTAGGCACTTCCTCATCTTGCTGCTTAAAAAGATTCTGAAGTGGAGGACTATAAGGCTGACTGTTCTTACAGGAGCATAAAAGAGGTACAATTATGCCTGCTATACCATATTTCTGTTACCTGTCCCCCATGGAGAGGCATGGGGTTATCTGGTTTTGGTCTTCAGGTGATGATTCGTCACTGCAGCAGGAAGACTCTAAGACTTAAGGTATCTCTGCTGATAAATATCAAGGAGTAAACCACCTGCTGTCAGTGAAGTCACACTAATATATATGCCCTTAAATGTATCCCATTCTAGATTTCTTTGGATTTTTGATTCAAGAAGCTTGATTCAGGTTTCTCAGAAACTTTAGCACCCATGCTGATTTGTGATCTGAGCCAGAAGAAAAATCATACAGGAAGCCACTGCTCTCCTGAACCCACAACCAACTCCTTACTGCTGATTTTGCAAGGTTTAATGTGCACTTGCTGCATATCCACGTGGAAGCAGAATTTGAACTCCTTTGGGTTGTACATCTCCTTCGTTGATTTATTAGGACAATGATTTAATAGTCTCGTTCTCCAGTGATCCTGTTAACTTCCAAGCAATGGTGTCTGTTTAGCTGTGCACAAAAAGCTATTCTCAGAACTCTTTTCCTGATTAAAGATTAACAATGTGATAAAAGCAAGGAAACATGGGCATCCTTGGAGTTTGTTTCTTACATCAGTAGGGTTAAACCTTTACTATATTTTCTCACTGTGTATCTTCACTTTGTGTTTGGCAATCAAATTCTGCACAGCTCTAGCACGTTTCCTCCAGTTTAGTCAAAACAAGAGGAAAACTTTCTGCCTTTTAAACTTTTAACTTTTTGACCCTTGCACAAACAGCAGCAGACACCTTTACTAACTTACTAAAAAGAGTTGTCTTTAAAACTTTCTTTGCTATCTCTTGGATTAAAGAGTATTCTGTAAAAACAATGGAAGTCACTGAGGTGCAGTTAACTGTATAACTACACTAATGTAACTTGAAATGGAAGAAGTAATATGCTTCTCAAGTAAACATTCTTCTTCCAACCAGACCCAGGCACGCAGATCTGCTGTTTGCCACAAGGAGCAAATGGAGCATTACTGGATGTCAGAATTGTTTCTAAATATATCATGATGTTAGAATAAATGGTTAATAGGTAAATTGCAATTATGGTTAATATTTTTTTTAGACCAATTCCCTGACTTGAGTCTGAGCAATCAATCATCCCTGGTACTTTCAGCTCTAACAAGCTTATGTTAAATACCTCCCCTTTTATATATCCCACATCTGTACACTATTATACCCCTTTTTTTTGTCATGCTATATAATTATAATCATTAACAGCATGGAGCAGGATTTTTAAAAGCACAGGCAATACTTAACATAATAGAAGTTGCTTTGGTTCTTCTACAAGAACCACTCATATTTAAAGAGATGATTTATCCTCTCAAAGTCAAGATAGCACTGGAGAGAGAGCCAAGCAAGGCTTTCCCCATGCTTTAGGCACAGCCCACATCTAGCTGATGGCGCACGAACGGCTCAGTGCAAGCAAGCATTGTGCCCTGAGAGAGCTCTGCAGATCTCCTCACCCTTCGCTTTGCACCGAGAAAGAGAAGTGGTAATTTATAGCCGGGCTAGACACTAGTCAATCAATACCCTCCAGGATGACTTCCATCTGTGTTTGCTTTGCTATGCTCCCATCTTCCCTTTGCTTTGGGGAATAAGTAAGGAAACAAGTAGGACTGTATATTCTGAAGTTCCTGGGTCTGAGGTCTGACTACCTTTTATATGACCGTAGAGATGGGGACCAGAGAATTGTGGTTTTTTGGGTAGATAAGAAATCTAAGGCAGATCTGAATCCTAAATGATGTCTGCGAGAATAAACTGCCGTTCCCATCTCAGAACCAGATGTCTGGAGGAAAAACAAAAAAACAAACAAACAAAAAAAAAAGGCTAAAATATTTTAATAATACTCTTCTTTCCAAGTGATCAGTATCTTTTCTGAAAATCAGACTGTACCATTTCTCCTGAGAATCTCCCAGGCCAGCACTGAAGCACTAAGTTAATTCTGAATCTGCAATTTTCAGTTGCTTAGAACAGCATCCAAAAGAATATAATTTTTTTAATTTTTTAAATCTCACTCATTAGCTGACGTGCTTTCATTTTTTTGATTAAGGTTTTTGGTGGTCCCCTACGAAGTGCTTCATCTGTGTGAAAGTAGGACACTAAAAGTACAAGTTGACTACAGTACCAGAACATACAGCAAAAAGATTTCAATCATTTTGTGACTACAGCTTCATAAAGTGAACAATACTTAAAGGAGCCACATGAATTAGAAGATTATAAAAGTATACTTGCTTTTTCTGAAACAGGTGATGGTGTGAAGGAGGTTATCTACTGTTGTCATTATTAAGAGGGGCAATATCTCACTGCAAAACAGGTGATGAAGGTAGCAATTGTCCCTGGTGTAAGAGGAAAAGTAAAGGCGTGTATGTTTTCAGGCTGGTGTTAAGGCACAGATACCGCTATGACAGGTGCAGTGTGAATAAGACATACACTTGGAAACAGAAGTGAGACATTGGAGGAAAGTGAAAGTGAAAATGGAAAACTTTCCAGATGCCAGGTGGAAAATTATATTAAAGCTGTCAAAATAAGTCACAACAAAGACCGGGTTTTCTTGTAGATTAACAGGAGTCATGTTCTGGAGGAGAATGGATTTTCCAACTACAAGATGGAATATCATAAATGAAACAATTATGAGCACTGCAGGTTAACTTGGGGGTTATTTGTTTGGTTTTTTTTGCTTTGATCTCTCTCTCTTTTTTTTTTTTTTTCTTTTTCGAGTATACTGCCAACAGTCCTGATTTACTCTGAGTTTTGTGGACAGGTCAAAAATGTGTAAATAAATTACACCATTATTGCTTCATGTAGTTATCTACTCTGGGCCTAATTCCAAACCCATTTAAACTGATGGCAATTCCTCTGTTGTCATCAGAGGACTGTAGTGTAGGATCAATGATAGGAAGATGGAGGTGCAAAGCATACACAGTAAAGGCTGATTATAGAACCTCTGCAGTTATTCAAAGTGATTTTCTAAAACACAGGAAGGGAATGAACTGCTTTCAAGGTCAAATATGCTTTATGTTACACGGTAATGGAGCTTTTTAAAAAGTCAGCTCCATCTAACAAGCATTAAGCATCTTAAATATTATAAAAGACATTATTCAGATTTAAGACTGACAATCTGAACTGATAATCCAATATTTTACTTATCAAAAAAGTCAGCTGCACTGTTTATACTCAGAGGAAAATGCAGATCAGAACAAAGTTTGCTGTGTTTCCTTAGTGCAGCCAAGGGCAGAATTTAGTCTGCTGATTTAGGATTTTAGTTGTCTGTGTATTCACTTTCATGCACTGGTAGATTCTTATCAGCAATTTATCTGCAATTTTGTGGCTGAATTTTATTTCTTTATGTAACATTACTTTAGCACAAGAGAATGGGCCTACATTCAATTCCTTATATCCCTTAAAAAATACTCCTAACAAACAATAATTCGTATTGACTATGTTTGCACCGCAAAATATATTTACTACTTAAAAAAACAAAAAAAGTCCCCTATTCTTTTTGTGATAGATTTTTCATGCAGACTATTGATTTGTTACAAAGAAATAGACCCTTTAGAGGAGTGGGTAGAAGCTTGACTGCAGTTAGAGATAGATGATGCAGTAGGCAGTATTGGTAACTGGAGAGTGTATGTACAATAGACCATAACGGTCATTATGGAACTGTTAACCTCTATTGTGTCAAAATGTAATTAGAAAGCGGTTGAGTTTGTAAATTGCTTATCCAAGTTATTCTTTTAAATTCAACAAAAATGAATGAAGAGGGTATTCTGCATTTGAGTTTATGATGGAAATAGTGACAGACCTGTAAAGGTATTAACGGTATTAATAATGCAGAAGTTCAAAGCAGGAAACCTTTCGATGCCGATGACTGTTCAAGTGCAGAAAAACTCATTAAAGTGACCTAAAGGAGGATATATTATTGTAACAACTTCTTTCCTCAGTGCCCTTCAACTATCATAATTGCATAGTATACATAGCAACTTGAAAAGGTTCACAAATGTGTAAGTATAATCTCTGGCTACAGTCACCAGCAGCATAATTATAAGAATATTGTGTATTCTGCATCTTGTTCTTTGGTTCTGAGAGCCCACAGATTCTGCAGATGATGAATGAAGATGGTATCTAACTAAAATATCATCCCTAAATTGCCAGAATGCATATTCAGCCTTTAACACTTGGTTTGGATTTGTGCTGATTCCAAGTAATGTAATAGTTATGACTAATTTGAAGTTATTAAATGAAAAAAAAGTATATTACTTTTGCATTTAGGATTATGCAGATTTGTGGATAGGAGTAGTTGTTGTCAATACTTTTATGGTATTTATGGGAGCTACAGGAACTTCCTGTCTCTAAAGATAAGGCCTAGTAAGGTCAATGACCAAAAGCAGGCTTGTCATGACACTTGTTTTTCAGGATGTGAAGTTTTTAATTTTACATTCTTACAACTTGTTACAGTGGCCCCACTGATATACTTTTCATGACTACATCCTTTGCAGTATTCAGAATCACTGTATTTTCCAATTGTGCTGTATAGCACCTGCTATCTCAGGCACCCAAAACATAGAAAGAGTAATAGTGTTCCTGACAAGTTCAGTGGAAAAGGGAACGCGTGGTTCCTGGGTATCCAACAGTGTTAACTGTACTCA
Organism: Larus michahellis; assembly: GCF_964199755.1. Taxonomy (NCBI): domain Eukaryota; kingdom Metazoa; phylum Chordata; class Aves; order Charadriiformes; family Laridae; genus Larus; species Larus michahellis. The sequence goes on along the minus strand of NC_133907.1, from coordinate 188,527 downwards.
GAAACACACCATATAATATTGGCTTTGTGTGAAACATCACCTAGTCTGATGGAACAGTACAGCTAAACAGGCCGGCGGCATTTGCTGCTATTTTGTGCTAAGGATATTCCACAAATGCCAGTTGTAATGGGTTACTTACACAGGCAAGGAAAGCCACAAACTGGTTAATGGTTTGGTTTTGTTTAAAGTTTATGTGGCTTAGAAGGACCTGGACCACGCTGTGCTATAGTCACTTTGCAATGTACTGTACTGAAGTAATATTTAGAGATAAAGCTCCAAATCCATCCTTTGCACTAGTATACAATAGAGTTTTAGTAGTAAGTGGGCCTTATAAAATGTTTGATGGTTGGAAATTGCTAGTGTAGAAGGGTACACGAGATTAAATGTTAAGTCTCAAATCATACAAGTTTACTTCAAAGACATTTTTACAATACCTTTGAAGAACTCTTGAGTCTAAAACTTCTTGTTCTCACTGAATAACCAATCCTGGCCTAAAGTATAGTGTAATGATGCTTATGTATCATTTTACTGCCTCTGCAAATGTACTTCAGCCAATTTTGTAAAATCCTTCAGCTCCCAGGGTATGAGATGCTGCGGCACTAGCAGTCAGCCAGCTCTTCAGCAGCACTCCAGTGACATGGCACCCAGGCTGAAGTGCTTCCCTGAGAGAAACATGGGAAGTACTTAAAATATTTTGCAAGTGGGGAAACCAATTGAGCTCAGCCCCATGGTCTCCAGCCAAGTGGGAGCAGAAGGTCAAGGGCCTACAACTAAGAGAGATCTTCATCTTGGACTCGAATGTGACAAAACAGCAGCCTGCTTTTATAGGAGGCCCTGCTGCCTAGTGGCACGGATTTGCCGCACTTCTGCTGTGAGAAAAGCTCTTTGCTGAGCGTCGGGCTCCACTTGCACGGAGAGGCCTTTGGAGGTTAGCCCACATCAGGTCCTTGGCACCTCCTGGGTAATTAACAGCTGCGGAACCAGCTCTTCCAGACAGGAGATGCTGCCCACGAGCGGGCTTCCCCCCAGCCCGGCTGCCGCCGAGGGGGCGGACCGCCCCCGGGGCCGCGGAGCCGCCCATGCTGAGGGGCATAAGAGGGAAGGGGCCACTTAGCGCAGAGCCCCTTCTCCGTCCCCCTCGCCCGGAGGGGAAGCAGCCGGGTTCGGGACGCGCGCCCGGCCGACACGCTCGCGAGGTGCCGAGGCTGCCCGCCCCCCGGGGGCTGGGCCCACCGCCGCCGCGGGAGCAGATTGGTGGGCGGGAAGGTGGGAGCCTTCCTCCTGCGGGGCCGTGAGGTGGATTGGGGTGGGGGGAGCCCCTGTCCCAGGAGCAGGGGGAGCTTGAGGGGGTGAGGGCCGGCCGGGAGGCTGTGGGAGTGGGACTGCGGGCAGGGGTCGTCAGTGCGGGGGTGGCAGGCGTGCTGTAGTAGTCGGCGCACGGCAGGTCTGCGGGCAGGCCAGCAAGGTGGTTCGAGGGCTGGAATGCGAGGCAGGGCCAGGGGGTTCTCCTGGAAGTCTGTGATTTGCCCTCGTTTTTAACCTCCCCTTTTGAACAGGTTCACTCAGAGCTGTACCTGGCCTTAGAGCTGCTGGAGCCTTTCACCAAATCAGGGCTGCAGAGGAAAATAGGGACAGAAGAGGAGGGTGAGATGGGGACAGGATAACTCAAGTGAAGGAGAGGAGCCGTGCCAGTGGCCAGGGTTCGGGATTTGACATGTGGATGGGAGCAGGTGTCCCCCCAGTGTTGTCCCTGTCTCCTGAAGAGGGTGAAAAACACTTGCTGACACTGCAGCCAGCGAAGGCGGACTGGGAGGGGGTCTGTCTGATAACTGTCCCTGCGCGGGAGGTGCTGGCAGCGCCGGCTGGGGTGGTGGTGCGGCTGGGGCAGGGTGTGCAGCACGGCGTGCCATCAGGTATGGCTGTAAGTGTGTGGGAAGGGATCCGTGTTTTTTATGACTTAGGGCTGACTCTGGTTAACATTTTGCAAGAAGGAGGGCTAGCAAAGAGTTCAGAAAGCAAGCCATCAGAGAAACCACCAGGCATGCTACTGATTGAGGTGCAGTTTCTGGATGTGGCAAAGATGGCAATACATTAGCTTGTACTATCACACTGATTTGTTCTGACCTCAATATTATTTTTTCTAGGCATTCAAATTTGTTGCACTTAAGTATCTAATCCTTTGTACAGCTTTTTATAATTTCATCCCATGTTTAAAAAGGCAAACTAAAAATTTACCTTTTCAAGATGACTAACCTGTTGAAGTTCAGACAAGTTTTTATTCAGTTTGCCAGTTTGGTGCCATTTGGTTTAACAGCCTAGATCTGTTAAGTATTGTTAGACAATTTCCCTTCTTTTGCTGTGTAAGTACAATACAGCAGTTGTCATTAAAGCTGGAAGTGTAATATGATCTCATTTGAAATGCATTTTTATTAAAAGTACGTACGAACATTGGTATTTATTCCGTTCTAGCTATTGGTTTTATAATAACATGTGGCCTACCAGTATCTTAAGGGGGCCTACAAGGAAGCTGGTGAGGAACTTTTTAGGATGTCGGGTAATGGTAGGACTAGAGGAAATGGATTAAAACTAGAGATGGGTCGGTTCAGACTAGATGTTAGGAAGAAGTTCCTCACCATGAGGGTGGTGAGACACCGGAACAGGTTGCCCAGAGAGGTGGTGGAAGCCCCATTCTTGGAAGTTTTTAAGGCCAGGCTGGATGGGGCTCTGAGCAACCCCATCTAGTGGGAGGTGTCCGTGCCCATGGCAGGGGGGGTGGAACTGGATGATCTTTAAGGTCCCTTCCAACCCTACCAATTCTGTGATTCTATGATTTCTTTTTCTTCTAAAACTCTGGTGCCACCCTAGATAGTTTCTGAGGTATAGTCATGTTTAAGTTTATCTAATGCAAAAAGTATCACAACCTTGTTAATTGCCATGTGACAAAAATATATAAGCATTACAAGTAGGCTGCAAAAATCCTATATTAGTTTGGTAAAAAGTTGAGAGCGTGCTTTCTTGTCCTTTTCTTTTAAAAGGTAGATGTACTGAAGTTAAATTTAAAATGTTTTTTGAAAATGAGGATAAAATTTTCTATGTTCTCAGTGCTGTAATCCTAAAATGACGCTTTGAAATGTTATATAAAATCTTGAAGAGCTAGGGCTCAATTTTAGTAAGTGTTCACCTACCAGTTAGGCTGCTGTATGTTAAATGCAAATTTTTTGTTGCATTTAAGGCTGAAAATCAAAATTAATTAGCAGCTTGCATCTTGTTGATAGCTCAGTTGTTTTGCTACTAGTGACTGCCTTTGGTTAGGGAAATTGTAAAGCGTTTTCTTTTTTAAATAGATTGACGGAGATAATGATGTCATTGTGTTTGAAAATAAGGTCCAGCAACTGACCCCATGTGAAAAGGGGGGAGGACAGGAACTTTTTCTCACTCTTGGGGAAACAAAGAGCCAGAGCTGCAAAGCCAGTGATGATTTGTCAGACTCATGTGATGACGGTAAAGAGCAGGAATATGCAACTCTGTCAGAACAAACAGTTGTAAGAAATCCCAAGAATCTTAAAATTTCAGATTTGTGCTCTGCATCAGAAAAAATGTAAAAAGTTAATCTTTGTAGTCCATTTTTAGATAACATATGTTAAGTTAGATTTTGAAGCGAGGTTGAAATTTTGTATTAAATATTCACAGTGTTAATTGTTAAATTCAGATTAGGTTAAATCTAATATTCTGTGGAAATTTGGAAGAAGGAATAACACCCTTCAGCCTTAAGTGATAAAAGGTACTTGTTCTGGATGATGTCATCTGTGTTGTGTTCAGGAGACACATTTTGGACGGCATTTAGAAATTAATGGACTTTTGAACAGTATGTAGTATTTGAAACCTCCGGGGAGATGTCAAAGTTAATATTGTGTAAATGCCTTTGAATAAATCTAGTAATTTACTTAGTCTTTCTTAGTTCCTGCATTCAGCTTCAAAATGTGCTTCTTCAGGGATTTATGGATGAGCTTAGAGTGGTTCCAAGTTGCCGGCTGAGGCTGGTGGGCGAGTATCAATGCCTGTCAGCAAGGTATCTCCTATAAGCAAAGTAAATGTCACAGAAAATGGCTGATTTCAGATTTTAGCAACGGAAAAGTATGTTGCAGAAGCTAAGGACCGACTTAGAAGGGAACGGATAAGCAACTGTTTCCCTAGAAAATGTATGTGTGTACTGTAAAAGTTGGATGACATCAGTAATGTTGAAGAGTCTGTAAAAGCGCGTGTCATAGTATGTGGATATTAAGGTATCTTGGCTGAGGTTGTTTAAAGTATGGATATTGTACAAATTGTTAGTGTCCCTTGTTTTAGTTAACTGCGTTTATAGGAGGCACGTTTGAGCAGCTTTAACAAAGCTAACAATGTTCTTTTGTGTGGGCATGAATCCATAATGAATAAATAACAATAAAGTGTTTTTGTTTGCTGTTATTGAAGCGAAGTGTTAGCTGCATATCTCTGGGTGATGTAAAGCATTGTATAAAATCCATTTTGGTCTCAGTGTGAAAATCATTACAAAGTGCACTTGGGAGCTGAGGCAACTGTTCTGGGAAGCCTCTTCAGATATGACGTATTTGCCATTTCACAGTTTCAGATCTTCTTCAAAACAGAAAGTGTCGCACATTCACTCTTCAACTTGTTAAGCTCAATAGAAATTCATTACTACTGTGCCATGAACTTAGAAATGTTACGTAATATAGAAAGCATAAATTTATTCTGTGACTTCTTCAAGGAATTGATCTTTTTTCCCCTCAAATTCAGCTAATAATTTTAAAGAGGCTTTTACATTATGATGTTTTTTACATACACTTTATGGATTCAGGACTACCAGAAAGCTGAGAATGGCTTAACCTGTCATTTCCGAATCTTTGAACAAGCTTACTTAGTACTGATTATACAGTTGTCATCAAGAAGTGTGTTGCACAGGTTGTAAGTGCCTTGATGAACCACATCTTAATGATGCTATCGAGAGGAAGTTTCATCCTGTCTTGGAGGTGAGAGCTAGGCTAAGAGTTAGGTTTCCTGGGATTAGGTTCTAAACTGTATCACTAACAAATGGCACTATTTTTTGGGCAAATGACTAAAGTCTTAAATAGATAGTAATTTCTACCTGACGGCTTGATTTTTTTTTTTTGTGATGTATTTTGAAGCCCTCTTATTTAGAAGTATGAAGTAGTTTTACACAAAGTAGAGGAACTATATTGAAATTGGTACTATTTTTTTAAAAAAGTTGTTATTTTATAGGTCATACGATATAAATGTGTGTTTGTTCCCACGGGAGAAAAAGCAGTTTTCAGCTGTGTCTTGTGCACATTCACCTCGCTCAGAACATCAAGTCTTAATCATCATGTGAGAACCCATTCTGATGACAAACATCATTTGTGTCACCTCTGCCGGAGCTCCACGCTGAAAAGACATGGTCTCTAGTTAGAAACTGTCTATATGTATTAATTTATTTTCTTAAAATACTTTCCTAAAAATTTTTGTCAACTGAATATTGATTTCAGTTGTGTCTGATTCCTATGTGCATAATAGAATTTTTTGTGCTGTTTTCGTTTTGCTATATAACCATATGAAGCAAATTGATAAATCATGTTTATAATAAATTTATGGTGTACATTCATTGTATATAAAAATTCAGAATCTCAGCAAAGGTTCTATTAAAACTTGTGCAGTTGATTTAAGGCAGACAGATCTTACCATTGTGTCGTTAAATAAAATTCTAAGACACAGTGTATTCTTACAGGGACCAGACCCTATAAATGCAGTGACTGTGATATGGCGTTTGTGACCGGTGCTGAACTTTTATGACACAGGCGTTACAAGCATACTTTAGAAAAACCTTTCAAGTGTTCAGTGTGTAAATATTCTGGTGTAGAAGTAAGTACAGCATTACTGAATCTTTGGGGAGGGTTTGTAGGCTTTCGCATACTAAGACTTTAATGTACTATCAAGTTACAACATTTTTGCTCAGATTTTTAACCTCGAGAAGTTTCTGCTAAATTCAGACCTACCTGTGCATATATCGTACTGTCCGGGTTGTTGTTATAATCCTGGGTTATTGCCAGATTTCTATGTGAGATCAACTCAATCCATTACAGAGTTAGTTGCGGATGTCAATCTACAGTACTAGGACTTGTGATGTGGTTGTATATCTGCATTCTGAATTGGAAGGAATGGCCAAACTTGTGGTTGCTGTCATACTTCAATACTGTGAAAGAGGATTGTAGAGGCTGTAAAGGTAGGGAGATCTGCTGGACCCCAGGAACCAGTGGCCCATGTATAATAGGATAGAAGCAAAGACCACGAGGCTCTGCTAACGGCTGTGGACCACAATGATGGGTTGAATTTGTCTGCTGTATTACTTCAGTATTACTGCAAGATAGCCGTTTACTAAAACTTTGTGGTGTCGTACGTCTCATTTGTATGCACATCTTTTGATTCCCATCGCCCCTCAAAAAAGGAACAAGTAATCTGAATTCCTTGTATCCTTACTTTGTCCATGTAGTAATATTTATAAATGAGTTGCTTTAAATTAGTATTTGTACAATTATTTAGCTTTTCAAAACTAGTTACATTTTAAGGGCATTTTCTTTTTTATTATGCTAAAATTGCTGCTAGACAATGTGTTTGTGTGAATTTGATCCTACAAAAGCATACTTGATCCTCCTTTATACTTCATTCCATATGCCACAAGCCACAAGACTGGCTAATGTCTAAAATGAAGCTCATGTATTGTGTTTATACGTTAAACATGATGATGTTTGTTCTTTTTACAGGATTGAAACTTTCTTAATCTAAAAGTAAAAAAGTTAAAGACTGCCTAAGGGTTCACTTGGAAAAAAATAGGCTTTCAGTCACGCACCGATGATTGAATCACTGTCACAGTTTAGTGGATATTCAATATCTAATTTTTTTTATGTGCTGTGCCCAGATCTAGAGCTGTAAGCAAGCCTCAACTTTATTCCACACACCTTATCTTATTAAGTAGATTTTTGGATAGCTTGCATCTCTAAAAACCTTGTCGATTTATGTTAAAGTATCCTATTTTTTCCCTTGTTTTGATAAGGAAGTGTTCAGTACTCATTGCTGTTGCAGAGTTCTCACTAATATTGCTGTAAGCCTTACCTGAATGAGGAGAGCTGATGCAGCCCCCTACTAATACCGTGCATGTGATTTGACTTTTGTATAGCAAAGACTGGCAATCATGTTTAATTTTATTTAAGTGAATAGTGTTGTAGATTTCAGTGGATCTAGCAGTGAATTCATTAATGATGTTTATAAATGGGGGAATTGAACATTAGGTAACTCCTAATTTTACCTTTCATACCTACAATATTTAGGTAGAACATATCACAAGACAGTATAAAAAAAGTAGAATGAATTAAACTTTTCCAATGAAAGTGCTTCATTGGGACTTGAAGGTTAATAAAGACTTTGGTTAATGAGTTTGGTCTCAGTTATTTTCTTGAGTATTTTCAAAGAACTTTGTTTGGCATGTCCAAGTAATGTGACGGTAGTAGGTATCCCCTTCAGCTAATTTCAAAATTCTAGCTTTTATGTTCTTATTATAAAATTTCTCCTTTTGCTTATGTTGAAACTAAACGTGGAAGTAAGATCATCTGGGGAAAGAGTACAGAAATGTTACCTAAAACCGCAGCAGGCTGATTTTACAGGAAAAGGGAGGATGGGGGTGGGGAAAAGATAATTCTGGGATTGATGCAATATATAAAATTGCAATAGATGTAGTTTGTAAAATTGCGTATGTTTTAATTGATTATGTCTCTAATGTAAATGTTACCGCAGAATACTTTTTATACTAGGCGAGCAAAATGAAACGACATATTTGCTTACATACAGAAGAGCATCCTTATGCCTGTGACCTTTGCAGTTATGCTGGCAAAGATGCATATAAACTGAAAAGGCACATGATAACCCATTCAGGTAGGACTCTGATGTAATGATCAAGTCCATGTCCTTAGGCCCTTAACATTCATAGGGTTAGAGTGATCTAATTTCAGGCTCTAAATTAGCACTTTTTTCATTTGTGGTTTTGAGTAAAAACGTGCCTGAAAAACATGTTCTCTTTAAATTTTCTGGATTTGGCTATTGGAAGTCTAGCTGTACAGTGCTAGTAGTTGCAGTCTTGCCGTTCTTCCTAAACTTTTTTGATATTAGGAAAACATTTATGCTATCCTGTTTTCTGTGGATCAAGTTGTCACTTTTATTTCGCAATTAGTTAGTTATGTGGAGATGTGTCTGACGGGAGAGGTTAAAATGCCTGTTCAAAACATGGACATTGTTGCAGACCCAAATTGCTACTAACTAATTTGGTCAGCAGAGAATTAAATTGTTTTAACTTTGAAAGCAGTGTGTTCCAGTCATGGCTCTGTGGTGTGCACGCCTTCTGAGAAGGCTGTTGGTATCTATCATAGACATTAGGGTTTAACTTAGCTCAATTATAATATGTAATGTATGTTATGATTGGTGTTTTAGTTTCAATCGGAGTGTGAGAGCGTGGTTTGAATCAAATCTTCCAAATATCTCCACTTATCATGCTTTGGCCCATATCTTGAGGCAGTTTGGTGCAATTAAACTGAATTCCATTTTAATGAGAGTCAACCAGAAGAGTCCCAAGAGTGTTATCCAGTACTGGTTAGGGACTAAGTCCGCAGAACCAGTCTGGAGTTCGTTCGAAATCCGTGTGCATGTTGGGTCCTCAGCACTACTTGTTTCTCTTTTATGAGACTGCGTCAGTTGCCAGTGTTGATGTAATTTTTTTTATGGTATTCATACCTGATGTGACTTTTTGGTGAAGAAAGGCAAGGAAATAATTTACTGCTTTCTCTCCACCATTATCAATAGCTGGTGTTGAATCACTTTTATCATGATGTTGTGACAGCTGTTAACTTTCTCTCCTTGCACATTTGAAGATTTTTTTACATTAAATAGTCAAGACAGAATAGAAGATAATTAAAATAATTCCTGATTAATAGTTTAGAATTATATTAATGGCTTTATGCTTCATCAGTTTGACTCAGATTCTGGAAGCCAAGTTTTTGCATTGTAATAAGCAATGTAATCTTATGTAGACTACTTTAGCCTTTTGTGCATTGTCAACTAATAATAACGTTTTGGTTGGTCTGAAGACTGTTGCTGTTAGAACATGGATGTTGAGATGTGTGGGAATTTTGCGTTTGTATCAAATAAGTAGAGTTTCTAAGCATATGTTACTTTAATATGTTTTTTTTATAGGTGAAAAACCCTATGAATGTTATGTTTGCCAGGCCAAATTCTCTCAAAGTGGTACCATGAAAATCCATATGTTACAGAAGCATGTAGAAAATGTGCCAAAATACCAGTGTGCACATTGTGGTGCCTTTATTGCACGAAAAACTGACTTGGGTGAGTTTAAAGGAAAAAATGGAAAATGAAATGTAGAGATAGTTACCAGTGAAATCTTTAATTTTCACTGCTTACAATGATAGCAAATATGTTATATGTGACTTTATTTCATTACAGAATATTTCTGTGGAAAATGTATTCATTGTTTTACAGATAAGTCTCTCCTGCGAGGAGATGTGGTGACATCTTGTGGTTGATTTGTTTGAAATGCAAAGTAGGAAAGATTTAGCTTAACTTTTGTTTGATACCTGTGGCATTGTGACCTTTTGTTGTTCAATAAGAAGGTATCTCACAAAAATGTATGTCCAGGTGGTATTGAAAAGGTTTGTTTTCGTTAAAGCCACAGAAAATAGTCAGATCTATATAAAACCATTTCAGTTCTCGCATTCTGTTTTTCTCAGCTGCAGTTAGTATGTGTATAGGCGTCTAGCTATATGAGAAACTAAAACAGATTGAGTGTTTTAATATATATGGGGTTTTGCATATACCAAGTAAGCTTTTACTTCTTAGTCTAAAACTGTTCTGTGTGTTTAGTCCCTGAGTACGTTGTCCTTGCAATTTAAAGAAATAACTGTATTTGCATTAGTTAGTAAAATGCAAGTTAAGTTTTTACTTCATCCATCCAGTGGACAATGGTTTTACTATGCTTCAAGCATTCAAAACTCTTAACTATTGGGAGATTATTTTTGGGCTACATAACACACCTGAAACATTGAACATGACACAGTAAACTCAAATGCGTCTTAGCTAGTTCAGGTCTTCTCACAGAATGCAAAGAACAAACCATTACGTAAGTTCATTTTCATTCTATATGCAGATAATGGAATTTTTTACTTTGACATGATTATCAAACAGAACTGATATGCAGATTGATACTGAAACTGTAAATTAAAATTATAATTGTAATGGAAAATATAAATTAAAAATTTTCCTTGTACAAACCACAGTTTTTGAAACACAAGCCATCATCATTTTCTGATAATTTGATATACTAAATTTTTTACCTACTCTTATTTGGAACAGTACTTGCTTCGAGTACCAGTAAAGTTGTCCCTATCCATAAATTTCATGTGTAAACTCGTCTTCTTTTCTGGGGAGAAAATGTTTTTGTACAGACGATAGTTTTATGAATAAATCAGTGTACTAGAAATTTAGCATATTTACTATATTTGAGGCAATTTATCTGACCAATACCAACAAAACCTGTATGAAATTTTGAAATTCCCAGAATGAAGTTTCCAGAAATATATGAAAAAGCTATAATAAAAAAATATTTAGACATACAAAGATGCCTTTAGCATCTATTTATATTTTCAAATAAAGATCCCATTGATGTCTTTGAGCCCATTTCAGTATTTGAAGGTAGAAGTGGAATTGTTATTTACATATATATAACTTCTTTGTGTATTTTTGCAATTTTCATTTTAATATTGTAAATACTACTTTGGGTAGCGTTTTCAAATGAATTTTTGTGTATGGATAAAAGCAGTTACTGGAATTTTTGAAAGGATTTGATTTGTTCCATGATATCCATTAAAATCAGTAAGATTTCTCTAAAAAGTTACAACATCTTGCTGCAACTTTGTTTATCTTAAACTAGTTTGAAAAATTGTGTATTTGGCAATCTGCAGAGAACACAGAAGGTTCTTTTTTTTGTGTTTTTCTCTACAACGTATGCATTACTCGGGGCTATGCACAGTCTGACTCTTGTTCAAAATTGTGGAAATAAAAAAATTACCATTAAAATTAGTTGCTTTTAACTGTTCAGGTGTCCACTTGTGAAATCTGCATTCCTACATGGCAGTGGCAATTAAATGCAGTTACTGTGAAGCTGGTTTTCATGAGCGATATGCTCTTATTCAGCACAAGAAGACTGATAGAAATGAAAAAAGATTCAAATGTGATCAGTGCAACTACGCATGTAAGCAGGTATTTAAATTCACTGAAAAATTATTGCTTTTTCAATTGATGGTTTAGCAAGCTATGGCTGGATTTGGGATTATATTTACCTAAAGAAGATAAGAACTTTTGTCACTGCAGTCTAATTGAAATAGTGTAGTTATATTTATTTGCAAGATAAATCGTTCATAAATAAACAGTAAAATTGAAATGCTGGAAACTCTGAGGCTATCTTCTTGATAAATCTTTTGCACGTGAACTGCTTAAAGTATACAGTAAGAGCATTCACTTTCAGTGACACTGTGATAAGAACAAAATACAATATTTGTGCCTTAAATGTGATTTTCGGCAGTGTCACAGAATAAATTGTCCGAACGGAAAATTTTATTTTAAAGAATACATTCAGGATAGCATTACTTTGGCCTTGATATTTTGGAAGGTACCATTGCTGCATTCTGATTATTTTCTCTGCTAACCTTAATAAGATGAGGAAGAAAACCTCTGACCTTCTCCAAGTCAGTGGGCAGTATCCCAACATGTTCTTCAGCATCAGCTTACAGTGGAGGATAATAAGGGAGTCTGTGCGACATCCTTCAACTTTTCTGTGTGCCTATGTGTTTCTTTGAACATGTGTCACAAAGCTGGATAGTACTGATACAGGTATTTCCTTTGTGTCAGGAACCACGCTTAAGTGTGCATAAACGAACCCATACTGGTGAGAAGCCCTTCCCTTGTTTGTGTTGCAGCAGAAGTTTTCGATGAAAGCAGCTTCTCACTCTTCACGTTAGGAAGCACCATGGTTCTAACATTAAACCTACAGTTTACGAATGCCCTAAATGTGGTAAGGGCTATTCACTCTGGGCAAGATACTTCCTTTTAAGGAATCTCAGTGAAGTTACCTTTAGCTAAGTATTGCAGATGATCTTGTCACAAAGTACTGAGAGTAAAAAGCAGTGTACTGGCTGGAATGTTAACTCCTTAATGTCGAGCCAGCACAGTTTGTTTCCTTTCCCAAACCTTACATTGGGGGATTAATAAAGAACTTTATGGTATTCCCCGTTAGGTAGAAGATATCTGCCACTTCATATGTCCATGGTTGGTACTGGTTTGTACAATCCAGTATTGAATTTACTGATGTTTAATACAGTAGTCTTCTTAAAACAAATACAAAGGCAGTGCGGAGGTATGAATTTTAAGACAAATTAAAGAACTTGGAAAGATAATCAAAGTGAAAGACTACTAGGACCAGGTCAACAAGGAAAGTAAGAAATTACTATTCGCTCCTTTAAAGTCATATGCAGCGAGAACGTATCTCTGGTTTTGGGTTAACTGCACACTTCTAAAGTAAATGAAACCTTTTTTTCCACATACAGATTTTACATGTGAAACTTTATTGCTTGACCAGGAACCAGAAAATGATAAATTTGATTTTATAGCCACCAAACGGCAGTGTTCTTTTAAAGCAGAATTTTAATATGTATTCTGGAAAATCTTAAGGAGTTTTATGGAGGTTGTTAACTAAGTCAGCCTTTCACTTAGTGTTCCAAAATTTGTCTGTCAGAACCATATTTGTTTTTTCTGTGTGTTAAATTGTTTACATACATTAATATTTGATTCATATATTTATGCTTGATTATGCTAACAGAATAATATGCATAAGCATGCTGAAAATTGTGGATTGGTGAGGGCAAAAACTGCTGCACCCAGAAAAAGAAGCAAGGGCAAAAATGAAACCCATGAGAACCCAAATCGTGTTAAGGAAGAAGGTAATCAGCGAATAAGTTAGAATTTAATAATGTAAATTAGAATCAAGAATAAAAGGCTAAGGCAGTGAATCTCCTCTGCTGTTTAATTACTGTTTCACAATTAAGCTGATTTAAGTGCTAATAATGGAAGAATACATCCGAATAGTCTTTATTTTTTCTCAGAAATTCTTGTCATCTGAGTTGGGTCATTGCTCAGGTACCCATTCTGGGACTTCTGTTCCCAGGCTTCTGCAAACATCTTCCTAAACTCCCTGCTTAGCAGTGCTTACAACTGCATTTTTCTTTTCCCTTTTACAAATTCCCTTTGCCTTTATAAAGGAGGATGAAACACATCATTACTGAGTTGAGCCATAGTGAGTTTTCTTAAGAGCTCGTGTTTTATAATGTACTGCTTTAATACAGATCAGATTGAAAACTTTTCGATTTCAGAACTCGGATTGCAGGTTATTCACAAAAGACCTGGCACATCTTACTAAAGAAATTGTTCATCTTCTTTCTCTCATACTTTGACCACATAGTGGTCAAATAATAATAAAAATGCTGCTGATTTAAATAGCTAGAGTCATTCTTCTGTCATACTGCAGAGGTGATTGGGGCATTTTATAGAGCTCTTGGTTCAGCATGTCAGCAACCAGAAACTCACTTGTAATTAATTACTTAGTGTTAGCGTTGTGGTAGCTCTTGAGCACTGAGCATTTATTCTGTAAACTTCAATATAAACCAGAAGATGGCCCATAGTTTATGTCTTTCCTTCTCTTCTGCTTCCTCATCTTTTCTCATTAGGTTAAGATGCTCAGAAAGTGAGTAAGTTCAGGTTTTGGCAGACTAAAACGGTAGACTAATCAGTCAGTTGATGTCTTGTCAGCGAGAACTCCACAGCAATAAGTGAAGTGCCTTTCCTATTGGGGTTACGCTGGTACATTCCTGATACAATCATTTATGTTTTATCTTATTTGGAACTCTAAAAGCATATGAAGGTTTGTTGGTTTTTGTTGATTTTTTTTTTTTGTTCTTTCAAATAAACCTTAGCCTGCCACCACATATGTAGTAATATCCTAACAGTTTCACCTTACAGTCTGAATTTGACCCAGAGGTCATAATTTCATTTATGTGCATTTCTGTTGAATTAGACAAAGGTCAATATCCAATATTCAGTTAGGTGAGGCCGTGGGCAGGAACCCTGTATCCTCATGCATCCTGCCTTCCCTTTATCTGTTTGATTCAATGCTGAATCTCTGCAGTGTTGCAGGGTGAGAGCTGGTCGTATGTTTCTGAGGTCACCTTCAGAGCCACCAGGGCCAAAACATCAACTTTGCCTGACCAGACTATCCTGTCATTTTTTGCCCCTCTGCTTCCCAGATGCTGTTTGAAGGTCATAGTAGTGTCCTTAATAGGATTCTTCAGGTGATTTTTATGGAGTAAGAGACAAGAATAGAGATACATCTAAGGCCTAGATGTCCTAAAACCTTACATTTTGGTATATCAGATTATATCCACACTGATTTGTGGCCAGTGACACTGAGGTAAAATTTGACGTAGTGAGAAGAAGAAGAAATCTTGGAGCTTTTCTAAATCTAATGAATATATATCAGCAGCTGAGTTTACATTAGCATTGACACTTCTGTTTTCACTGGTAAGGCAGTAGTGGTATGGTTAGAGAGAAATGTTACAGCCACAGTGTTTATGTTTTTGCAATAATTTGATTTTGCTGTTTATTAATGTTTTGCTACATGCAAACAATTTCTTTTTGGTACCTTGCAGATACCTTATCTAGAAGCTTGATTTTCTAGAGCTAGGATAATGTGTTGTTAGATGTGTTCGTGCAGATCCTCAGTCCATTAATTGACTCACACAAATATTAGAAATTTCTGTGATGATTCCAGAAGGTTTTCTCCCAAAGTTGGCATTTTCAAGTATAGATCACTGTCCACTTGTGGCACAACTTGCAGAGGCCTGTGGGATCCTGTATGTGGCTTTACAAAAGATTACTCGTGTGACTGGTGCTGTCCGTGATTTGCTGTTACTAATAACTAAAAAAGAAAATGCATGCATATGAGAATTAAATTTCCAGTTAAATAATGCTTAGTTTTCCTCTGATAAGAATACCATGGGTACTACTCACTAACATAGCTTGTAATGTAATGTTCAACATAAAATACATTCATTCTCCAAATAAACTGTAAGATAAAAGATACGGTGTTGTTACATATTGGCAGTGTTTTCTCCACTAAATTAAATTGCCTGTTTGTTAGATTTATTGATTTCTGGTTAATCACCACTATATTTAATTTTTTTTGCAAAGTTGACCTGGAATCATTCCAAGATGTCTCCACTGTGAAAAATTAACGCTGTGCCAGTGAGATCGCTCCTGTTTTAGATGGAATAGAAACAGCAACTCTGAGAGAAGAGACAACAGAAATGATTTGTGAAATAATTCTCAACATGATGGACAAATAACGCATGAACAGACTCTGGTCTTCCTTGTTTTTACTGGTTGTAGCTGACTGCTTCAGCATGTAACTACGTACAGTTAGGCGGCTAGAAAATATGCTGGTTGAAAGCTTTCTTCTCTCTTTTTCTGATGTGTTACCTAAATAAACGATGCTAAAGTGTGAAAGTTATAGAAAACCTTTACCTGTTTTATTACATACGTGTAATAACAGATTGAAGAAACAATTAGCTGATTCAGAGTAATTTATGAAAAAGTAGATAGGTTTGTTTCACCTTGCATTTCGTTTTTCTTCCAGATGTACTCGCAGAATTGCATACTGATCCGAAGCAAATTTATTCCTCAATAGCTCTATAGAATTGAGAGCTGCATGAACTTCAGTCTATTTGTACTTTCCTGAGGTGAGCATATGAAAGGCAATGCCTCCTTTAATGCAAGGAACACTTACAAAATCTCCTTTCTGCAAACACATTCATTTCTAATAGAATTCACGATGCTAAAATACAATTTTGTGCTAAAAAAGCAGAAGGTTTTATGCCCCATACTCCTAGTAATTATTTAATGTTATTAGCTCTATTCTCTTTTCCCAGTGGTTTTTAATAGGTATAACGTCATTATCTTCCGAAGAGTTTCTTTAGTTTTTACGTTAGCATGGAAAATTGTTGCAGAAGCAGATCCTTTTGGCTTGTTAGAATATTAAGTTCCTGCAGGCTTTGGGGTATGATTTCACGGCTGGATCATGCTGCCTGTCCTGTCTTTTCCTCATGTCCTGGGCATAATTTTCTTTCTTCCCTCTTGTGTCAGCTCTAGCAACCGTAGGGCTGTAGAATGAGCTGGATCAGCATGTAGATCTAATTAGAAACTAGTCTTTTCTCTTGTCTTGGTTTTGGTCAGATCAATTAGCTGGACAGACATGGAGCTGCATGGTGGTTAGAGTTGACAAAAACGAAGCTGCAGCAGTGTGGGCTGGTGTCAGAGAAGTGTGCAGGACCACCCCTTTCTGGGAACGCATAACTTTCTGTCACCTTGAGCTGACCGTTTTTTGGGTGCAGGTGGAAGCTGTTTCCATCCCCCCTCCTTCCCCTTTAAATAGCCTCCTTGCAAGTGTTTGCATGTAAAATTGTGATCATACATTTAGCACTAGGTCCAAAACATACCCATGACTTTGATCTTAATTAGGCCTTCAATAAAGCACACTTGTATTATTTAGGAAACTTTGTGTTTATAGTACGTTTAAGAATCAGATAAATTTTAACTGTCAAATATAATTCTTTAACTTTTTTTTAGGTTATAAGAACTACTGGCTTTACTGCTTAATTAATAATACAGGTAGAGTAATTACAGTAAGTACTATTGATTTTTATGGTTAGTTTACAATTAGATGACAATTATCATAATTCCCATTTATGCACTATTCACTCATTTTTTTGTCACTTATAGTTAGGACTTGTAAGCCTGTTCATAAAATCTTAGATACTTTAAAATATTAACATTTAATACTTATATTCTTATGTCACATTTCATTATAAATAAGCACTAGCATTGCTAACCAATTTTAATAATATCAGGTCATGTAACAAGTAAATAATTTTAAGTAAAATGCCAAACCCTTATCCTAATTTCAAGATTAACATCTGCGTTTAACTTCATTATAAATATAATACAGAACTCAGGCTGTATAAAATTGTTTGGATTTGCACCTTGAGCAAGCTACATTTGCTAGTTATGCTGATGTAGTCAGGGGCTGTAGGTTCTGCTGTGTACTGTGCATTACAGATTAGCTGCAGTTTGAGATCCAAATACTGGAAACTTTAACTTTTGTTACTCTGAAAAGTCTTTTAGGAATGAAAACTTGAGGTTTTTCCAGTTAATATATTAAACTAACAGCTTTATCTTATACTTGATAACATGTCTACATGCCTGTTTTACTGGGAGAACTTTTTAAAGTTGGCAACTGTTTTGCTGTTAATAAGACCCATACCAATGGAGTGTTGAGGAGCTTTAACTGTCATGCAGTGTCTTAGGTATCTCCATGTACATGGCTAGGAGACAGGGGTCAGATAGATACTCGCTGTCTTACAGGAGTATATTACCCAATTTTAGACGATGTAGACCACTCTACACTAAAGGGCCTCATCAAGATCCTAATCAATCAGCTCAATTAAATAGCTGAACAGGAATTACCACTTTGATAGCAAACCTCATGCAGTTTTGTAGCATATGTCAGTGTATTTGAATTTATCAAAATTACTCATTGGCTTTGTCCTCCTTTCATTATAATGCTGTTATTTGAGTATTTAATAAAGATTCATAATTACTGGTTTGTGTCCATTTTCATAATTGAAGTATTTACCCGGTTTAAGTAAGTTAATGATTTGTTCTGGCTGCGTTGTCAATAACAGGACTTAAGGATACCTTTGTCCATGGTAATTGCTTAAATAATATTGTTGAGTTTATTCTTGTGTTTTTTCCATTTGTGTCATAAAGTCTAAGCAACAGATTTCTTTATTAAAATTCATTTTGGAAGTTGTATAAATTGCTTTATCAATTTGCTAAATATATATTGTTCATTTGAATTGCTGATAATAACAAAGCTGACTCATTTTGTGCTGACATCTGAAAAGCAGACTACGTAAAGTGGAATATGAATGTAATAATAAAAGATCTTGTTATCTCTGAGCTTGACTAGAAATGTGTCCTTTTGAAAATCAAGAAAGAATGCTTTGACCTCTTCAGGAGCCATTTCTAGTGGTCTCGTGCTTTTTAACCACAAACAGTGATTGTTCTTCATGATTAAGGATTTGCATCACTGTGGCTTTCAGATATTTATTTTATGAAGGTAATTTAATTTAATGGTATTATTCATATATTTTTGATGAGTGCACATGCATTAATATAATTTAAAAGAGTACATATTCGGAACAGATGCCAATTTTAAAATACCTTAATTTACTAATTATGGAGGAGTCGTTAAATATACAGGAATGATTCGTCATGAAACAGATAATGCTGAAGTGTTCTACAGTATTCTCAGATAATTCAGTTACTTGGAGAAGAAGATTTCTACATGAGAGGAAGAATGCATGCTGAGTTTCCTCTGCAAGCAGAAATTGTCTGTGCTTTAAATAGTTAATCTGTGAGGAAAAGTACAGTTTCTGCAGAGGCAGATGTAACACATCATACCCAGTAGATAAAAGCAGAGAAAGAGTGAAAACATTACTTTGGATAAATTTTTACTAATTAGGCCCCGTAATATAACAAAGGCCTTGAAGAACAGTAACATTTTGATGTATTGATTAGAGTGAATTACACTTTGAAGAATTTTGCCCCTCAGGATCCTAGAGTCTTCTAAGGAAATGAAGAAGAGTAGCTATTCTCAGCGTGAGTGGGGCTGTGAGTTAGAACGTGTGCTTGCATGATAGTGTTTAATTAAGCATTGTGCTGCGAGTTGATGACTGATAGAGGTAATTAGAGCCGCTTCCTGTAGATGGCAGTAAACGTTCACATCTATTTAAGCCTGCAGAAGAACAAATGATGCTCGTCAAAAGTGCTTTGACTTTTTTGTCTTAATTTTGACTTAGTAAGGTATCTTGCCGATGATCTTATGCATGTCAAAGCTATATAAAGAGAGTTCTTTGCAGCTTTTTTCCCTTAGCAGGCTAGTAAGTCCTAGTGTCACTACAAAGTGAGTCACCTCTGCCAGGAAAGAGGACGGGGTGTGCAGAACTGGCTGTTTTCTGCTGAAGCCCAGCTGTGCCGGGATGGGGCTGCCTTCTTGCTATTGAAACGGGCATTCACACTCAGAGCAGCCGGCTCAGCCTGCACTGCACAGGCAGTCCCTTCACGTTTGTTAATTGTGACGCCTCGTCAGCCCTGCCCTGCCTTTGCTGAGTTTGTCCTGTGCCCTGGTTTAGTTGTCTGAGTCGGCCCAGCAAAAGGGCAGGTGAGTGCCACCAGTGCAAGGGAGGTATGGGGAGTGTGCACGAGGAGTGTGTTAATGTATTTTCTGTTGTTGATAAATCATTTTAACATATGATGTAAAATGATTGTTTAATGATAATTTAGTCTGCTTAGCTAAGAAATGTTTAATTAAATAGGTTGTAAGGCTTTTAACAAGCAACAGATTTGTTAGACAAACTTATAAAGTCCTTTAAGGTGAGGGGAAGCGTGCTCACGGACCACGAGAGGTGATAAGACCCTTCATAATGGGATGAACTTCTCAACTCCTGTAGATTTCATTTTTCTCCAAGTTAAGCTTTGATGTAGCAGTGTGGAAACAGTGCACAGTCAGTGTCACCACAATAGGTCTTTTCTCTGCATGCTGTGATGTAAGGTTTTACCATGAGGTGATCTTTACTCATAGTCTAAGTATCATTCTGGTACAGTAGATGAGGAAAATAGTGGATTTACAGCTGATTTCCATTTTTGTGAGTGTTCCAAGAAATTTTCTTGAACTGTCAAATCTTAAGTTCCTGCCATCCCCTCCTTCATAACCAAAATAATCTTTTTCCTGTCTTTCACGTCTTTGTGCTGATAACTGAGTCTGGATTAGGGTAACATGTTTGCTGTCTGTTGGTACATCTACTGGACATATTTGCCATGATTACTTTTTTGTTAGTTAAAATAAATTTGGTTATTTAACAATCTCACAACTACACTGCAAATATAACTGACAAAAATTTAACAGATGGGAATTTAATTTTTGTTGTTTTGAGAAAGCCTCAGCTGCCTTCTCTCATCTGAGGATGATGACACACAAAACAAAATAAATCTCTGGTTTAATCCTTTTGCCCTCAGGAGCAACGAAGCCCACTGATGATACAGTATGCTGCTGCTTATTACTAGTTTAATCTCGGTGAACTAGAAATAGAAACCCAGTGTGTTGCAGCATGTAATTCTTCAAAGTGTAATTCACTCTAATCAATACATCAAAATGTTACTGTTCTTCAAGGCCTTTGTTATATTACACTAGCAAAACGTGGTAAGCAAACAGGCAAGGACCTAATGACGTTAAGCCAGTGCTGTTAATCACTTCCAGAGACATTAAACTCAGAATATTAAAACTGAAATAACATTTAGAACTTCTTAAATGTCAGCGCTTAAGATGATAAAAAGGACTGTGGCAGCATGACTAACAACCACGGGCGTGAGTGGTGGTATAGCGTCTCATGGGAAGGAAATACAGAGAGAGTTTAATCTATTGCTAATTGGGAAGGTTCACAAAGGAGATCCAGGCTGAAGGTCTTCAGACCTTTCCTAAGTAGAAAGAGTAAAATGTGTAACGTTTTCCTTCTGCACAAGTAGAGGCCTCTTTTGCTGTCTTTCCCATTGAATGTAAGCTCACTCCATGCGGTCACTAGTGGATGACTGAATTATGGACAACTGAATGTTGTATGGCTCTAATGGTAGCTTCCGCTAACACAGTTTAATATATATTTTTTGTTTAAGAAACTGAATGTGCATTTAAAAGCAATTTACATTAATACGGTATGCCTTCAGACAAACATCATTGCCTGTTGTTGTGCTTTTGAACAGCCCAGCTATTGTTTGAAGTTAGTCACTGAAACAGTTGGATTCTGTCTGGTGTTACGGGTGTGTGACATTACAAATTGGTAAAGAATTTTCTGACAGTTTTAGTTCAATCTGTTTTCACTTTGAATTGGCACTTGACAATGAAGAACTTTGTTTCTTTCTTCTTTGGTAGTTGACCGTTTGAGTTACCTCTGTAAATGAATTTGTTTATATTTAGCTTTGGTAGTTTTTTTTCCAGATTCAGTCTCTTACTGGTTTTATCCCTGCCACATCCAGAGAACATCATTTCCAGCTAATGGGAGGAATGCAAAGGAGGAAAGAGCCTTGGTTTTATTACCAACTAATTAAATGGTAGGTAGCAGCTAATGATGATTATAATTAAGCTTTTGAACTGCCATCCTTTTTCTGAAAGCACTGCACGCTGAGAGAACTAAGCTATCTTCCCTTTAAGGCAAAGGTGATTTTTCATTGTTCTATTATAGTAACTCATCGGCTGTTTTGCTGTGAAGTGACAGTTATAAAACTGTTTATAGTAGTTATTTTCCCATCCTATTTTAAGTGTCCTGCTCTTTGAATGGAGTTAATTTATCTCTTCATCATTTAACATTACTGACTGTGAATTGAAATCACTTAATTTGAAATGGGCTGTATCCTTCAGGCCGTGCCCTCTAACAAAACTTTTGCAGGAGTTTTACTTCAGTAACAATTGTATGATAATAAATGTCATAATAGTGTTAATGTAAGACTGTGCTCCATCTTTGCATGGGTGTAAGTTTATAGTAAATCCATTTAGTTCAGTGAATTAATTCCAGTTAGATGGGAGCTGAGACATTGGTCTCTTCCTTTTGGGGCTAACTTCCAAAAATTGATGCATAACCAACAAATCCTATTGAAGACCAAGATACTTGTCACCTTTTAAGAATAGGTAATGCGTCTGTACTTTGCATACAAAAATTTTTTTTTCTGCTTCTCTTGAAATTGCTAAGAGAAATGCAGCAGTGCGGGGGAGTGCCTGCTGGCTTCGTCTTGACAGTAAAACAGTACAGGAGTGAACTGCTGCTCGTTCCAGGGCTTGCTGCTCCGTCTGGCAGATGCAGGGTAGCTACAGGAGGCCATACGTATGGGCAGGCAGGCTGTCTAAATAGTGGGTTTTTCTCTTTCTCAGAAGCAGATGACTGAATAGAAACAATATGTTACTTTCCCTATTTGATGATGAAGACTGACAGTTTGTAGGGGATGAGTCAAAGGTTACCAATGAGAAGATCCGTCCACATAATTGCTGTAGTTGCACCCTGAGGATGCAGTTACTGTCACAAAGCATTAGCCAGTGATCTGCTTGTAAATATATACTTGACAGTGAACTTCATCCTATGCCTTAAATCATGAAAGTT
This sequence comes from Larus michahellis, assembly GCF_964199755.1. Classification (NCBI taxonomy): domain Eukaryota; kingdom Metazoa; phylum Chordata; class Aves; order Charadriiformes; family Laridae; genus Larus; species Larus michahellis. The sequence goes on along the minus strand of NC_133907.1, from coordinate 166,052 downwards.
CCTTCAAGAGATATAAATGGAGAAAGTTCTCTTTTGACTTTTTCTTAATCCAACCATGTTTTCTTCTGTCGGTAGGTGAATAGGAAATAGTCCAGTTCTGAAACAGAGTAGTTGTGATTTTAAACAGAGGAATACCATTTAGTGTTAAATCCTTTGATGAATACACTAGGCTGCTTTTATTTCACAACAAATACCATTAAGCAGCGCAAATGAGTCAATATACATAATTCATAATATTTAATTTGAAAATGCATCTTTTTCTTACAGTTATTTGTTCATTTTTCTTGAGTTTGTCCAGTGATTTCTTTACAATTAAATACGAAAAAATTTTCTGTTGGAGGGTGAACAGTTACGGCCCAGATACAAGCAGCATCCCTGCCACAAAATTAACTCTTTATTCCATCCCTTCATAAGGCACAAAAATCAGCAATGCTAAAGCATTAGGATGAGAAGCAATGAAAGCACATCAAATTTCTCAGCATATCAATAGTTGCTGTTAAATGAATGCTCAGCTATTATGAGCTAGAACTCAAAAATGAATTTCATAACAGCCAAGTAGCAGTTTTAGATGTTGTAGCCCTAGCTTCTTAAACTTGTAAATGAGAGAAAGGTGAAACCATTTGGATTTCCTAGAAAATACATGAGTAATTTTAAAGGTATTTACGTGTCTCAAAATGCATTAAAGTATAAATGTAACTTTCAGAAGCATCAATGGCTCAGTCTGTGGCAGGTGCGGGTAGTACCCGATGACGCTTCCAGGTGAACAAAATCTTGTGTGCTCCAGCCTGTTTGTGACTGCAGTTGGTGTGAAAGCAAGCCTGAATTTGAGAACAGACACTGTTTAATGGATATAGACAAAGCTGCTTGATGATGTTAAAGGTCTTTTCCAACCTAAATGATTCTATTTTTAATTTTTTTTCCTGTGTTTCCTGTACCCCACCGCTTTCTAGTTTCTCTTTCTATGTGCCCCGCTGTCTCTCTGTCTTTATTTCTTAATGTTTTCCTGTTTGTTTTGTACTCCATCAGTTTTTAAATTTTGTTTCTATGTCTCCCTCTATCCAGCTCACTGTCCCTATTTTTCAGTTCCTGCCTGAGGGAGCTGATGAAGGTGAACCATCTGAGGAGGGAATCCAAGGGGGTCCTCCCGCAGGCAGCTGCCTCCGACAAGGACTGACCAGTCCCTGCGGCGAGGAAGGATCCTTTAGAGCCATCATGGACAGAGCCCACCACCTGCACGCGGTGCTGGGAGCTTGGTGCCTGCATCGGCTGCCTCACTCCAGTGTGAGCCGCACACAAGTCTATAAACTTTTTAAGGAGAAAAAGCCGAGTTTGGGTGAATTCCCCGCTGGCGGTGCGTCTTCACCATGGCAACCGCTCCCGGGCGGGAGGGTGGGCCAATCAGAGTGGGCGCCGCGCTCCCATTGGTCTGCTCGCCTTGCTGGGGGTGGGGCGCGGTGGGGATTGACGGCGGCGACTGGCCAATGGAAGGGGGATTCTCAAAGAGTGGGGCGGGCGGCGGGGCGGTGGCTCATGGGGGCGCGCCGTGGGTGGACCGGGCCGCGTCGCTCCGGAAGCGGAGGGGGCCGAGGGAAAATGGCAGCCGACTCGAAAGCGGGGCGGCCCGGCCCGGGTGGAAAGCAGGGCTCGGTGGGTGGGTGCTCGATCGAGCCGGGCCTGCGTGGCCGCCGCGAGCACATCGTGAGGTAGCTGGACTGCGTCAAGGTGAGCGGGGGGCAGCGGGGAACATGGCGGGGAGCGCTGGGGCGCCTGAGGGTGCCTCGAGGGGTGATGGGGGGGGCTAAGGGGATCCCGAAGGGAATTGGAGGGGCTGAGGGTGGGACTTGGGGGAGGCTAGGGGGAACGGAGGGGCTCCGGGGGCCCCGAGGGGTGGTGGAGGGAGATAAGGCGGGGGGACACGGGGGCCGTGAGGTGGAACGGGGGTGGCCGAAGGGTGGCTGAGGGGGCTCTGAGGGAAGCTGGGGTGGGGACGGGAGCCCTGAGGGGGGTGGGGGGTCCTGAGGAGGCTCTTAAGGGGGATAGCGAGGGAAGGGGGGGCTGAGGTGGCCCTGGGGGTGGCTGGGGGCGGGGAACGGGCCTCCTGAGGTTAATGGAGAGGCCTTGATAGGGGCTGGGGGACCCCGAGGGGGACTGAGGGGTGTTGGGGGGGGGTTGAGGGGGACTCTCGGGGGTGTGAAACTTTGGGGGGGAACGAGGGTGCTGAGGAGGATCGGAGGGGGCTGAAGGGACCCTGAGGGGTGAGGGGGGGGCCTTGAGGGCAACTGGGGGAACACGGGGTCTGAGGGGGCCCAGACGGTGGGGAGGTGTGTCCTGAGAGTGTCCTGAGGGGTTATGGGGGCAGTGGTGGTGGTGGGGTGTGAGGGGAGCCCTGGGTTGGAGGGAGGCTGTCAGAGGGAGACTGGGATGGGCTTGAGGGGTGATGGGGGATGTGAAGAGGGGCTGGGGGTGGAAGGGAAGGGTCGAGGCATCCCCTGGCATTTGGTGTTCCCCGTGACCGCTCCCCCCCACTGTGCCCCCTCCCGCAGGATGAAGAGTCCTACAGTGACCTGTACCGGAGGGTCTGCGAGGGGCTCAGCGACTCCTCCAAGGTTATTGCCTTCGGCTTCAAGGGAGTGTCCCCCCGTCATCGCCATGTTTCCCCCTCAGTGGGGACTGCCTTCTCTACACAGCTATTTCCTGGGGGCCTTTGCCATCACTGTCCACGTCACAGGTATCGGGACACTGGGAGCCCTCTGAGACAGCGTGAGACCCCCCAGAGCCCTCTGATACCCCCTGGGATCCCCCAACCCTCCTCAGGAGCCCCTAGAATCTTCTGGGACCCCACACACCTCCTGAGAGCTCTGCAGGACACCCTGTGACCCTTCATGTTCTCTCAGGGCCCCTCTGGGACCCCCTGGGACCCCTTATGTTCCCCCCAGGGCTCCCTGGAGCCTTCTGAGACCCTCCACATTCCCCCCAGGACCCCTTTAGGACCCTTCCACACCCCTTCCAGGATCCCACAGATCACCCTGGAGCTCCCAGGAAACCCCAGAGCCCTCTGGGACCCTCTGGAGCTTCCCAGTACCAGCCACATCCCCCTGGGACTACACCCCTACCCCCTGAGAGCCCCTCAGAGGCACCCAGGACCCCCAGGACCCTCCTACACACCCTTCAGGACCTCCCTGAGCCCCTCTAGGACACTCCAGAGCTCTCTGGGAGCTCCCCCCAGTACCCCTTACATCTCTGCGGGACCCTCCTGGGACCCCCCCCACACCCTGAGAGCCCCCCAGGACTTCCTGGAGACTTCTGGGACCCCTCTGAGCCCTCCAGAACCCCCTGGAGCCCTTCCACACCCACTCCAGGATGTCCTGGAGCCTACCAGGACACTCCAGAGCTCTCTGGGAGCTACTGGGACCCCTCATGTTCCCCCAGGGCTCCCTAGAACCTTCTGGGACCCCCCACATTGCCCCTCGAGCCTCCCAGGGCCCCCTGGGACCCTCCCACACACCCCACAGGACTCCTCAGAGCCCCCTGGGACCCCCCTATGCCCCCTCTAAGATCCTCTGGAGCCCCCGAGGACACTGCAGAGTGCTCTGGGACCCCCTGGAATGTCCCCCCGGTATCCCCCACATCGCCCTGGGACCCTTCTGGGACCTCCCTCCTACCCCATGAGAGCCCCATAGGACCCCCTGGGATGCTTCATGTTCCCCCAGGGCTCCCTGGAGCTCCCCAGGACCCCCTGAAACCCTCCCACGCCCCACCTCAGGATCCTTCAGAGTCCTCTGGAGACCCCCAGGACAGCCCAGAACGAGCCCTCTGGACCCCCTGATTTCCTGCCCCACCCCCACCCCATACCCCTCACATCCCCCTGGAACTGTCCTTAGACCCCCCAGGGCCCTCCAGGATCACCTGGGACCCCTCATGTCCCCCCAGGACTCTCGGGACCCTTCTAGGCCCCCCCACGTTCCCCCAGGAACCCCCTGCAGCTCCCTGGGACCCTCCCACACCCCTCGCAGGACCTCTCTGAGCCCCCAGGATACCCCAGAGCCCTCTGGAGTCCACCCTGGTACCCCTCACATCCCCCTGGGACCGCCCAGAGCCCCTTGGGACCCCTGTAACCCTCCACTCTTCCCCCCCCACAGGTGACACCAGCTCCTGCCAAATCCTTTTGGAGCGCTGGAGCCCACCGGTGCATCTCAGCAAATAAGGGATGAGTGAGTGAGGAACTGGGCAGGAACTCCCTGGATGGCAGAGAGGATAAAGGAGCTGCGTATCAGAGACAGATGGGGGGCTCTGACGGGACAAGAGAGAGGGAAAGGGAGATGAGGTGCTACAAGGTGATACGGAGATTGAGGAAGGTATCTGTTCTAAATCTTTAAAAAGAGGCAACTGAATGTAACGGGGTTTTTCCCAATATTTAGACTGAATGCTCTGAAGTACTTTATTTCTGTCTGGCTTTCAGTGGCGTGTTTCCCCGGCAGCCCAGTAGCATCTCTGTCGGGCAGTGCAGCTGGACAGATGTCCTTCCTTCTTGTGTAGCACAAAAAACCAACCTGTAATCAAATTATAGCTATGTATTTTGGAGAGTGTGTAATGGTATCAGTTCACAGCTGTGCAAGCTAAATTACTGCCAGAGGAAAGTCAAATGCTTTTATAGTGTAAATATTTTTATTTGGTGTATGTAAACCTAACACACACCTTTTCAGCAAAGGGAAAGGGGCCAGGCATTTCCCAACACCATCCAGAGGGTTCACTTTTATGCTCAGAACATGCTCAAAATGGCATCAATTAGTCTTAATACTGACTTTAGGAATTCAGATTGCTGTCTTTTGAAGGCTGTGCTGTATTTGGAGCCGAGCTGTTTCCCCAGAATCCTCCTGTAGCTCAGCTCCTGTCCTGTCCCTCTGACGGAATTCCTCTACTCTCTTCTGGGCTATTTTTTAAAATGCTGAGCTATAATTGGGGATTTTTGTTTTCCAGGTGCCTCGTCGTAGGCGTCTCGTGCTGCTCAAGAGATGCCCCAGCCCAGGTTTGCAGCTGGTGGCGGAGCCCCCCTGAGGGGAAGGGGCCAGGTGTTTTGGGCATTTTTTGGGGGTGAATAGAAGGATGTCTGTGTGTCTCAGGGTTGCGATGATGTCATTTGGGGTACCTCGATGTCATTGGGGCAGCGATGATGCAGTGGAGGAGCAGGTGAGTGGGGGACGTGGGGTTACGTGAGGGTGTCCCAAAAGAGGTGGTTCACAGCCCCAAAACATCTGAAAATCTTGGGATGCATTAAAAAATGTGAAAACCTGTAACTATGGGCGTGAGGCGTTGAAATAGAGAATGATCTCTCATTTATATATGAGAAATATATATATCGGGAAATAATATTATGTATGTAAAATAAGTTCAAAATAAAAACATCTATGTCTAAGGATTCTATGGTTCTGTGCTTCTGTGTTATATAAAAGATCCTAGAATATAAAAATATTTTTTAAAATGTATTTATAAAAAGATATAGTGTCAAAATAGATGTGTAAACAGACAGTCCAAATAGATATTCTGTATCATAAATGTTAATGTATAAGTCTAAGCATATTTTCTATATAAGTGTAAACAGGTAATATAAATTCCCTGAATATATAATGTGTAAATAATTGAGGGGGTGCTGCCGCCCGGCGGCTGAAGGCTGGTCCTGCAGGTGTGCGCTGTGGCCCCGCCCCCGGCGGCGCTGTGCGTTGGTTCCGCAGCTCGTGCGCATGCGCGGCTTCGCAGAGGCCGGTCCCGAGAGCGCGGCGGCCGGAGGGCGAACCAGGAGCGCCGGGACTCCGTCGAGCTGCCCGCCGCCTCGAGCGCGATCGGTGCAGCCCGCCCGGCCTCGAGAGCGGCCGTCGGCGCTCCAGTATCGGCTCTTACGCGTTACCGTGCCCCAATCAGTGCCCGGCAGTTTTCCGGGTGTCCATTTCCAGGGCCCCTCAGTCCGCCGACGCGCGTCTCTATGGCACTTTGGTCCTCCAGGACGCCGCTCAGTCCGCCGACGCGCGTCTCTATGGCACTTTGGTCCTCCGGGACGCCCCTCAGTCAGCCGACGCGCCTCTCTATGGCACTTTGGTCCTCCGGGACGCCCCTCAGTCAGCCGACGCGCCTCTCTATGGCACTTTGGTCCTCCGGGACGCCGCTCAGTCAGCCGACGCGCCTCTCTATGGCACTTTGGTCCTCCGGGACGCCGCTCAGTCAGCCGACGCGCGTCTCTATGGCACTTTGGTCCTCCGGGACGCCGCTCAGTCAGCCGACGCGCGTCTCTATGGCACTTTGGTCCTCCGGGACGCCGCTCAGTCAGCCGACGCGCCTCTCTATGGCACTTTGGTCCTCCGGGACGCCGCTCAGTCAGCCGACGCGCCTCTCTATGGCACTTTGGTCCTCCGGGACGCCGCTCAGTCAGCCGACGCGCCTCTCTATGGCACTTTGGTCCTCCGGGACGCCGCTCAGTCAGCCGACGCGCCTCTCTATGGCACTTTGGTCCTCCGGGACGCCGCTCAGTCAGCCGACGCGCCTCTCTATGGCACTTTGGTCCTCCGGGACGCCGCTCAGTCAGCCGACGCGCCTCTCTATGGCACTTTGGTCCTCCGGGACGCCCCTCAGTCAGCCGACGCGCCTCTCTATGGCACTTTGGTCCTCCGGGACGCCGCTCAGTCAGCCGACGCGCCTCTCTATGGCACTTTGGTCCTCCGGGACGCCGCTCAGTCAGCCGACGCGCCTCTCTATGGCACTTTGGTCCTCCGGGACGCCGCTCAGTCAGCCGACGCGCCTCTCTATGGCACTTTGGTCCTCCGGGACGCCGCTCAGTCAGCCGACGCGCCTCTCTATGGCACTTTGGTCCTCCGGGACGCCCCTCAGTCAGCCGACGCGCCTCTCTATGGCACTTTGGTCCTCCGGGACGCCGCTCAGTCAGCCGACGCGCCTCTCTATGGCACTTTGGTCCTCCGGGACGCCGCTCAGTCAGCCGACGCGCCTCTCTATGGCACTTTGGTCCTCCAGGGCGCCCCTCAGTCAGCCGACGCGCCTCTCTATGGCACTTTGGTCCTCCAGGACGCCGCTCAGTCAGCCGACGCGCCTCTCTATGGCACTTTGGTCCTCCGGGACGCCCCTCAGTCAGCCGACGCGCCTCTCTATGGCACTTTGGTCCTCCGGGACGCCGCTCAGTCAGCCGACGCGCCTCTCTATGGCACTTTGGTCCTCCGGGACGCCCCTCAGTCAGCCGACGCGCCTCTCTATGGCACTTTGGTCCTCCGGGACGCCCCTCAGTCAGCCGACGCGCCTCTCTATGGCACTTTGGTCCTCCGGGACGCCGCTCAGTCAGCCGACGCGCCTCTCTATGGCACTTTGGTCCTCCGGGACGCCGCTCAGTCAGCCGACGCGCCTCTCTATGGCACTTTGGTCCTCCAGGGCGCCCCTCAGTCAGCCGACGCGCCTCTCTATGGCACTTTGGTCCTCCAGGACGCCGCTCAGTCAGCCGACGCGCCTCTCTATGGCACTTTGGTCCTCCGGGACGCCCCTCAGTCAGCCGACGCGCCTCTCTATGGCACTTTGGTCCTCCAGGACGCCGCTCAGTCCGCCGACGCTCGTCTCCACGGCACTTTAGCCCTCCAGGAGCCCAGAAGTGCCCGCTTAGTTCTCCGACGCGCGTCTCTATAGCACTTTAGTCCTCCAGGAACCCTCTCAGTCCTCCCACGCACGTCTCTATAGCACTTTAGTCCCCCAGGATGCCACTCAGTCCACCGACGCGCCTCTCTATGGTACTTTAGTCCTCCAGGACGCCCCGCAGTCTGCCAACGTGCCTATCCATGGCGATTTAGTCCTCCCAGGATCCAGGAAGTGCTCATAAGTCTTCTGGGAATCACCTGCTTCCAGCACTCTTCTAAAACCATAAAACACGATTAACAATTAACCACGAAAACATCTGAAGATCGCAAAAATAAAGTGATGCCTGCAGAACTCTCTTCTCTACAGCCGTAAGTAGACAGAACTCAAAAGCAGTAAGAGAATCACCAGGGGCAAGTGCCTAATGGAAATAAAAATGACTGTTGCTTTGCCTGCTGGCAACTTAAGGCATAAGAAAAGTAGCTGTTGCTCCTGTCGCCGCCTTTTTGTCTTCTGGGGGGTTGGCCCCGCCCCTTTCTCCAGGGGATTGTGGGAAGGGTGGGGGGAGGGGCCTGATGGCAGTGGGCGGGGCCCGGGGTATATGAGCCACAGGCTCGGCTCAGGAGCTTGTTCTTCTGCTGGGCTCCTGTGGGGTTGGTGCTCTGCTGGTCCTTCACTTGGCTACAGCTTTGGGGCAGGCATGTTTTGGTATTTAGGGAGGCAGAGGTAAGAAGGCTGAGCTAAGACCTTCAAGACCAGTACACATCCTGACACCTGTATAGTAGAAAGTTGACTGGTATGCAGCTTTTTTGTTTCTTTTTTTTTTCAGGTCAGTAACTTTTTGATGAGTGTTTAGGGGATGCCCAGATGGTTTAATAGTGTGCTTTTCTTTATTCTAGGAGTGCTACATTTCCCTAAAATTCCTGACTTTATTGAAGATGGGCCTGTGGTTTTTTCCACCAGTTTTGCAGTATGCTGTGTGAGTTGCTGATCTTATTTCTCTTAATTGGGTTGATGATGAGATTATGTTGTAGGGGTTAGGGTGAGCATTTTGTATGCATCTGCATAGTGTACTTTAGCACTTCTCAAGAAAGCATCAGGGATGTAAGGCATAGTGTCATTCAGGGTATGGCATGGCTCATCACCTTTCCCCATTGCCCAAGAAGTGCCGTGGTGTCCCTAGAGTTTTTGCAGCTTGCAGCAGGCCCCTCGTAGATTGTGTCAGGGCATTACTTATTTTGTGGGTCTATAGCAGAGCCCAGAGTCTGTGGGAAGACAGAAGATAGGAGCTGCCTGCTGAACACAGGGCATGGCTCAGAAGAGCAGCTCCTGAGGAGTGGCTGACACAGGGGTTTCAGGGTTGCAAATATAGAATGGGAGCTGTCAAGAAGAAGTGGGGGTCCTTCCCTGACAGTTGAGGAGAAGAGAAGGGGTTTCTAAAGTTTTGGCGCTGGGGGTTGGCTAGGAAATGGAGGCAGGTTCATCAGTCTTTGTCATATCGGTTTTGCATTTGGATTTGGGTGTCAAGAGGGTCTGGTCTGTTCTAGTCCCTTGCATTTGAGGTGAGCTGGATAGTATTGATGAGGAGCATGGGACTGGTGATTTCACAGAAATGCAATGGTAATTTTGTGTTGGTATCTTAGGTGTCATAAATAATTGTTGCTGCAGCCTCTGACTCCGGAATCGGTGTGAAACAGGTGAGTGGATTGCCATGGCACCTCTGAGGATGAGGGTGCTGTAGAAGAGGTTGGCCTCTACTGTCAGGGTGGTCACTGCTGGAGCCATGGTTTCTTTTTGTTTTACAGATGAAGGGGAACCTGGTGACTGCAGGAACACATCAGTTAGCTGTTTGTTGTGGGTTTCTTGTCAAGGATGAATTCGGACCCCTGGCTGTCTGAAAGCTAAGTAGAGGCACAGGTGCTGGAGGGGGGGGCAAGGTTGACAGTTTCAGGGAGGAGTTTTCAAGTCCGGGTAGAGCAGAGGGCTATCCAGCAGGAGTCTCCTCTGAGTAGGTAAAGGGAGTGGGTTATTCTTCAGCACAAAGCTAGTGTGTGCTGGGCAGGGCAGTTCTGGCCTGTGTCTGTTGTTGTGTAGTTTGTGTGCTCTGTCTTCTGTGTCTTGGACTTTCCTTAGGTTTTGATGTCCTCGTTTCTCTTTGCACTCAAGGGGCACAGCATGTGCCTTGGGCAGCCTCTGTAGAGTCTCGAATGCCTCTGCTAATTGGCAGAGCGCTCAATGGGCACTTCTTGCATAACAATTTTAAAGTGAAGATCGGACTTGCCTCTCGGAAGTTTCTGGATGGTCCTCTTCTGCAGCATCGTTCATGGCTGCATGAGCAGCTCTGTTCTCTGAGCTATAGCAGCTCTAGCCATCTGCTTTTATGAACTGGGATTTCTTCCCTGCATCCTTACATTCTCAGGTCTTGAAGCCAGGCTTCCTGCGCATATGTCATCTCCATTTTGACAGGAACTTCTTGGAATGGGCTGTTACATTTGACTCTTTTATGATTTTTATGACTTTGCCACAGAGCCTCCTCACGTCTGTGCTGTGGCCATCGGTCTTCTTGCCCAACAGCGTCTCTTGTCTGAAAGTCATTCTTCTTGTGGAGAGTTTTCTCTCATCTTGGAGTCATGTTGTTGTCTATAGTGCTGTGTGGTGTTGGGCTGCACATGGGTGTGTTTGGCATGGAGCTGCCCTGCCTGGGGGTGTAGAGTCAGGGGTAGGTGGAACAGCAATAAGAGTCTATGGGTAATATGTTGATCTGCCAAGACTGTTTAGCCAAAGGTTGTACAGTAATCTGGGATCAAGGAGCCATTGGCAGGGACAGTCATTTCCATAGTGTTTTATGGGGATGATTGGAGCCTCCTGGGAGGGCCTGTTTGGCAGTAGTGAAGCAGATTGAAGGTGTTAAGGCTTGTATGTGTGGGGATTAACATTGAGTCCAATTTTTTTTAATGGCAGGCTGTAGTTGGAGCCTAGATGATATTCCTAAATGGAAACAAGACCCCTGGAATTGTTCAGCTACTGATGAGCATCTGGGTGACTTGTTTACTAATTTTTTCAGATGCAGAGGGACAAGATGTGCACCAAAGAGTCATGGAGAAGGCAAGCGGGACCCTGTAAGAAGGTGGGTCAGCTCACAGTGCTGGAGGGAAGCTGTGACTGGTGGCTATGTCATTATATTGTGGCTTGGTGGTGGGGTGTGGTTTTTTTTTTTTTTCATTTTGAAGGTATGAAGTGATGAGTAAAGCAGGATATTGGCACCGGATGTGACTCTCGGGTAAGGTGGTCAATGAATAGTGGGCTGAAGCAGCAATTCTTCTCAGATGTTATATTGTGGGTGAAGTTTTTAGTGTCCTTTGTGTCTGTTTTACAGGTAGTCTGTAAGCCTCAAAGCGGCAGCCCAAAACTATGGAGGGCAGGTGGGCGAGAGGCCAGGGTAAAGGAGTAGGAGACAGGAATGGCTGTAGGCAGGCTGAGGTGTTGGGCACTATGTCAGCATATGTCTTTTGGTTGGCTTTTTTTTTTTTTCAGATGCAGGACGCAGGCTCAGAGGGACTAAGCAGCATGCTGATGAGCGTGCTGAGAAGGTGAGGCGGTTGTGGGCCACGTTGGTGTCTTAATAGTGAAGTATTATACGGCAACCTGGTTAATTATTTATCTTCTGGTTTTGCAGGTGCCCTGTGAGCCATCTTTGGAAGTGGATGAGCATTAGAGGTGAGCCGAGGCAGCAGTGAGGAGGAGCTTGTGGCTGGTGATTTCTCACACGTGCAACAGTAATTTTGTTTCTTGGTATCTCAAGCAATGATGGCCACAGCATTTGACTCTGGAAGGAGCAGGTGAGCGGAATCCCATTGTGCTTTTGAGGAAGGGGAAATTGTGGAAGAGGTTGGCGGTGGCCTCTCTGAAACTTCTTGCTGTCACTGTTTGGTTTTCTTTAGTTGCAGATGATGATGAGGAACGTGGTGACTACAGGAATGTCCCAGATAGTCGATGTGCTGGTGTGTGTTTTTTCTTTTTTTTTTTTGTCGACATCGGATTTAAGACCTCCAGCCCTCTGGAAGCTAAGTTGAGTGGCCAGGGCTGGGGAGGGGCTGGGAGGGGAGAAGTTTGTGATTTACAGGGAGGCGTCTTAAAGTTAGAGAAGGGCAGAGGACTGTCCTGGAGCCGTCCCCTTTGGGCAGGTAAAGGGAGCGGGTTAGTCTTCAGCACAATGCTAGCATGAGCCGGGCAGGGCGGTTCCAGCCTGCATCTGTTGTGTTGTTTGTGTGGTCTGTCTTCTGTGTCCTAAACCTTCCTTGGGTCTCGATGCGCTCTTTACACTTGAGGAGCACAGCCTGTACTTCAGGCACCATCCCAAGAGTCTTGAATGCCAGTACTCATCGGCACTGCCCCAGTCAGGCCCCACGTTTCTTGCATTATAAGCTTAAACAGTGGATCGGTCTTGCATCTTGGAAGTTTCTGGGTGGTCCTCAACTGCAGCATTGTTCCTGGCTGCGTGAGCAGCTCTGTTCTCTAGCCATCCATTTTCAGTGACTGGGACTTCTTCCCTGCATCCTTAAGGTCTTAGGTCTTGAAGCCAGGCTTCCTGCACATACATCTCAGTTTGAGTCACTTGTTGTCCCGGATCATTACATTGTACTCATTTCTTGGGGTTTCCCTAGAGCCTTCTCGTGTCACCACTGTGGTCTTGCAGGTCTTCTTGCCCGACAGTCGCTTATGTTGGTGTCATCCTTCTTGCTGAGAGTTTTCCCTCATCAGAGAGGTGCATTGTTTGTAGTGTTCTGTGTAATGTCGGTCTGTGCTTGTGTGTGTTTGGCTCGGAGCTGCTCTGCCCGGTCATGTAAACTCTGGGGTAGGTGGAACATCAATAGGAGTCTATGGTTAGTTTGTTGATCTACCTAGACTGTTGAGGCAAAGCTGGTACAGTCAACTCCCATCAAGTAGCCATCAGCAGGTTGCGTGGGCAGCTCTTTAATTAATGGGGTTGTTTTGGGATGAGCAGAGCTATGTGGGAGGGGCTGTTCAGCAGTAGTGGAGCAGACTGCATCACGAAGATGTTAAGGTTGCCTTGTGTGGGGTGTAATGTTTGTGTGTTGTGGTGTTGTTTTTTTTTTTCTTTTAATGTCAGGCTGTAATTGTACTCCAGATGGTATTTCTAAGGCAAAACAAGACCTTTTTGAGGGTGTGCGCGTGTCATATGCGGTTCCCCCTAAAAGAGGCAGTTCACAGCCCAAAAAATGCCTGAAAATTCATGTGGGGAATGTGTGTTTAAAAAATAATAAAACCTGTATATATGGGTATGAGGCATTGAAATAAAGAACAATTTCTCATTTTTATACATATTGAAAAATATAAGTGTATGTATATAAAAAGGAGTTCAAAATAAAAACCTGTATCTCCTATATTATATAAAGGATGTTATCGTATTAAAAGATCTGTCCCATAGCCAATTTTTGCCTTCATGGTTCTCTCTCTGTCTCACTCCCTGTTGCTTCCTCCTGTCTGATCTGTAGCCCATAGCTGTTTTCTTTCCCCTGTGGCTCCCTTTCCCTGGTTTTTCACACCTCCCCGCCCTTTCTCTGCCCTGTAGTAGATTGCTGTTGTATTGGGTTTAAGTGACAAGGTTTTGTTGGCTGAGTTGCGGGGGGCAGGGGCTGCCGGGGTTGGTTCTGTGAGAAGACACCAGAAGCTCCCCCCATGTTGGGCACAGCCAGCTCAGAGAGGGACCTGCCGCTGCTCAAAGCGGAGCCCATCAGCAACACTGGCCAGGAGTGGAGCGGAGAGTCCCTGCAACACGTGGCAGCCCTGCTGTTGGAGCGGAAGAAGAGTGTGAGGAGGAAGGAGCAGCAGAGACAATGCGAGATGAACTGACCACAATCCCGACTCCCTGACACCTGCATTGTCCGGGGGTACGATGTAGAGAAGTTGTGAGTGAAGATGATCCCAGGAAAAGAGAGGGGTGGTGGGAAGGTGTTTTTTTAAAATTAGTTCTTATTTCTTGTTATTTGATTGACAAAAAGTGAATTTCCCCAAGTTGAGTCTGTTATTCTTGTGACTATGAGCGATCTCTTTGTCCTTGTCTCAACCTACAAGCTTTTTCATTTTAACTTCTCCCCTTGCCTTGTTGAGGAAGGGCAATGATAGAGAGGCTGGGTGGGTACCCAGGGGCTAGCCAAGGTCAATCCACCACAGATTACTTCTATTAAGCTTTGTGTCCTTGTCTTTTAATGCTTGACTATGTTTCTTTTACCCAATCTCTTTTAAAACTTTATTTCTCTGTTTCCATCCCTTTCTTTTAAATTCTTGCTTAGGTTTGTTGAACCCAGTTCGTTTTAAAATTTTCTTGCTACTTTTCCCTCTCTCTGTCTCCCCAAATTAATTTTAATTTCTTTCCCATGTTCTTGTACCTTGTTGCTTTTCATAATTCTCTTCCTCCATCTCTTTCTATGCAGTTCTGCGTACCTATCTTTTAAGTCTTTGGTATGATTCTCATATCCTATGCCTTTCAAAATTCTGTGTCTATATCTCCTCCTAGCCATCTCCCTGCCTATAATTCCCAATTCTTCCCTCTCTTTTCAGCACATTGTCACTTTTTTCATTTTTTTTTTCTGCATTTGCCTGTTATTTTTTTGCTTATGTTTCTTGTACCCTGTCGCTTCTCAAAATTTTCTTTCAATGTGTACTTCTGCCTGGGTCCCTGTTTCTTTTTTGTATTTCTTGATCATGTTTCCTTTCCCCTGTGCCTGTGTGTTGTCTCGTCTCATCCTGCTGGTTACTTCCACCTCTCTCCCCTGGTCCCCATCTGTCTCATTTATTTCTCTATCTATCTCTTGTGGTTTTTTTGCTTTTTTCTTCCCTTTTGTCCCTCTGTCCTGACACCTTTGGGCACCGAGCCTTGTAGCCAACTCACTGCCGGGATTTCTTGGGCACGTTAAGGAATAAACACTTCCCGCTTCCTCTGTGCCCCTGGAGGCACTTGCTGCCCCCAGGGTGCAGAGCTCATTGCTGGGGACAGGCTCAGGGGAGGGGGTGATGTGCTGTGGGGCTTTGGCAATGGCCCCTCTTCCCAATGGGCTCCAGCTGGGGCTGTGGCAGCCCAGGTGAGACCCATGAGGGGAGGATGGGCTGGGCCAGGCTCAGGTTCAGCCACTGAGGCTGAGGTTGCAGCTCGCTCTGCTGTGCCGAGGGGCCTGCCTTGGCACAGCTGCCTGCTGGAGCTGCCTGAAGAGTGACACAAAGGGGGTTCCACAGGCATGTGCCTCCAGCAAGGCACAGACGGTCCCCACAGCAAGGAAGGATCCCTCCCAGCCATCCCCGACAGAGCGCACCACCAGCACAGAGTGCCAGGAGCTCGCTGCCTCTGTCGTCTGCACACGTGAGCCACCATGCCTCTGGGATGCCTCATGGGAGAAGAGCATCGAGGCACCCACCACCCGCTCCTAGGCAGGCAAGGGTCAGGCTGCCAGCACCACCGAGGAGCAAGGGGCAGAGAGAGAAGCCTCTGGGCCATGAAGGTCTCCCACCTGCACCAGGAGCTGTGGTGAGTCACATGCCCTCTCATGTGTGTCCAGGCCCTTCCCTGCCATGCTTCTCGTGATCTCTGCCCGTGTCCTTGCCTGTCCTAGACTCTGGCTCCCCAAAAGTTTTTGCTCTTCTGCCAATGCCACCCTGTACTCCGTCCCCTTCTCCGTTTCCTTTCTGCGCCTCTGCCTTCCCAGCTCCCCATCTGCTATTATTTCATTCTTCCCACACTGCCTTCTTCACTATTGCTTGCGAAAATTGCATTTGTAGGTCTCCCTCTACCCAGTGACCCATCTCTATTTCCAGTGACTCCCTCTGCTCCACCCCCCCATCCCTCTTCCACTGTCCTCTGTCTGTGGCTGTTGGTCCAACTCTATCTCCTGCTATTTAACTTCCTAACTACCTGTATGGCCAGTACCCCGTTGCTTTCCAAATTTTCTTTCTGTGTCTCCACTTACCCAGGTCCCTGTCTGTGTTTTTTAATTCTTTTTGCCTGTCCTCTACTTTGTTACTTTTAAAATTTTGTTTCATTGTCTTTATTTATTCAGGTTGCTGACCCTATTTTTTTCTCCCTCTTTTCTTGATCTGTTTGGTTTTTAAATTTTCTTACTATGTCAACTTTTATCCAGTTTGCCATCCTCACCTTTTAATTTTTCCTGTCTTTCTCTTACCACCTCACTTTAAAAATTCTCTACTTTCATGAACCTGCCAATACCGATTTTTCTTTGTTCTGCATTGGTTTTGTACTTCATTGCCTGTAAACATTTTTATTTAGTTTGCTGTCCCTATGTTTTTATCTTTTTTTCCTTTCTTTCCATAACCACTCTTGCTTTTAAAAGGTTCTTTCTGTCCACTTTTATCTCATTCACTGTGTATATTTTTAATTTTTTATTTCATTAATGCAGAGCCTTTTTAGAATTTTCTTTCTACATCTCCATTACACTTTGCATTCCATGTTTCCTAGTTATTTCCTTTTGTTTCCCCAATCCCCATCACTTCTTAAATTCCTTACTTTTATCCTGTTTATCTTTATTGCTTATCTTTTAATTATTTCTTGTCTTTTCTTACTGCCATCACATTTAAAAATTTCTTTCTACATCTGTTTTTGTTCACCATCCCTATTTTGTAATATTTCTCTTTATTTACCCTACCAGCTAGCACTTTTTAACTGTTCTTACTATGCCTACTTTTGTTCCCTTTGCTGTCATTTTAAAATTACTTATTGTCTTTCCTTAGTGCTGTTGCTTTTTAATTTTTCCTTCTACATCTCCGATTTAGTTTGCCATTGTTATTTTGTAATTTGTTTCCTTGCTTCTTTAATCATGGATGCTCTTAAGATTTTCTGTCTACATTTATCTCCTTTGCCGTCTTCAGTTTTAATTATTTCTTGTCTTTCCTTAGCACATTCTGGTTTTTGATTTTGAGTTCACTGTTTCTATTTTTTAATTTTTTTCCTTATTATCTTAATCCCTGTTACTTACAAAATTATGTCTGAGCTCTTTCCCTCAGAAACCCGTCCTCAGGTTTGTTTGTGCCTCAGAGCCCTCCTATCATCCTCTGCACCACCTAGGATGCTTCCATTTGGTCTCCGGCCTCCTGAGGACATCTGTACTCCGTTGTAATCCCCCCCGGACTTCCTCCTCATGTCCCTGTACCTTCTTTGGTCTCTCTGGCCCATTCAGGACCCCTCTCATGGTGTCACAACCGCTATAGATGCCTTCAGGGTTGCCCTCAGTACATCTTCATCTTTGTCGTGGACCTCGCACACCCCTCTCCTTCCCTCAGAAGGCTTCCCGACTCCGTATCTGTGAGCCGGTGTCCGACACTGAAGTTTTGCTTAGCATAAGCACCTAGACTGGCGAAGCCTTACCTGCAAGATGTAACCCAGCAACATAGCAAACTTTGGCTGAACTCCTTCTTAGTCCTAGAAGGATGGATAGTAGTTTTGTTTTACTTTGATACATTGTAACTTAACTAACACAATGAAATTGTATAAGTAACATCAAGGAAGATTATATGCTTAACATTATGAACTACGGTGACCGTTATGATCAAAGGAAAGGGAACTAATTCTTGGAAATGAAAAAAGGGACCATTCTATCCCAAGTCAGCAGAAGGAGGATAAAATACAGGTGCAGATGTGACAAAGAGGTCACAAAACCAGGTCAGAAGGTAAAAGCATTTGCACCAAAACTCCAGTCATCAAAGAGGACACGTAATGGCTGAACAATTTTATCAGAGATGAGACACACGCGTGTCATGTGAACAGGGGCACAAACTGCTTATGTCATAGATTTTGAGGCTTTACAAAGCACAGGAAAAGTATTGAGGGGGTCCCTCTTCCGAGGTATCCAGCTCAAGCTGTATTAAACCGACTCTGTGACAGAACCCAGGTCCGAATTGTCCTTTACAGTTGGAGGCTAAGACTGGATCCAGCCGCACCCAGACTCCTCTCCGAGAAGGAGTTTAGAAAGCAAGGGAGTCCAGTCTGAACGTCACTGCTCGTCAGGAGGGTCTTCCCAGGCTCTTCTTCAACACCCAGCCCCATTCTTCTGTCTTCTTCTCGCCCTGCCTCTATTAGTTCCCTGGCCTCCAAGGCAACATTTACTCAGTTCAGATTCCCCCTGGATTTAATCATCATGCTTCCTATCATTTTTCTGTCTCTCTGGCTCCATCGGGACTTTTCTTCTCCTGGTCACGATGCCCCCCAGGAGTTTCCTGGCCCTCCACATCCATCTCGTAGCATTTTAGGTGGGTCCATCTTTGAGTCGTAGAGCTGTCATTTGTTCCTCTGTGCTACCTAGGATTCCTATGTTCAGTCCCCGGCCACATGGGAACATCCATACTCCCCTCAGATGATCATCCGAGTTCGTCCTTGTCCTCCCCAGCCTTCTTTTGTCTACCCGCCCTGCTCGACGCCTCTCCACCCTCACAAAGCTTCCCAAGACCTTCCTCAAACTCCACAGCCTCTCCTAGCATTTTACCTCCCTATGTCTCTTGTTCCATCAGAGCCTCTCGTCTTTCTTTGCTACATGGCGCCCCGTCATGTTTCTCTCTGCCATCGAGGGCATCTCCGTTCAGTTCCTCTCTCATTCATTCATGTAGTTTGCCCAGACCCCCTCCCAAGACTCCTAAGCCCTCGCTGCATCTCTGAGCCTTCTTTTCCTACCCTGCCCCCTCATAATGCCCCTGCTTTCTAAAGCTGTGTCCTCCGAGCCCTTTCTCATACCCCACAGCACTGCCAGCACTTCAACTCCCTTTTGATTTTGGGTTTTTTTTTTTTTGCGCTCTTCAAAGTGCCCTTAACTTCCTCTTTGCTGTTTAGGATGCCTTCATTCTGTCCCCAGCCCCCTAACATCATCTGTACTTTGTCAAAATCCCCTTCAGAGTTCTGCCTTGTTATCTCTGAGGCTTACTGGTACTCTCCCACTCCCATCGCCGAGCTCTCATGAGATATCCCCTATGCCCCGAGCCCTATTTTAGTCCCAGAGGGCACTTTGAACCCCTCTTTTTCCCTCAGAACCTTTCCAGAGTCTGCAACCATTAACCCCATCAGTCTTTTGGTTCTCTCATCTTTTTGGTGCACTTGCAGTCCATTCCGAGGGCAACCATATTTTGCTCGATTCCCTTTTGAGCTCATCATATCCCAAGACATCTTTGGTTTCTCTGGCCCCTTCGGGACCTCTCTAATCTCTCTGACAAGGCCTCTCATTCTGCCAGAGCCTTTTCCAAAATCATCTCTGTGCTCTAGAGCAGTCTGTTTGGTTTCTGCATTATATTATGTTTCTATTTTGTATCTGGTACCCTAACAATGTCTGTCATAGGCTCAGATCTTTTCTTAGCCTTTATCTACTTTTATCAATATGTCTGCCATGATTATTTTTGTTGCCTTTTACAACTTATTTTTGTTCTAGCTACTTAGATGTTAATTAATGTACTTTATGCAGTTTCAGGTACATTACTTATATTTCCATGCTTTTTTGTTGCTTTCTGTCTTTTGTGACTGAAGTAGCACTATTAAGTAAATAAGTCAAAAAGAGATCATCAATATGACTCAAAATTGCTTCTAATTTAGAGTAAATAACTTATTTTGTAGAGCAAGATATTGTTGAGAATGTTTTCTCATAGAATCTGATTCTGTTTTGTCATTCAGTCCCATCCAGAATACAGTTCTGGCAGAAGCTCAATAACGCACATGGTCTTACTAGAAACAAAGAATAAGCCCATAGTAGTATGTTGGGATTTTTTTTTAAATGATACTCCAGTACATAAATTGTGGTGGTTTTTTTTCTATCTATGTTCCACAAAAAAAACAATCTAATTGCCTACCTGGTCATGTTGTTGATGTAATAGGTAAAGTTGTAGTAAAACGGCAGGTATCTCTTCTTCTAGTAAAGGTCACTCTCTTCCTTTGCCACCTCACACATTGTAAAGTTAAGGCAAATAACAAAACATGCTGCTCCTCTGGGCACTTTTATGCTTCTGTGGGGTTGGCCCCGCCCTTTACCCAGAGGATTGTGGGAAGGGCAGTGGGCGGGGCCCGGGGTATATGAGCCACAGGGTTGGGTCAGGAGCTCATTGTGTTGCTGGGCTTTTCCAGGGTGAGGGATCTGTGGTTTGTTAAGTAAAGTGCAGCATTGGAGCTTTTTCAGCTGTTTGGGTAGCTCTCTTTTCATATTAAGACTAGTATAGGTAAGAAATTAGAGGTAAGACTTTTCAACTAATGTAAGGCTTAATGCCATATATAGTAGAAAATGGACTTATATGTTACTTTTCTTGTGTGTTTTTTTTTTCAGAACAGTAGTTTTGTAATGGGTGTTTAGTGTGGCTAGGTGGTTTAATAGTAGTCTCTTTTTTTTTTGTTATTCCAGGTGCTGTGCATCTTACTGTAATTCCTCACTTTGTTGAAGATAGAATTCTGTTTTTTTTCCAGTTTTGTACAACACTCTTTTAGTAATTGTTTTTATTAGCCTTAATTGGTCCAGTTATGAGATTATTGAGTGGGAGTTAAGATGAATGTCTTGTATGTGTATATACATTGTATTTTAGCACTTTGAGGAAGCGGTAGGGATGTAAGGCATGTTGCCTTTAAGGGTATGGGACAGCTCATTGTCTTCCCCAGTGGTATGCAGAGTATCATAGTGGCCCTAGAGCTGTTCTGGCTTGTGGCAGGCCCCTGGTAGATCATATCAGGGCTTCACTGATTTCATGGATCTGTAGCAGAGCCTGGAGTCTGTAGTAATACACAAGATAGGAGGTGACTGCTGAACACAGGGCAGGGCTTGGAAGAGCAGCTCCCAAGGAATGACTGATGCAGGGGCTTAAGCCAGCCAATGGAGGGCAGGAGCTGTCAAGAAGAAGTGGGGTCCTTTCTTTGGTGGCTCAGGAGAAGAGAAGGGGTTTCTAAAGTTTTGGCGCTGGGGGATGGCTGGGAAAGGGAGGCAGGTTCACAATTCTGTCTTAGACAAGTTTTGCAGTTGGGTTTGGGTGTTGATGACATCTGGTCTGTTCTAGCCTCTCACATTTGAGGTGAGCCCGATAGTAGCGAGGATGAGCACAGAACTGGCGATTTCACATAAGCGTATTGGTAATGTTGTGTTTCTTGGTATCTTAGGTGCCATAAATAATTGTCACTGCAGCTTTGGCCTCCAGAATCAGTGTGGAGCAGGCGAGCGGAAGGCCATGGTGTTTGGGAGGATGCGGGTGTTGTGGAAGAGGTTGGCATCTCCTCTCAAGATGCTTATTGCTGATGCTGTGGTTGCTTTGGGGATTCATGTTTTTTTTTTTCCTTTTGCAGAGGAAGAGGAGGAAGCTGATGACTGCAGGAAGATATCAGATGGCTGTTTTTTTGTGGATTGCGTCAAGGATGGTTTCTGACCCCTGGCCATCCACAAGCTAAGTTGAGACACTGGTGCCCGAGAGGGGCCAAGGGGATGAGGTTGACAGTTGCTGAAAGGGGTCTTTGAAGTTAGCGTAGGGGTGAGGGCTGTCCTGGGGCACAGTCCCCTTTGGGCAGGTAAAGGATGTGGCTTACTGTTCAGCATGATGCTAGCACATCCCGGGCAGGGCAGTTCCAGCCTGTGTCAGTTGTCATGTTGTTCGTGTGGTCCGTGTTCTGCATCTTAGACCTTTCTTGGGTCACGAGGTCATCTTTTAAGCTCCAGGAGCACAGCGTGGCGCCTCAGGCACCCTCCCTAGGGTCTCGAATGCTTGCACCCCTGCGCATAGCACCATTCGGCTGCTGGTCGTCTTGCGTTAGAAGCTTAAAGCATGCTTCGGTCTCGCGTCTTGGAAGCTTCAGGACAGCCCACTTCTGCGACTGGGTCTTCTTCCCTACGTCATTACATTCTTAGGTCTTGAAGCCAGTCTTCCTGCGCATACATCTTAGCAGTCTTGACAGTCCCTCCTTATCACAGATGATGACGTTGTAAACTTTGTTTCAGGGGCTTCCATAGAGCCTCTTCACATCACCACTGTGGTCTCCAGGTCTTCTTGCCTGATGGTGACTTCCATCCAGGTGTCATCCTTCTTGCTGGGAGTTTTCTCTCATTCTTGAGGCGTGTTGTTTTTAGCATTCTGTGTAGTCTTGGTCTCTGATTGTGTGTGTCTGTGTCCGGCTCGGAACCCCCCTGCCCAGGTGTGCAGAGCTCAAGGCAGGCAGAATAGTGACAAGAGTCTATAGTTAATATGTGGATCTGTTGAGACTGAAGCAAAGGTTGCGTAGTCATCTGGAATTGATTAGCTCTCAGTAGGTTGGGTGCATGGGTGTTTCATTAGTGGGTGTTGGCATAAGCAGAGCCAAGTCAGAGAGGCTGTTTATGGATAGTGAAGGAGATAATATCTCAAAGATGTTCAGGCTGCTTTGTGTGGAGTGTAATGTTTGTGGGCTTTTTTTTTTTTGATGGCAGGCTGCTGTTGGCCCTAGTTGAACAGTGTTTCTAAGTAGAAACAAGACCTTTGGAATTAAGCTACTGCTCCGCATTAGGGTAATGTTTGATATTGTTTATTTGTTTTTTTAGAAGCAGAAGGATGAGATGGGCAGAGTGACTCAGGGGAACCGAGAGGAGCGCTGTACGGAGGTGGCTTGGCATGAGGTATTAAAGGGAAGATCTGAATGGTGGCTCCATGAATACAATTGGGCACTACTTTTTTTCATGTGAAAGTGAGGTTGCGTAGCCATGTGCTACTGTGCTGGACTGAGGTACAACAGAAGCAGTTTTCCTTTCAGTAATTCTACTTTTCAGGTAAGTCTCTTCCAACTAACTGAACAGGCTGAAGATAATGACGTCTTTTTCAGGTAGTATCCGCTTCCAGATTGCTAAGAGCATATATTTACACTTAATGCCAAGGGATGCTATGCGGAGAGGCTCTTGCTTATACTTATTGCTGTAACAGTGCAGCTCTGCTAACTTTTATGTATGCCCTGTTGATGGGTTGGAAGCAGAAAAGCATAGAGGGGTTGCACCCATGGTGAAGAGTAGATGGGACCGGTGACCCGAATCTGACTGATGGGGTATTGCATCCCATCATCATCACGCTCAGTATAAAAGCAGATGGATCAAAGGGGTCGGTACCTTTCCTTCAATGGCTGGCGTCTGAGGACTCTGCTGTCTGTTTGACATCCTTCAATCCCGATCTGTGCATTCATGCAACCAGATCCAGAATCCGGTTCCAATCCATTGGCAAGTCCGTTCTTGGACTTTGCCCGTGCCTGCCGGTGAAGCGATGGGCATCCTGGGAGCTTGATACTGGGTTGTGTATATATTTTACCTATTTTATTTTCTCCTGTTGTGTCTCCTCGGTATTACTTTTCTCTTTACATTTCATTATGAAAGAGTTCAGTTTCTTTTCCAGCTCCTAAGTCTCCCTCACATTCTTTCTTTCCTTCCTCAGGAGAGAAGTTAAAAGAGAGCACCTGTCACTTGGTTTAATGCCCAGCCTGAGCTGCAACAGCAATGACAGATAGGGCACCAGAAGAGACTTGGCCGAGGAGAGCGGCGACCTAGAGCATCGGTTCATTCTCAGCTGCTGTATTACAGGTGGTGCACAAGCCTCTGCTTGCACTCTGTCTGTCGGTCCTATTCAGAACGTGGTTCTGGCAGAAGTCGGGTAATGTAGGAATGTATCTGAGAGAAAATGGCCATGTGAGCCAGCCTCCCTACTGTGAGAGATTAGATTAAGGGCAAAACAGGTGGTAGAAGATGGAATTAGTACATGGGGAAAAACGGGAACTGAGAAGGTAGAAAACATGTTGTGCTAATGACTAAGCAGTTTACTATGCGAATTCTTGTAACCAATCTGATGTGTGAATGAACTGCATGGACAGCATGTGGACAATGTAACTAGCTAATCAGAAATAAGCGAGTGGCATGTACGGCTACAACACAGGGTATAAAAGATGATGATCTGTGCTTAATAAACGGCTTCTGTTGATTCACATTGGATCGTCTGGAGTCCAGTTATTTCTCCTCAGATGGTGACCCCGACGTGATACCGATCGGCGCTTGGCTTGAGCAACGGAACACGAGGGGTGGAAGACCCAGAAGGAGATCCACTGGCTGGAGGACGGCTCAGCTGGACTGAGAACAGGCAGATTGGGTGGCAATCTGGAATAGAGGAAACAAACAACGTGGCCACGGGCACCCAGAGAGAGGTGAGCAGCCAGGGCAGGAGATGGGGCAACAAGTAACAAAAGAAGAAGGGGCTATATTAAGACTTCTCCTGCATATCCTCTCTAAGAGAGGGGTGAAATACGATGAGCGTATGCTCCGAAGGTTGTTAACCTGGTGCAGAGAGAACGGATTCGCACCAGAGCCCCAGACAGCTTTTAAACCATAAATATGGGAGGCTGTTGGGGAAAAAACTGTGGGAAGTGATAAGTAAAGGAGACAAAGAGGCATCACCGTTAGCAATGACATGGTGGTTGGTGTTATCGACCTTACAAGCTATGAAGGCAGAGCGAGCCACGGCAGCTGGGGCTTTTGCAACATTACAGCCCACGGGAGGGGGATTGAACAGGCCAGGTCCGAAGGTCTGGGACGATACCCTGCTGATCCCCTCTGCTCCACCTGAGGCCGATGGAGGAGGCAGAATGTCAGCAGAGAAGGACAGAGCCGGAGCTGTTTGCTCCTGCCATTGCCCGCCTCGCCCCCTCCCCTTCCCAGTCGCCTCCCTGAGATAGAAGTGCTGTTTTTGTATGTCTGCTGTGTAAGTGTGTGTGGGTGCCAGCTTATACCTGCTGATCAGCATGTGTGCTACTGTTTGTTTTTTGTTGTGTGCAGTGTTGTTAGGTGACTCCACTTGGGCAGGTGTTCTGCCCAGTGTGGTACTGTTGTCGTATGCAACTAGGGCTGACACTCCGTCAAGTGAAGAAGTTTGTATATACACAATGTTTAGATGTAAGGCAAGCGCACCCCAGGTAGATACACCAGGATGGGCTGTAGAACCGATGGAAGTCCTGTAATATTGGGGGAGTTGTCACCAGCCGACAGGTTTATGGTCTCGGGAACAACTTGCCCGTGCAGGGCGTATCACTGGTGGTTTGTTGTTTGTCTATAAGATCATGGTTGATTGGGAAAAGGAGTTGAGCCAAAATCTATAGGATGCTCTGTAGGAAAATGAGAAACTTAAGGAAAAATGAGAAACTGAGCTCTTGTTGCAAAGGCAGACTTTTATGTCAGTCGTAAGTGATGGGGGGGGGGAAGAAAGGAGGGGGGAGGAAACCAAACAGGAACAATTAGATGGGAAATGTGCCACGTTAGCACAAAAGTATGCCATACATATGAGAAAGCATCAGAAAAAGAGAAATAGGACACCTGATTCAAAGCAGTACCATAGAGAGATGTTTTTGGTTTTTTCCTATATGTGTATGTGTTATTCCATGCCTTAGTAGATTGCTCTGTGTTATACCCTGTGAGACTAAAATGAACCCAGCAGAAGTGGTCTCTTGAGCAAGGGGGTGGACTACGGGAAAGCAACGGAAGATCGGTGAGGAGGATTGTAAAAACACTCAAGGGACTCGCACCTGTGTGCAGGAAAACACATATATCACACCAATTGTTATTCAGTCTTGGGTGCTGGCAAGAAAAACATTTGGATGACATAAGCCTGTAATGGACTCAAAGACACCTTATCTAGCTGCTTGAGAATCTTGGCCTGTTGTGGAAGAAGATCAAAGCACAGTACCAGCAAGAACAGGGAGTCCGCATGTGCTCTTGCTAACAAGGACTCTTTTGCTGCCGAGGATTCTTGATAACAAGGACTCTCTTGCTGCCAAGGATAAGTTTAACAATGCCACTAGTACAGCTATTTCTGAGTTATTGCTAGATGTAGATAGTATTCGATATGTGACGCTGCAAAACAGAACTGCTACTGATTTTTTGCTTTCAGCTCACAGACATGGTTGTCAAGATTTTAAAGGACTGTATTGTATGAATCTAAGTGACCACTCCAAATCCATCCATGCCCAGTTGCAGGAACTGCACCGACCGAACCAGCAACTTGTGGAGGCCACTGGGTGAAATCTCTTTGCTGGATCGACTTGGGGATGGGGTTGGTTGAAGCAAATTATGCTCATTGGCTGTGTGGAAGGAATTTGTCTGTTATGTTTAGTATGCTGTTTGCCGTGTTTAATAAGCATTATACGATCAGTTGTAGGTGCCGCTTTGCATCATACCCTTGTACGAGTTGTAGAATATGTTGCTCTAAAAACCATGTGTGTATCCATGAGAACCTGACCTTCACAGAAGAAGATAACAAGAAGGGATTACAACAATGTAGTCACGTATCAGACAGCTGCTGTTGGCAAAGCTGGATCATGAGTTTAGTGAGACTCGCTGCATATGCTGGCCACGCGTGCAGCGACTCTAGCCTGTACTTTTTTACTCAATCCAGTGCAGGAGGGTCTGGTGGGACTTGCTGCGTGCACTGGCCATGCATGCAGCAACTCTAGCCTGTACTTCTCCACCCAGTGCAGGATATAAGGGGGCTGTCTCGGGTCAGAGAGGGGGAGAGAGACATGAGCTGAGCGAGGGCAAGAGAGACATGAGCACACTTCGAAGATACAGGGGATGCCCTGAAGCACTGTGTCTGCCCCCGCCCCCCCCCCCCCCCAAGTTCTATGTTCATCAACCCCAACAGCTCCGAAGGCATTACAGCATGTTGCAAGATAAGATATAGTCTACTACTGCTGCAAGACGCACTGAACACCTTCCTACAAGAATTTCAACTTTACGCCCTGATAGGACAGTGGGATGATTCACTCGCAAAGAGCCTGACTGCATTAGAGTGGGTATTTTTGCCACATACCTTTTCAAAACCAGTAACTATGATGATTGATATGACACCTCAAGAGTGATTGTATAAAGCAACTCATGTTTTAAATTTTCTAAACATGTCTTCTTTGTCATCCACAGCAGTAGAGCGACATTTTGTAAGAACCGTTCAATGGCCTGAACAACTGAAGGTGTATTATAAGCACCTTAAATCGGGGTGCATGCTAACCACAGATAATACTGCAACAAATAGAAGTTGTAAGCAAGACAATTCTGTAATGATTTGTACTTCTCATCCGTATGTTTGCTTTGGCTCAAAATGCAAGTATACGAGAATATAATCAGTCTTATTGTGTAAATTTAACGCAAGTAAGGTATAAAACAGCAGCAATATGGATAGGGAACTGGCAAAATGCATTAAAACCACGTCTTTCTCTGTATTGTGATTGGGAGTACAACCCTCGCAGACTTTGTGTTACATCTCTCCCCTGGAATATGTTGCTGCATGGCTGAGAAATGATTAAACACCATTTCCAAGGTGCTTTTGACATGTTGTTGCAACAAAATATTCGTCCTTTGCATGATCAGCTAAAAGCTCAAATACTAAAGATTCAAGACTTAATGAACTGCAATGTATTTGAAATATTACAAAAGGATTTCTCATGGGTAAATCCAAAGAAATTGGATTTCTGGGCTAAATTTAGGAATCTGGGTATTTATTGCCTTAGCAGGGTTCTTTTTGATTCTGTTTTTGATTGTGTTTAGTATATAACCTGCTAGGAGCGTCACAACGAGTAGAAGAACAAGTCATGGCGACCTTGTTAATAAATGGTCTGGTGTTTAACAAAAAGGGGGAGATGTGGCAGATCTACGAGCAGAGGCCTGCGTACGGCCAAAGACACAGTGAGCAGAGCACACAGGAAACATAGAGCCAAGAGAACAGTTCATACCTTCACTCCATCCTGTGATGACCATATAACATTTTCGAATCTCGGACAAAGAATAGGGCTAAGTGTTCTTCCTTCGCTAGGAACAGCAATGGCATTAAATATGTTGAATAAGATAGGGCGTTGGGCAAGTAAACAGATAAACCTTACAACTGAAATCATATCTAGCTTGTTTACTGATGTTGATAGCATTCGGCATGCTACATTGCAAAATCGAGGGGCTATTGATTTTTTGCTGTTAGCTCAGGGTCATGGATGTGAAGATTTGGAAGGTATGCGTTGTATGAATCTTTCCGACCACTCATCATCCATTCATAAGCAGTTATGGGATATGAAGGATAACATGTCCAAATTAAAAGTGGTCAAAAATGGTTTCAATGATTGGTTAAGCTCATGGGGTATAACGGGATGGTTATCAGACTTACTAAAGCAAGGGCTCATGCTATTGTTGGTTATATTATTATTGATTATGGTAGCCTCGTGTGTTCTCTGCAAAGTGACTGACATGATAGAAAATGCCATGCATAAGGTCTGGTCGGCTCAAGAAGAAAAAGGGGGTATTGTAGGAATGTATCTGAGAGAAAATGGCCATGTGAGCCAGCCTCCCTACTGTGAGAGATTAGATTAAGGGCAAAACAGGTGGTAGAAGATGGAATTAGTACATGGGGAAAAACGGGAACTGAGAAGGTAGAAAACATGTTGTGCTAATGACTAAGCAGTTTACTATGTGAATTCCTGTAACCAATCTGATGTGTGAATGAACTGCATGGACAGCGCGTGGACAGTGTAACTAGCTAATCAGAAATAAGCGAGTCGCGTGTATGGCTACAACACAGGGTATAAAAGATGATGATCTGTGCTTAATAAACGGCTTCTGTTGATTCACATTGGATCGTCTGGAGTCCAGTTATTTCTCCTCAGGGCATGGCTAGGAAAGGGAGGTGGGTTCATGATTTCTTCTCGGACAGGTTTTGCAGATGGGTTTGGGTGTCGTCGGAGCCTGGTGTGCTCTTGCATTTGAGGCGAGCCAGATAGTATCGAGCTGGGGCACGGGACTGGTGGTTTGGCAGAAGCGTAGTGCTAATGTTGTGTTTTTTGGTATCTTAGGTGCTGTGAATAACTGTTGCCACAGCGTCAGACTCTGGAATTGGCGCTGAGCAGCCAAGCAGAATGCCTCAGAGTTCATGAGGCTGAGGGTGGTGTGGAAGAGGTTGGTATCTCCTCTCAAGATGCTTATTGCTGGTGCTGTGGCTGCCTTTGGGATTACTTTTTCTTTTCCTTTTGCAGAGGAAGAGGAGGGACCTGGTGACAGCGGGAATGTATCGGGTGGCTGTTTTTTGTGGACTGCATCAAGGAAGGATTCAGATGCCCGGCCCTCCGAAAGCTTAGTTGACAGTCAGGCGCTGTAGAGGGGTGGAGGTGGACAATTGCAAAATGGGATCTTTGATGTTAGCATAGTAGGGGGGGGCTGTCCTGGGGCACAGTGTCCTTTGGGCAGGTAAAAGATGTTGCTTACTGTTTGTCATGATGCTAGTGTGTCCCTGGCAGGGCAGTTCCAGCCTGTGCATGTTGTTGTGTTGTTCATGTGGTACGTGTTCTGTGTCTTAGACCTTTTTTGGGTCTGAAGGTCACCTTTAAGGTCCAGGAGCACGACATGGCATGCCGGGCGTCATCCTTAGGGTCTCGAACGCTGGGACCTGTGGGTGTAGCACCATTTGACTGCTGGTCTTCTTGCATTAGAAGCTTAAAGCGTGTATCGGTCTTGCGTCTTGGAAGTTTCCGGGTGGCCCACTTCCACGACTGGGATTTCTTCCCTGCGTCGTTACGTTCTTAGGTCTTGAAGCCAGGCTTCCTTCGTATACATCTTATCAGTCTTGACATTCCCTCCTTATCACAGATGATGACGTTGTAAACTTTGTTTCAGGGGCTTCCATAGAGCCTCTTCGCATCACCACCGTGGTCTCCAGGTCTTCTTGCCTGACGGTGACTTCCATCCGGGTGTCATCCTTCTTGCTGAGAGTTTTCTCTCGTCTTTGAGGCACTTTGTTTTTAGCGTTCTTTGTAGTGTCTGTCTGTAACTGTGAGTGTTTGGCTCGGGGCCGCCCTGCCTGGGTGCGTAGCATCCAGGGTGGGTGGAATTGTGTGGAGAGTCTATATGTAGTATATGAATCCCTGTAGATCGGGGCAAAGGTGTGAGAGTCATCTCAGGGTAGCCATCAGGAGGCTGTGTGGATAGCTCTTGCATTTTTGTTGTTTGGGAAGAGCAGAGGCATGTTGGAAAGGCAATACAGCAGTAGTGAAGAAGAGTTCATGTCGAAGAGGGTATGGCTGCTTATCGTGCGGACTTTTTTTGTCATTTTCTTTGTGTAAGGTTGTATTTGGACCTTAGATGGTATTTGTAAAAAGGTGCAAGACTTTGTTATTATGACCTTATTGCTCTCTGCCTCGGGGTGATTTCGCTGATGTTCTTGCAGATGCAGCGGGACAAGCTTGGCAGGGCAGCGTAGGAGAGGGGAGCAATGTAAGAAGGTGAGTCAGCACGTGGTATTAGAGAGACGATGTGGCTTTGAGTAGTATATGTATTGGTTCTTTTCAATTTGAAGTCTTGAAGCAATGAATGACATGGGATGTGGGGATGGGGATGAGTCAGTCAAGGTCAGCAGCGGCGGGTGGGCTGAAGTATCGCATCTTCCTCAGGTGGAGCAACTTTCAAGTTTTAAGCAACCCATGCTGGTTGGGTTTTACGGGCGGTTTGAAATCCTTCAGGTTGCACGCCTCAGGAGGATGGGCAGGCAAGGTGAGGGAGCAGGAGGTGGTAATAGGTTCGCACATGTTAGGGTTTTGGGTGGTATCTCTCCCGTAAGCTCAACAATAATATTGTGTGTCTAGGTGTCTTAGGTTCCAGAACCAGAAAGTGCCACAAAGTCTGAATCCCGAATCTCTGTGGAGCAGGTGAGTAGAAGGGTACGGCGCATCTGATGTGGGGGATATTGCAGTACAAGTTAGTGTTGACAGACGCAATGGTGCCTCATGGCACCATTTTGTGGAAATTGGGGTTCCCTTGTTTGTTTTTGCAGGTGATGAAGAGGAAACCCAGCAACTCCGCGATGAATCGATTTGATACATGGTAACTTTTTTTTCTTGTTGAGCAGGGCTCCAGAGTCCCGGCTCTCAGAAAGCGAAGTTGAGGTACCGGTGGCGGAGCTTCCTCAGGGAGGGGAGGGGATAGGGTTGGAAATAGCACCGAGGCATTTAAAAGTTAGCGTGGCACTCCAGGCTGTCCAGGAGCGGTCCCCTTCAGGCATGTAAGTGGAGCGGTAATTGTCCTGAACGTATGTGAAACTATCTTGCATTACACTGCCTTGTGTGTGTTTAGCCTGGAATCGTATTGCTCTGTAGTGTTCTCGTCTGCAGTCTCAGATGGTCTAGCATGGTAACGCCTGTATTCCGTTACGTCTTGCACTGTATTGCTAGGTCATTTTCTTGACAGCCATCTGAGACTGTCATGTTGTACCGTTTGCCATGTTGTTACTTTGATGTATTGTTCTGCATCTGACTGTATTGGATTGCCCGGCTCTGTATTGTTTTTGCGTTGTGTTGCTCTGTAACTGTCTTGACTGCTATCTGAGAATGTCTCGCATTGTATGCTCATGTATCTTTTGTTTTGTGTTGTCTTGTGTATTCAAAATAGTATTGCATTGCCCGACACCGTATCGGTTTCGCATCGTAGCGCCCCGTAATTGTCTTGAGTGCCACATCGGACTGCATTGCATCATATAGTTCTGTATTTTGTTTGGCATTGCATCAGTCTGTATTTTAAGTTGTATCACTTTGGCTGCCCGTATCTCGGTTTTGCGTTGTATCCCTTAGTCATTGTCTTGATTGCCATCTGAGATGATCAGGCATGGTAACCTTCCATATTTTGTTTTGAATCGCATGGTTGCGCATTTGAACCTCTGTTGTGTCACCTGGCTGTGTTTTGGTTTTGCAGCGTATGGCTTTGTCATTGTCTTGACAGCCGTCTGATATATTCTGTTATCGTACTGCACGGTATTGTGGATTTTTTTTATTCTCTTGTTCTTCCTTTGACCGCGTATTGCATTTTTCTGCCCTGTATCATGGTACGTCTTGAATCATTTCAGTCTGTCGCTGTTTTGACTGTCACGTGAGACACTCTGGCATTGTATCCTTAAGTATTTGGTTTTGTATTTGAAGGCTGTGTATTTGAAATTGTATTGCATTGTTTGGCGCTATTTCAGTTTTCCATCGCATCACTCTGTATTTTCCTTAACCGCCATCTGAAACCATCTCGCACGGTATTGTTCCGTATGTTGTTTCTTTAACAGATTGTTTTGTATGTGACCATATATTGTGTTGTCGGGCAGGGCGTTGTTTTCGCATTATATCGCTCTGTAATTTCCCTGATGGCCGTCTGGGATGGTTTTGCAGGGTACCGCCCCGTATCGCGTTTCGTCTTGCATTGCATTGCCCCGTAATCGTCTCGACTGCCGTCTCAGGCCATCTGCCATTGTAATCGCTGTATTGCAGGTTTTTTGATTCATCGTTCTTAAGTTACCCTATGTATTTTATCGTATTGCCCTGTATTGTGTTACGTCTTGCATGGTATTGCTCTGTATATGTCTTGACTGCCATCTGAGACCGTGGAGTTGTACAGTTCGATATGTTGTTTCTGGAACGGATTGTTTTGTACCTGACCATATATTGCATTGCCGGGCAGCGTGCTGTTTTTGCATTACGTTGCTCAGTAATTTCCTCGACTGCCATTTGAGACTGTCTTGCATCGTAAGCATAAGAATTCGGTTCCATATTATATTGTTGTGTATTTGAAATAGTATTGCTCCGTCTGGTCAGTATTGGTTTTGCATCGTGTTGCCCTATCATGCTCTTGACTGCTATGCGATCTATTCTGGCATTGTACCACACTGTATTGTGGGTTTTTTAAGTGGTTGTTTTTTGACTGTGTACTGCCTTGTACCGCCCTGTATTGTGTTACGTCTGGCATTATATTGCCCCATTTTAGCCTTGACTGCCTTCTGATCTATTCTGGTATTACACTTTAATGTATTCTGGGTTTTTTAATCAGTTGTTCTTCGTATGGCTGCGTATTGTCTTGTTACTGCCTCGTATTGTGTTGTGTCTTGCATTGTATTGCTCTGTCACTGTCTTGACAGTCATGTTACACGTTCTGTCCTAGGACTGCACTGTATTGTGAATTCTTTAATGGGTTGTTGTTTCTTTGACTGTGTATCATCTCGTAGTGCCCCGTATTGAGTTACGTCTTGCCTTCTATTGTTCTGTCATTGTGTTGACTGACCTCTGATATATTCTACCATTGTATGGCACTGTACCGTCAATTCTTCGATTGGCTGTTCTTTATTTGATTGTATGTTGCCTTGTACTGCCCTGTGTAATGTTAGGTCTTGCATTGTATCGCCCTGTCGTTGTCTTGCGAGTTATTTTAGTCTCCAGCACTGTATTGTGAAATTTTTAATGGGTTGTTTGTTATTTGACCACTGTTGCGATGTGACCCCCCCTTTTCCCCCTTTTTTGCCCAGGCTGCTGCTCGAGCAATAACAACCAGCGGGAGTTGCTATGAGTGGCACTTGAACTTTGTGGGATGGCTGGCAACAGAGTCAAAACACTCTAAGTTGGTTAGTTTGCTATATAACGAGTGGACAGACCAAGAGCCCTTTGAGCTCTCTTGCAATGCAGCAGCCTGTTCGCCAGCATCTCCCCTGGAGCGGGGACACTCACTTAAGGTTCTGCTCTTCGAGGCTGAGAGATGCCATGCCGTAACAGAGTATCGGTAAGTGACTAATAGCATGCCAAACTTTACAATTTAGCTCAGCGATATAATGGATTGATGGCGCAGCTAAAATCCTTTAGAGGTAAACCGTTGCCCAAGTCCAGGGCAAGGATCGGATCCAGCCGCACCTAGACTCCTCTCCGAGGAGTTTAGAAAGCAAGGGGGTCCTTTCCAAGCCTTGTGACTCAATGGGAGGGTCTCCTTAACAGATAGTGTGACCGTGGCCCCTAGGCAGTAAATAATCCGGGGTACATGGCCATGGAATCTGGTGAAGCGCTGTCACGTGCACTGCTACCTTTGTTGAATCCCTGTGTGTGTGTGTTTCTAAATGTTTCTCTACTTTTCTCTTAGGAGTGAAGTTAATTGCTCTGATTGTCACAACCGCGTATTGCCTTGTCCGGCCCTGTATGGTGTTAAGTCTTGCATTGTTATTGCCCTTTCATCTTGACGGTCACTTCAGAGATTCTGTCCTAGGACTGGACTGTATTGTGATGTCTTTTATGGGTTCTTATGTGGCTGTGTATTGCCTCGTACTGCCCTGTATGGTGTTACGTCTTGCGTTGTATGGCTCTGTTGTTGTCTTGACTGTCATCTGATCTATTCTGCCATTGTACGCCACCATGTTGTCACTTCCTTCATCAGCTGTTTTCTATTTGACAGTATATTGCACTGTACTGCCATGTACGCTGTTACGTCTCGCATTGTATTGTCCTGTCACTGTCGTGTTTGTGATTTTAGACTTTGTGTTTAAAAATTTCACAGTCCACTGTAGTCCTACAATTGGCTGTTGTTGATTTAACTGTGTATTTGTTAAACAATTCTCAATCCCGTGCAGTCCTATAACTGTTTGCTGTTTATTTGAGCGGGTAGTGGGTTGTACTGACACGCATAGTGATATGTCTTGTGTTGTATTACCCTTTCATTGTTTGGATTGTCATTTCAGCCATTGTGTTAAAAAATTCTCAATACCGTGCAGTTCTAGAATCATTTTCTTGTTATTTCACCATGTATTGGGTTGTAGTGCCCGGTATACTGTTAGGTCTTGCATTGTATTGCCCTGGAACCATCTTGATTGATATCTGATATATTCTCGCATTGTAGTACACTGTCTCGTCAGTTTTGTAATGGGTTGTTCTCTGTTTGACTGCATATTGCATTCTACTGCCCCCTATAATGTTATGTCTTGGATTCTATTGCTCAGTCATTTTATCGACTGCCATCTACGACTGGGATTGCAGCACACTCGTCTGTGGGTTTTCAATCGGCGGTTCGTTATTTTGACTACCTCTTGCCTCGTCCTGCCCCGTGTTGTGTTTTGTCTTGCATTGTATTGCCCTGTAATCGTCCTGACTACCATTCCGGTATGTACTGCTCGGTCTTCCGTTTTTTTTTAAACGTTTGTTCTTGATTTGGCTGCGTATTGCATTGTAGTGCCCTGTGTGGTGTTCTATCTTGCATTGTATTGCCCTGTCGTTCTCTTCACTGTCATTGTAGATGCTCTCGGACAGTAGCCATCTGTATCATGG
Source organism: Larus michahellis (assembly GCF_964199755.1). Classification (NCBI taxonomy): domain Eukaryota; kingdom Metazoa; phylum Chordata; class Aves; order Charadriiformes; family Laridae; genus Larus; species Larus michahellis. The sequence goes on along the minus strand of NC_133907.1, from coordinate 131,335 downwards.
GGGTTTTACCGGGTGCTCTTTCTTTGACCATGTATTGCCGTGTTACCGCCTTTGTGTTGGGTCTCGAATCGTGTTGCCGCGTCATTGTTTTGACTGCCATCTGATGCATCTTAGCATTATACTGTCCTCTATTGTCTTACGTTGTGCATTGTATTGCTCTGTCGTTATCTTGCCTGCTGTCTCACATCTGTTGGCGTTGTAACACACAGTATTGTGGGTCCCTTCGTCGGTTGTATATTGGACTGACTATTGCACTGTACTGCACTGTCTAACGTTACGTCTCAGATTCTGTTGTCCTGTAACTGTCTCGACCACCACCTGATGCTCCGTGGGATAGTGCTGCCCTGTATGTTGGGGTTTTGACAGGTTGTTCTTTCTTTAATTCTGTTTTGCATTGGACTGCCCCGTGTTGTGTTGCGTTTGGCATTGTATTGCCATGTAATTGTCCTGAGTGCCACGTGATATATTCTGGCATGGTACCGCACTGTGTTGTGGGTTTTTTTTAAGGGGTGGTTGATGTGAGTGTGTCTTGCCTTGTACTGCCCCGTATCGTGTTTTGTCTTGCGTTGTATTGCCCTGTCATTGTCTAGAAGGTCATTTTATACGTTCTGTCACAGGACTGCACTGTATTGTGACTTCTCTAATAGGTTGTTGTTTCTTTGACCGTGCAGTGTCTTGTAGTGCCCCATATCGTGTTATGCCTTGCGTTGTATTGCTCTGTTGTTGTCTCGCCTGACATCTGATAGATAGTCTGCCACTGTATGGCACTGTACTGTGAATTCTTTCCTTGGCTGTTCTTTATTTGAATGCGTATGGCGTTGTACCGCCCTGGATAGCTTTGTCTTGCATTGTATTGCCCTGACGATGTTGTCTTGCTTGTTATTTTAGATTGTCTGAGATTGTACTGCACTGTATTGTGAGTTTCTGAATTAGTTCTTCGGTTGTGTGTTCCATCACACCGTCCTGTATTGTTATGCATTGCATTGCCCCATCATTGTTTTGATGGTCACTGTAAACATTGTCGTAGGACTGCACTGTATTGTGGGTGTGTTGATCGGTTGTTCTTAATTTGGCTGCGTATTGCCTTGTGCTGCCCCGTGTTATGTTATGTCTTGCATTGCATTGGTCTATCATTGTTTCGACTGTTGTTTTAGACTGTCTGGGATTGTACTGCACTGTATAGTGAATTATCGAATTGGTGGTTCTTTGTTTGACTGGTGTGGTGGTGCGGTGCCCTCCTCCCCGGTTTCCCACCCCCTCACCCCCCCAACCCCCTTTTCTCCCCTCCCCGCAGGCAACAGAGTCAACACACCGTCTGGCGTGGGGACTTTAGATATTTTTTTTTTCCCAGGCTGATATGACTAAAAGTCAATTAGCTGCCTCTACAACTAGTGGGCAGGACAAGAGCCCTTGGAGCCTTCCTGCCCGGCAGCCGCCTGTTCGCCACCACCTCCGCTTGAGCGGGGATGCTCATGTAGGGTTCTGCTCCTCGAGGTTGAAAGATGCCTTGCCGCAGCAGAATCTGGGTAAGTGACTAATAGCATGCAGAACTTTGCAATCTTAGCTGAGTGATAGAACGGGTTGATGGCGCAGATAGAATCCTTTAGAGGGAAAGGGTTGCCCAAGGCCGGGGCAAGGATGGGATCCAGCCGCACCTAGACTCCTCTCCGAGAAGGAGTTTAGAAAGCAAGGGGGTCCTTTCCGAGCCTCATGACTCAAGGGGAGGGTCTCCCTGACGGCTTGTCTGACCCTGGCCCATGGGCAGTAAATAACCCGGGGTACGTGGCCTTGGAATCTGGTGAAGCGCTGTCACGTGCACTGCTACCTTTGTTGAATCACTGTGTGTGTGTTTCTAAACGCGCTCTGTTCTCTAGCCATCTATTTTCAGTGACTGGGACTTCTTCCCTGCATCCTTAAGATCTTAGGCCTTGAAGCCAGGCTTCCTGCACATACATCTTCTCAGTTTGAGAGTCATTTTGTGTGGGGTGTAATGTTTGTGGTTTTGTGTGTGTGTGTTTTTTTTTTTTTTAACGGCAGGTTGTAGTGTTACTCTGGAAGGCATTTCTAAGTCAAAACAAGACCTTGTTGTGGGGTGGGCGGTGTGTGTCACACAGCGTTCCCCCTAAAAGTGGAGGGAGAGCATCTAGGAGGAAGATGCAGAGCTGGTGGTCGGGGAGAGGCTCAGGGGAGGGGGTGATGTGCTGTGGGGCTTTGGCAATGGCCCCTCTTCCCAGCAGGCTCCAGCTGGGGCTGAGGCAGCCTGTTTGGGACCCATGAGGTGAGCATGGGCTGGGCCAAGGGCTTAAAAAAAAGGCTGCCCTGGGGATGGGTCTGCTTTGCCAAGGGCCTCTAGCTTCCAAGTGGGCTGCCTGGGCACAGCTGCCTGCCAGCGCTGGCTGAGGAGTCAAACGAAGGGGGTTCTGACAGGTAGGTGCCTCCAGCCAGGAACGGACGGTCCTCGCAGCGAGGAAGGATCCCTCCCAGCCATCCCTGACAGAGCCCCCCACCAGCACAGAGCACCGGGAGCTCGCTGCCTTCGTCGGCTGCGCGTGTGAGCCTCATGGGACAAGAGCATTTCTCCCTGCCCACTCCTAGGTGGGCAAGGGTCAGGCCGCCAGCACCACAGAGGACGAAGGGACAGAGAGAGAAGCCTGTGAGCAGCGAAGGTCTCCCACACATGCCAGGAGCTGCGGTGAGTCATGTGCCCTCTTGTCCATGTCCAGGCCTTTCCCTGCCATGCCTCTTCCGATCTAGGGAAGTGATCATCCCCCTGTACTCGGCACTGGTGAGGCCCCACCTCGAGTACTGCGTTCAGTTTTGGACCCCTCGCTACAAGAGGGACATTGAGGTGTTGGAGCGTGTCCAGAGAAGGGCTACAAAGCTGGTGAGGGGTCTGGAGGACAAACCTTATGAAGAACAACTGAGGGAGCTGGGGTTGTTTAGCTTGGAGAAGAGGAGGTTGAGGGGAGACCTTATCACCCTCTACAACTACCTGAAAGGAGGTTGTAGAGAGATGGGGGCTGACCTCTTCTCCCTGGTGACAAGTGATAGGACGAGAGGAAACGGGTTCAAGTTACGTCAGGGGAGGTTTAGATTGGATGTTAGGAAACATTTTTTCACTGAAAGGGTTATTAAACATTGGAATAGGCTGCCGAGGGAGGTGGTGGATTCACCATCCCTGGAGGTGTTTAAAAAAAGGGTAGATGGGGCACTTAGGGACATGGTTTAGAAGTGGCTCTTGTCAGGGTAGGTTAAAGGTTGGACTCGATGATCTTAAAGGTCCCTTCCAACCTCAGCAATTCTATGATTCTATGATTCTATCTCTGCCTGCTGCCTTGCTTGTCCTGGCTTCTGGCTCCCCAAGGCTTTTTGCTCTTTTGCTTAATGCCAGCATGTTCTTTCTCCCCTTCTCCATTTCCTTTCTGTGCCTCTGCATTTCCAGCTCCCCATTCGCTATTATTTCATTCTTCCCACACTGCCTTCTTCGCTATTGCTTGTGAAAATTGCATTTGTAGGTCTCCCTCTACCCAGCAACCTGTCTCTATTTCTAGTGACTCCCTCTGCTCCACCCCTCATCCCTCTTCCAGTGTCCTTTCTCTGTGGCTGTCGGTCCGACTCCACCTCCTGCTACTTAATTTGCTACCTACCTGTATGGCCAGTACCCCGTTGCTTTCCAAATCTTTTTCTGTGTCTCCGTTTACCCAGATCCCTGTCTGTGTTTTTTAATTCTTCTTGCTTGTCCTCTACTTCGTTACTTTTCCAATTTTGTTTCTTTGTCTTTATTCAGTTTGACCCTATTTTTTTTTTTGCTCCCTGTTTTCTTAATCTGTTTGTCTTTTAAATTTTCTTTCTATCAACTTTTATCCAGTTTGCCCTTTTCACCTTTAAATTTTTCCTGTCTTTCTCTTACCCCCTTGCTTTAAAAATTCTCTGTCTACTTCTATGAAGCTGCCAGTACCAATTTTTGCCTGTTCTGTATCGGTCTTGTACTCCTTTGCGTTTACACTTTTTTATTTATTTCGTTCTTGCTATGTTTTTAATTTTTTTCCTTTCTTTCTGCAATCAGCCTTGCTTTTAAAAGGTTTGGGTTTTTTTCCATTTTTATCTGGTATATTTTTAACTGTTTTCTTATTTCTTTAATGCAGAGGCTTTTTAGAATTTTCTTTCTACATCTCCGTTGCAGTTTGCCGTCCATGTTTCCTAATTATTTTGTTTTGTTTCCCCAATCCCCATCACTTCTTAAATTTTGGGGTTTTTTTGTCTTGTTTGTTGTCTTTATGGCTTATCTTTTCATTGAATCATTGCTTGTCTTTCCTTTCTGGTGTTGCATTTAAAAATGGTCTTTCTACATGTGTCCTTGTTCGCTGTCCCTATTTTGGAATATTTCTCATTATTTACTCTACCGGCTACCGCTTTTTCAGTGTTCTTGCTATGTATACCTTTGTTCTCTTTGCTGTCATTTTAAAATTATTTATTGTCTGTCTTTAATGCTGTTGCTTTTTAATTTTTTTCTACGTCTCCGATTTAGTTTGCCATTGTTATTTTGTAATTTGTTTCCTTGCTCCTTTAATCATGGACGCTTTTAAGATTTTCTGTTTACGCTTATCTCCTTTGCTGTCTTTATTTTTAATTGTTTCTTGTCTTTCCTTCATGCCCTCTGTCTTTTTTATTTTCTTTCTAAGTGTTTCGAGTTCACCATTTCTATTCTCTAGGTTTTTTTTTTATTTTCTTAATTCCTGTGACTTATAAAATTTTATGTCTGAGCTCTTTCTCTCAGAAACCCGTCCTCAGCTGTGTTTGTGCCTCAGAGCCATGTTATCACCCTCTGTGCCATCTAGGATGCTTCTGTTTGGTCCCCAGCCTCCTGAGAACATCTGCACTCTGTTCCACTGCCCTCCCTCCACTTTCCTCCTCGTGTCCCTGTACCTTCTTCCGTCCCTATGGCCCATTCAGGACCCTTCTCATCATGTCACAACAGCTATCGATGCCTCCGAGGTTACCATGAGCACATATTCAGCTTTGTCATGGACTTCGCACACCCCTCTCCTTCCCTCAGAAGACTTCCCAAGTCCATATATGTGACACAGTGTCACACACCGAAGTTTTGCTTAGACCTGCGGAGCCTTGGGCTGCAATATGTAACCTAGCAGCATAGCAAACTTTGGCTGAACTCCTCCTTAGTCCAAGAAGGGTGGATAGTGGTTGTGTTTGAATTTGATATATTGGAACTTAACTAACACAATGAAATTGTATAAGTAATATTAATGAAGAGCGTATGCTTAACATTACAAATTTGAGTGACTGTTATGATCAAAGGAAAGGGAACTCTAATTCTTGGAAACTAAGAAAGGGACCTTTCTATCCTGAGTCAGCAGAAGGATGAGATACAGGTGTGAGATGGGACAAAGATATCAGAAAACCAAGTAAGAGGGTAAAAGCACTTGCATCAAAACTCCAGTCATCGAAGAGGACATGTAAGGGCTGAACAATTCAATCGGAGAAGAGACACGCACTTCTCACGTGAAGACAGGCACGAATAGCTTATGTCACAGACTGTGAGGCTTCACAAAGCACAGGAAAAGTATCGAGGGGGTCCCTCGGCTCGAGCCATATTAAACCAAGTCTGTGACAGAATTTGTTGCCGAACCGTTCTTTACAGTCGGAGGCTAAGACTGGATCCAGCTGCACCTAGACTCCTCCCTGAGAAGGAGTTTAGGAAGCAAGGCCTTCCAGTCTGAATGTCACTGCTCGGCAGGAGGGTCTCCTCGGCTCTTCTTCAACACCCAACGCTGTTCTTCAACACCCAACGCTGTTCTTCAACACCCAACGCTGTTCTTCAACACCCAACGCTGTTCTTCTGTCCTCTCCTCCTTATAGCCGTGCAGCTATTAGTTCCCTGGCCTCCGAGGCAACGTTTACTCAGTCTGGATCCCCTCCAGATTTAATCATCACGTTCCCTGACGCTTTTCTGTCTCTCCGGCTCTGTCGGGACTTTTCTTCTCCCGGTCACGATGCCCCTCGGGAGTTTCCCGGTGACCGGCATGCATCTCGTAGCATTTTAGGTGGGTCCGTCTTTGAGATGTAGTGCACTCATTTGTTTCTCTGTGCTACCTAGGATTCCCGTATTTCGTCTCCAGCCACCCGGGAACATGCGTACTCCCCTCAGACGATCATCCGAGTTCCTCCTAGTCCTCCGCCCAGCCTTCTTTTGTCTATCAGCACCCCTCGATGCCCCTTTTTTCACCCTCACCAAGCCTCCCGAGACCTTTCTGGAACTCCACAGCTCCTCATAGCATTTTATCTCCCTTTCTGTCTCTCTTGTTCCATCAGAGCCTCCCGTGCTTCTTTGCTACGTGGCGCCCCTTCATCTTTCTCTCTACCATCGAGGGCGTCTCCATGGAGTTCCGCTCTCACTCCTTCGTCTGTAGTTTGTCCGTACCTCTTCTTGAGGCTCCTAAAGCCTTGCTGCGTGTCCGAGCCTTTTTTTCCTACCCTACCCCCTCAGAACGCCTGCGCTTTTTAAAGCCTTGTCTTCCGAGTCCTTTCTTATACTCCACAGCACTTCAGCTCCCTTTCGATTTTGTTCTTTTTGTGCTCTCCAGAGCGCCCTTAACTTCTTCTTTGATGCTTAGGATGCCTTTATTCTGTCCCCTGACGTCATCTGTACTTTGTCAAAATTCCCTTCAGAATTCTGTCTTGTTATCTGTGAGGCTTATTCGGTCTCTCAGGCGGGGACTCGTTCGCTACCATCGCCGAGCTCTCGCAAGATATCCCTTAAGCACCAGAACCTCATTTTAGCTCTGGAGCGCACTTTGCACCCCTTCTTTCCCTTCAGAACCTTTCCCAAGTTTGCAACGGTTAATGCCATCAGTCTTCCTGTTCTTTCTTGCTTTTGGTGCGCCTGAAGTCAGTCCCCTGAGGACAATCGTACTTTGCTCGATGCCCTGTTGATCTCATCGCATCCCAAGATATGTTTAGTTTCTCTGGCTCCTTCAGGACCTCTCTAATCTATGCGATAACGCGTCTTGTTCTGCGAGAACCTTTTCCAAAGTCATCTATGTGCTCTAGAGCCTTGTGTTTGGTTTCTGTGGTATAATATTTTTCTACTTTGTATTTGGTTTCCTAAAGATGTCTACCATAGTCTCAGATCTCCTCTTAGCCTTCATCTACTTCTATCCATATGTCCACTATGATGATTTTTGCTGCCTTTTACAATTTGTTTTTCTTCTAGCTACTTAGATGTTAATTAGGGTGCTTTATGGAGGTTCAGGAAATACGTGACTTGTATTTCCATGCTTTTTTGTTGCTTTCTGTGTTTTGGGACTCAAGTAGCGCTGTTGAGTAAAAAGTCAAAGAGAGATTATCAACATGACTTTAAATTGCCAGCAATTTACAGTAAATACCTGTATTTACTAAGTCAATTAGCTGCCTCTACAGATAGTGGACAGGAAGAGAGCCCTTGGAGCCTTCCTGCCCGGCAGCGGCCTGTTCGCCACCTCCTCCGCTTGAGCAGGGACGCTCACGTAAGTTTCTGCTCCTCGAGGTTGAGAGACGCCTTGCCGCAGCAGAATCTGGGTAAGTGACTAATAGCATGCAGAGCTTTGCAATCTTAGCTGAGTGATAGAACGGGTCGATGGCGCAGATAGAATCCTTTAGAGGGAAAGGGTTGCCCAAGGCCGGGGCAAGGATGGGATCCAGCCGCAGCTAGACTCCTCTCGGAGAAGGAGTTTAGAAAGCAAGGGGGTCCTTTCCGAGCCTCGTGACTCAAGGGGAGGGTCTCCCTGACAGCTCGTCTGACCCCGGCCCCTAGGCAGTAAATAACCCGGGGTACGTGGCCGTGCAATCTGGTGAAGCGCTGTCACGTGCACTGCTACCTTTGTTGAATCCCTGTGTGTGTGCGTTTCTAAATGTTTCCTTCTCTCTTAGGAGTGAAGTGAATCGCTCTGCCCGCCACAACTGCATCTTGCCTTGTCTGTCGCCGTGTGGTGTTACGTCTTGCGTTGTATGGCTCTGTTGTTGTCTTGACTGTCATCTGATCTATTCTGCCATTGTATGCCACCGTATTGTCACTTCCTTCATCAGCTGTTTTCTATTTGACGGTGTATTGCATTGTACTGCCATGTACGCTGTTACGCTGTCTCGCATTGTATCGTCCTGTCAGTGTCGGGTTTGTGACTTTAGACTTTGTGTTTAAAACTTTCACAGTCCACTGCAGTCCGACAATTGGCTGTTGTTTATTGAACTGTGTATTCGTTAAACAATTCCCCATCCTGTGCAGTCCTAGAAATGTTTGCTGATTATTTGAGCGGGTATTGGGTTGTGCTGACCCGTATAGTGCTATGTCTGGTGTTGGATTACCCTGTCATCGTTTGGATTGTCATTTCAGCCATCGCGTTAAAAAATTCTCAAGACCGTGCAGTTCTGCACTCGTTTTCTTTTTCTTTCACGGTGTATCATATTGTAGAGCCCGGTATACTGTTAGGTCTTGCATTGTATTGCTCTGGACCCGTCTTGATGGATATCTGATATGGTCTCTCATTGCAGTGCGCTGTCTCATCGGTTTTGTAATGGGTTGTTCTCTGTTTGACTGCATATTGCATTCTACGGCACCGTATAATGTTATGTCTTGGATTCTATTGCTCAGTCATTTTATGGAGTGCCATCTGCGACCGGGATTGCAGCGCACTCGTCTGTGGGTTTTCGATCGGCGGTTCATTATTTGACTACCTCTTGCCTCGTCCTGCCCCGTGTTGTGTTTTGTCTTGCATTGTATTGCCCTGTAATCGCCCTGACGACCGTCTGGTCCGTTCCGGTATGTGCCGCTCGGTCTTGCGGTTTTTTTAAACGTTTGTTCTTGATTTGGCTGCGTATTGCCTTGCAGTGCCCTGTATGGCGTTCTGTCTTGCGTTGCATTGCCCCGTCGTTCTCTTCACTGTCATTGTAGACACTCTGGGATAGTAGCCATCTGTATCGTGGGGGTTTTACCGGGTGCTCTTTCTTTGACCACCGTGTATTGCCGTGCTACCGCCTTTGTGTTGGGTCTCGAATTGTATTGCCGCGTCATTGTTTTGACTGCCATCTGATGCGTCTGAGCATTAGACCGTCCTCTGTTGTCTTACGTTGTGCGCTGTATTGCTCTGTCAGTATCTTGCCTGCTGTCTGACATCTGTTGGCGCTGGAACGCGCAGTATTGTGGGTCCCTTCGTGGGTTGTTTATTTGACTGACTATTGCACTGTACCGCGCTGTGTAATGTTACGTCTCGGGTTCTGTTGTCCTGTAACTGTCTCGACCGCCACGTGACGCCCTGTGGGATGGTACTGACGGGTATGTAGGGGTTTTGTCAGGTTGTTCTTTCTTTCATTCTGTTTTGCATTGTGCTGCCCTGTGTTGTGTTACGTTTGGCATTGTATTGCCATGTAATTGTCCTGAGTGCCACGTGATGTATATTCTGGCAGGGTGCTGCACTGAGCTGTCGGTTTTTTTTAAGGGGCGGTTGTTGATGTGAGTGTGTTTTGCCTTGTAGTGCCCTGTATCGTGTTTCGTCTTGCGTTGTATTACCCTGTCATTGTCTAGACGGTCTTTTTATAGACGTTCTGTCAGAGGACTGCACTGTATTGTGACTTCTCTAATAGGTTGTTGTTTCTTTGACCGTGCAGTGTCTTGAAGTGCCCCGTATTGTGTTACGCCTTGCGCTGTGTTGCTGTGTCGTTGTCTCGACTGCCATCTGAGTGATAGTCTGGCATTGTATGGCACTGTACTGTGGATTCTTTCCTTGGCTGCTGCTTATTTGATTGTGTATGGCGTTGTACTGCCCTGTGTAACTTTGTCTTGCATTGTATTGCCCTGACGTTGTCTTGCTTGTTATTTGAGCTTGTCTGGGATTGTACTGCGCGGTATTGTGAGTTTCTGAATGAGTTCTTGGGTTGTGTGTTCCATCGTAGCGTCCTGTATTGTTAGGCATTGCATTGCATTGCCCCATCGTTGTTTTGACGGTCACTTGAAACATTCTGTCGCAGGACTGCACGCTATCGTGGGTGTGTTGATCGGTCGTTCTTAATTTGGCTGCGTATTGCCTCGTGCTGCCCCGTGGTGTGTTATGTCTTGCATTGTATTGGTCTATCATTGTTTCGACTGTTGTTTTAGACTGTCTGGGATTGTACTGCACTGTGTTGTGAATTATTGAATCGGTTGTTCTTTGTTTGACCGGCGTGGTGGTGCGGTGCCCTGCCCCCCGCCGTTTCCCACCCCGTCACCCCCCCAACCCCCCTTTCTCTCCTCCCCGCAGGCAACAGAGTCAACACTCCTTCTGGAGTGGGGACTGAGCTATTTTGTTCCCAGGCTGATCTGACTAGAAGTCAATTAGCTGCCTCTACAGATAGTGGGCAGGAAGAGAGCCCTTGGAGCCTTCCTGCCCGGCAGCGGCCTGTTCGCCACCTCCTCCGCTTGAGCGGGGACGCTCACGTAAGTTTCTGCTCCTCGAGGTTGAGAGACGCCTTGCCGCAGCAGAATCTGGGTAAGTGACTAATAGCATGCAGAGCTTTGCAATCTCAGCTGAGTGATAGAACGGGTCGATGGCGCAGATAGAATCCTTTAGAGGGAAAGGGTTGCCCAAGGCCGGGGCAAGGATGGGATCCAGCCGCAGCTAGGCTCCTCTCGGAGAAGGAGTTTAGAAAGCAAGGGGGTCCTTTCCGAGCCTCGTGACTCAAGGGGAGGGTCTCCCTGACAGCTCGTCTGACCCCGGCCCCTAGGCAGTAAATAACCCGGGGTACGTGGCCGTGCAATCTGGTGAAGCGCTGTCACGTGCACTGCTACCTTTGTTGAATCCCTGTGTGTGTGCGTTTCTAAATGTTTCCTTCTCTCTTAGGAGTGAAGTGAATCGCTCTGCCCGCCACAACTGCATCTTGCCTTGTCTGTCGCCGTGTGGTGTTACGTCTTGCGTTGTATGGCTCTGTTGTTGTCTTGACTGTCATCTGATCTATTCTGCCATTGTATGCCACCGTATTGTCACTTCCTTCATCAGCTGTTTTCTATTTGACGGTGTATTGCATTGTACTGCCATGTACGCTGTTACGCTGTCTCGCATTGTATCGTCCTGTCAGTGTCGGGTTTGTGACTTTAGACTTTGTGTTTAAAACTTTCACAGTCCACTGCAGTCCGACAATTGGCTGTTGTTTATTGAACTGTGTATTCGTTAAACAATTCCCCATCCTGTGCAGTCCTAGAAATGTTTGCTGATTATTTGAGCGGGTATTGGGTTGTGCTGACCCGTATAGTGCTATGTCTGGTGTTGGATTACCCTGTCATCGTTTGGATTGTCATTTCAGCCATCGCGTTAAAAAATTCTCAAGACCGTGCAGTTCTGCACTCGTTTTCTTTTTCTTTCACGGTGTATCGTATTGTAGAGCCCGGTATACTGTTAGGTCTTGCATTGTATTGCTCTGGACCCGTCTTGATGGATATCTGATATGGTCTCTCATTGCAGTGCGCTGTCTCGTCGGTTTTGTAATGGGTTGTTCTCTGTTTGACTGCATATTGCATTCTACGGCACCGTATAATGTTATGTCTTGGATTCTATTGCTCAGTCATTTTATGGAGTGCCATCTGCGACCGGGATTGCAGCGCACTCGTCTGTGGGTTTTCGATCGGCGGTTCATTATTTGACTACCTCTTGCCTCGTCCTGCCCCGTGTTGTGTTTTGTCTTGCATTGTATTGCCCTGTAATCGCCCTGACGACCGTCTGGTCCGTTCCGGTATGTGCCGCTCGGTCTTGCGGTTTTTTTAAACGTTTGTTCTTGATTTGGCTGCGTATTGCCTTGCAGTGCCCTGTATGGCGTTCTGTCTTGCGTTGCATTGCCCCGTCGTTCTCTTCACTGTCATTGTAGACACTCTGGGATAGTAGCCATCTGTATCGTGGGGGTTTTACCGGGTGCTCTTTCTTTGACCACCGTGTATTGCCGTGCTACCGCCTTTGTGTTGCGTCTCGAATTGTATTGCCGCGTCATTGTTTTGACTGCCATCTGATGCGTCTGAGCATTAGACCGTCCTCTGTTGTCTTACGTTGTGCGCTGTATTGCTCTGTCGGTATCTTGCCTGCTGTCTGACATCTGTTGGCGCTGGAACGCGCAGTATTGTGGGTCCCTTCGTGGGTTGTTTATTTGACTGACTATTGCACTGTACCGCGCTGTGTAATGTTACGTCTCGGGTTCTGTTGTCCTGTAACTGTCTCGACCGCCACGTGACGCCCTGTGGGATGGTACTGACGGGTATGTAGGGGTTTTGTCAGGTTGTTCTTTCTTTCATTCTGTTTTGCATTGTGCTGCCCTGTGTTGTGTTACGTTTGGCATTGTATTGCCATGTAATTGTCCTGAGTGCCACGTGATGTATATTCTGGCAGGGTGCTGCACTGAGCTGTCGGTTTTTTTTAAGGGGCGGTTGTTGATGTGAGTGTGTTTTGCCTTGTAGTGCCCTGTATCGTGTTTCGTCTTGCGTTGTATTACCCTGTCATTGTCTAGACGGTCTTTTTATAGACGTTCTGTCAGAGGACTGCACTGTATTGTGACTTCTCTAATAGGTTGTTGTTTCTTTGACCGTGCAGTGTCTTGAAGTGCCCCGTATTGTGTTACGCCTTGCGCTGTGTTGCTGTGTCGTTGTCTCGACTGCCATCTGAGTGATAGTCTGGCATTGTATGGCACTGTACTGTGGATTCTTTCCTTGGCTGCTGCTTATTTGATTGTGTATGGCGTTGTACTGCCCTGTGTAACTTTGTCTTGCATTGTATTGCCCTGACGTTGTCTTGCTTGTTATTTGAGCTTGTCTGGGATTGTACTGCGCGGTATTGTGAGTTTCTGAATGAGTTCTTGGGTTGTGCGTTCCATCGTAGCGTCCTGTATTGTTAGGCATTGCATTGCATTGCCCCATCGTTGTTTTGACGGTCACTTGAAACATTCTGTCGCAGGACTGCACGCTATCGTGGGTGTGTTGATCGGTCGTTCTTAATTTGGCTGCGTATTGCCTCGTGCTGCCCCGTGGTGTGTTATGTCTTGCATTGTATTGGTCTATCATTGTTTCGACTGTTGTTTTAGACTGTCTGGGATTGTACTGCACTGTGTTGTGAATTATTGAATCGGTTGTTCTTTGTTTGACCGGCGTGGTGGTGCGGTGCCCTGCCCCCCGCCGTTTCCCACCCCGTCACCCCCCCAACCCCCCTTTCTCTCCTCCCCGCAGGCAACAGAGTCAACACTCCTTCTGGAGTGGGGACTGAGCTATTTTGTTCCCAGGCTGATCTGACTAGAAGTCAATTAGCTGCCTCTACAGATAGTGGGCAGGAAGAGAGCCCTTGGAGCCTTCCTGCCCGGCAGCGGCCTGTTCGCCACCTCCTCCGCTTGAGCGGGGACGCTCACGTAAGTTTCTGCTCCTCGAGGTTGAGAGACGCCTTGCCGCAGCAGAATCTGGGTAAGTGACTAATAGCATGCAGAGCTTTGCAATCTCAGCTGAGTGATAGAACGGGTCGATGGCGCAGATAGAATCCTTTAGAGGGAAAGGGTTGCCCAAGGCCGGGGCAAGGATGGGATCCAGCCGCAGCTAGGCTCCTCTCGGAGAAGGAGTTTAGAAAGCAAGGGGGTCCTTTCCGAGCCTCGTGACTCAAGGGGAGGGTCTCCCTGACAGCTCGTCTGACCCCGGCCCCTAGGCAGTAAATAACCCGGGGTACGTGGCCGTGCAATCTGGTGAAGCGCTGTCACGTGCACTGCTACCTTTGTTGAATCCCTGTGTGTGTGCGTTTCTAAATGTTTCCTTCTCTCTTAGGAGTGAAGTGAATCGCTCTGCCCGCCACAACTGCATCTTGCCTTGTCTGTCGCCGTGTGGTGTTACGACTTGCGTTGTATGGCTCTGTTGTTGTCTTGACTGTCATCTGATCTATTCTGCCATTGTATGCCACCGTATTGTCACTTCCTTCATCAGCTGTTTTCTATTTGACGGTGTATTGCATTGTACTGCCATGTACGCTGTTACGCTGTCTCGCATTGTATCGTCCTGTCAGTGTCGGGTTTGTGACTTTAGACTTTGTGTTTAAAACTTTCACAGTCCACTGCAGTCCGACAATTGGCTGTTGTTTATTGAACTGTGTATTCGTTAAACAATTCCCCATCCTGTGCAGTCCTAGAAATGTTTGCTGATTATTTGAGCGGGTATTGGGTTGTGCTGACCCGTATAGTGCTATGTCTGGTGTTGGATTACCCTGTCATCGTTTGGATTGTCATTTCAGCCATCGCGTTAAAAAATTCTCAAGACCGTGCAGTTCTGCACTCGTTTTCTTTTTCTTTCACGGTGTATCATATTGTAGAGCCCGGTATACTGTTAGGTCTTGCATTGTATTGCTCTGGACCCGTCTTGATGGATATCTGATATGGTCTCTCATTGCAGTGCGCTGTCTCGTCGGTTTTGTAATGGGTTGTTCTCTGTTTGACTGCATATTGCATTCTACGGCACCGTATAATGTTATGTCTTGGATTCTATTGCTCAGTCATTTTATGGAGTGCCATCTGCGACCGGGATTGCAGCGCACTCGTCTGTGGGTTTTCGATCGGCGGTTCATTATTTGACTACCTCTTGCCTCGTCCTGCCCCGTGTTGTGTTTTGTCTTGCATTGTATTGCCCTGTAATCGCCCTGACGACCGTCTGGTCCGTTCCGGTATGTGCCGCTCGGTCTTGCGGTTTTTTTAAACGTTTGTTCTTGATTTGGCTGCGTATTGCCTTGCAGTGCCCTGTATGGCGTTCTGTCTTGCGTTGCATTGCCCCGTCGTTCTCTTCACTGTCATTGTAGACACTCTGGGATAGTAGCCATCTGTATCGTGGGGGTTTTACCGGGTGCTCTTTCTTTGACCACCGTGTATTGCCGTGCTACCGCCTTTGTGTTGGGTCTCGAATTGTATTGCCGCGTCATTGTTTTGACTGCCATCTGATGCGTCTGAGCATTAGACCGTCCTCTGTTGTCTTACGTTGTGCGCTGTATTGCTCTGTCGGTATCTTGCCTGCTGTCTGACATCTGTTGGCGCTGGAACGCGCAGTATTGTGGGTCCCTTCGTGGGTTGTTTATTTGACTGACTATTGCACTGTACCGCGCTGTGTAATGTTACGTCTCGGGTTCTGTTGTCCTGTAACTGTCTCGACCGCCACGTGACGCCCTGTGGGATGGTACTGACGGGTATGTAGGGGTTTTGTCAGGTTGTTCTTTCTTTCATTCTGTTTTGCATTGTGCTGCCCTGTGTTGTGTTACGTTTGGCATTGTATTGCCATGTAATTGTCCTGAGTGCCACGTGATGTATATTCTGGCAGGGTGCTGCACTGAGCTGTCGGTTTTTTTTAAGGGGCGGTTGTTGATGTGAGTGTGTTTTGCCTTGTAGTGCCCTGTATCGTGTTTCGTCTTGCGTTGTATTACCCTGTCATTGTCTAGACGGTCTTTTTATAGACGTTCTGTCAGAGGACTGCACTGTATTGTGACTTCTCTAATAGGTTGTTGTTTCTTTGACCGTGCAGTGTCTTGAAGTGCCCCGTATTGTGTTACGCCTTGCGCTGTGTTGCTGTGTCGTTGTCTCGACTGCCATCTGAGTGATAGTCTGGCATTGTATGGCACTGTACTGTGGCTTCTTTCCTTGGCTGCTGCTTATTTGATTGTGTATGGCGTTGTACTGCCCTGTGTAACTTTGTCTTGCATTGTATTGCCCTGACGTTGTCTTGCTTGTTATTTGAGCTTGTCTGGGATTGTACTGCGCGGTATTGTGAGTTTCTGAATGAGTTCTTGGGTTGTGTGTTCCATCGTAGCGTCCTGTATTGTTAGGCATTGCATTGCATTGCCCCATCGTTGTTTTGACGGTCACTTGAAACATTCTGTCGCAGGACTGCACGCTATCGTGGGTGTGTTGATCGGTCGTTCTTAATTTGGCTGCGTATTGCCTCGTGCTGCCCCGTGGTGTGTTATGTCTTGCATTGTATTGGTCTATCATTGTTTCGACTGTTGTTTTAGACTGTCTGGGATTGTACTGCACTGTGTTGTGAATTATTGAATCGGTTGTTCTTTGTTTGACCGGCGTGGTGGTGCGGTGCCCTGCCCCCCGCCGTTTCCCACCCCGTCACCCCCCCAACCCCCCTTTCTCTCCTCCCCGCAGGCAACAGAGTCAACACTCCTTCTGGAGTGGGGACTGAGCTATTTTGTTCCCAGGCTGATCTGACTAGAAGTCAATTAGCTGCCTCTACAGATAGTGGGCAGGAAGAGAGCCCTTGGAGCCTTCCTGCCCGGCAGCGGCCTGTTCGCCACCTCCTCCGCTTGAGCGGGGACGCTCACGTAAGTTTCTGCTCCTCGAGGTTGAGAGACGCCTTGCCGCAGCAGAATCTGGGTAAGTGACTAATAGCATGCAGAGCTTTGCAATCTCAGCTGAGTGATAGAACGGGTCGATGGCGCAGATAGAATCCTTTAGAGGGAAAGGGTTGCCCAAGGCCGGGGCAAGGATGGGATCCAGCCGCAGCTAGGCTCCTCTCGGAGAAGGAGTTTAGAAAGCAAGGGGGTCCTTTCCGAGCCTCGTGACTCAAGGGGAGGGTCTCCCTGACAGCTCGTCTGACCCCGGCCCCTAGGCAGTAAATAACCCGGGGTACGTGGCCGTGCAATCTGGTGAAGCGCTGTCACGTGCACTGCTACCTTTGTTGAATCCCTGTGTGTGTGCGTTTCTAAATGTTTCCTTCTCTCTTAGGAGTGAAGTGAATCGCTCTGCCCGCCACAACTGCATCTTGCCTTGTCTGTCGCCGTGTGGTGTTACGACTTGCGTTGTATGGCTCTGTTGTTGTCTTGACTGTCATCTGATCTATTCTGCCATTGTATGCCACCGTATTGTCACTTCCTTCATCAGCTGTTTTCTATTTGACGGTGTATTGCATTGTACTGCCATGTACGCTGTTACGCTGTCTCGCATTGTATCGTCCTGTCAGTGTCGGGTTTGTGACTTTAGACTTTGTGTTTAAAACTTTCACAGTCCACTGCAGTCCGACAATTGGCTGTTGTTTATTGAACTGTGTATTCGTTAAACAATTCCCCATCCTGTGCAGTCCTAGAAATGTTTGCTGATTATTTGAGCGGGTATTGGGTTGTGCTGACCCGTATAGTGCTATGTCTGGTGTTGGATTACCCTGTCATCGTTTGGATTGTCATTTCAGCCATCGCGTTAAAAAATTCTCAAGACCGTGCAGTTCTGCACTCGTTTTCTTTTTCTTTCACGGTGTATCGTATTGTAGAGCCCGGTATACTGTTAGGTCTTGCATTGTATTGCTCTGGACCCGTCTTGATGGATATCTGATATGGTCTCTCATTGCAGTGCGCTGTCTCGTCGGTTTTGTAATGGGTTGTTCTCTGTTTGACTGCATATTGCATTCTACGGCACCGTATAATGTTATGTCTTGGATTCTATTGCTCAGTCATTTTATGGAGTGCCATCTGCGACCGGGATTGCAGCGCACTCGTCTGTGGGTTTTCGATCGGCGGTTCATTATTTGACTACCTCTTGCCTCGTCCTGCCCCGTGTTGTGTTTTGTCTTGCATTGTATTGCCCTGTAATCGCCCTGACGACCGTCTGGTCCGTTCCGGTATGTGCCGCTCGGTCTTGCGGTTTTTTTAAACGTTTGTTCTTGATTTGGCTGCGTATTGCCTTGCAGTGCCCTGTATGGCGTTCTGTCTTGCGTTGCATTGCCCCGTCGTTCTCTTCACTGTCATTGTAGACACTCTGGGATAGTAGCCATCTGTATCGTGGGGGTTTTACCGGGTGCTCTTTCTTTGACCACCGTGTATTGCCGTGCTACCGCCTTTGTGTTGGGTCTCGAATTGTATTGCCGCGTCATTGTTTTGACTGCCATCTGATGCGTCTGAGCATTAGACCGTCCTCTGTTGTCTTACGTTGTGCGCTGTATTGCTCTGTCGGTATCTTGCCTGCTGTCTGACATCTGTTGGCGCTGGAACGCGCAGTATTGTGGGTCCCTTCGTGGGTTGTTTATTTGACTGACTATTGCACTGTACCGCGCTGTGTAATGTTACGTCTCGGGTTCTGTTGTCCTGTAACTGTCTCGACCGCCACGTGACGCCCTGTGGGATGGTACTGACGGGTATGTAGGGGTTTTGTCAGGTTGTTCTTTCTTTCATTCTGTTTTGCATTGTGCTGCCCTGTGTTGTGTTACGTTTGGCATTGTATTGCCATGTAATTGTCCTGAGTGCCACGTGATGTATATTCTGGCAGGGTGCTGCACTGAGCTGTCGGTTTTTTTTAAGGGGCGGTTGTTGATGTGAGTGTGTTTTGCCTTGTAGTGCCCTGTATCGTGTTTCGTCTTGCGTTGTATTACCCTGTCATTGTCTAGACGGTCTTTTTATAGACGTTCTGTCAGAGGACTGCACTGTATTGTGACTTCTCTAATAGGTTGTTGTTTCTTTGACCGTGCAGTGTCTTGAAGTGCCCCGTATTGTGTTACGCCTTGCGCTGTGTTGCTGTGTCGTTGTCTCGACTGCCATCTGAGTGATAGTCTGGCATTGTATGGCACTGTACTGTGGATTCTTTCCTTGGCTGCTGCTTATTTGATTGTGTATGGCGTTGTACTGCCCTGTGTAACTTTGTCTTGCATTGTATTGCCCTGACGTTGTCTTGCTTGTTATTTGAGCTTGTCTGGGATTGTACTGCGCGGTATTGTGAGTTTCTGAATGAGTTCTTGGGTTGTGCGTTCCATCGTAGCGTCCTGTATTGTTAGGCATTGCATTGCATTGCCCCATCGTTGTTTTGACGGTCACTTGAAACATTCTGTCGCAGGACTGCACGCTATCGTGGGTGTGTTGATCGGTCGTTCTTAATTTGGCTGCGTATTGCCTCGTGCTGCCCCGTGGTGTGTTATGTCTTGCATTGTATTGGTCTATCATTGTTTCGACTGTTGTTTTAGACTGTCTGGGATTGTACTGCACTGTGTTGTGAATTATTGAATCGGTTGTTCTTTGTTTGACCGGCGTGGTGGTGCGGTGCCCTGCCCCCCGCCGTTTCCCACCCCGTCACCCCCCCAACCCCCCTTTCTCTCCTCCCCGCAGGCAACAGAGTCAACACTCCTTCTGGAGTGGGGACTGAGCTATTTTGTTCCCAGGCTGATCTGACTAGAAGTCAATTAGCTGCCTCTACAGATAGTGGGCAGGAAGAGAGCCCTTGGAGCCTTCCTGCCCGGCAGCGGCCTGTTCGCCACCTCCTCCGCTTGAGCGGGGACGCTCACGTAAGTTTCTGCTCCTCGAGGTTGAGAGACGCCTTGCCGCAGCAGAATCTGGGTAAGTGACTAATAGCATGCAGAGCTTTGCAATCTCAGCTGAGTGATAGAACGGGTCGATGGCGCAGATAGAATCCTTTAGAGGGAAAGGGTTGCCCAAGGCCGGGGCAAGGATGGGATCCAGCCGCAGCTAGGCTCCTCTCGGAGAAGGAGTTTAGAAAGCAAGGGGGTCCTTTCCGAGCCTCGTGACTCAAGGGGAGGGTCTCCCTGACAGCTCGTCTGACCCCGGCCCCTAGGCAGTAAATAACCCGGGGTACGTGGCCGTGCAATCTGGTGAAGCGCTGTCACGTGCACTGCTACCTTTGTTGAATCCCTGTGTGTGTGCGTTTCTAAATGTTTCCTTCTCTCTTAGGAGTGAAGTGAATCGCTCTGCCCGCCACAACTGCATCTTGCCTTGTCTGTCGCCGTGTGGTGTTACGACTTGCGTTGTATGGCTCTGTTGTTGTCTTGACTGTCATCTGATCTATTCTGCCATTGTATGCCACCGTATTGTCACTTCCTTCATCAGCTGTTTTCTATTTGACGGTGTATTGCATTGTACTGCCATGTACGCTGTTACGCTGTCTCGCATTGTATCGTCCTGTCAGTGTCGGGTTTGTGACTTTAGACTTTGTGTTTAAAACTTTCACAGTCCACTGCAGTCCGACAATTGGCTGTTGTTTATTGAACTGTGTATTCGTTAAACAATTCCCCATCCTGTGCAGTCCTAGAAATGTTTGCTGATTATTTGAGCGGGTATTGGGTTGTGCTGACCCGTATAGTGCTATGTCTGGTGTTGGATTACCCTGTCATCGTTTGGATTGTCATTTCAGCCATCGCGTTAAAAAATTCTCAAGACCGTGCAGTTCTGCACTCGTTTTCTTTTTCTTTCACGGTGTATCATATTGTAGAGCCCGGTATACTGTTAGGTCTTGCATTGTATTGCTCTGGACCCGTCTTGATGGATATCTGATATGGTCTCTCATTGCAGTGCGCTGTCTCGTCGGTTTTGTAATGGGTTGTTCTCTGTTTGACTGCATATTGCATTCTACGGCACCGTATAATGTTATGTCTTGGATTCTATTGCTCAGTCATTTTATGGAGTGCCATCTGCGACCGGGATTGCAGCGCACTCGTCTGTGGGTTTTCGATCGGCGGTTCATTATTTGACTACCTCTTGCCTCGTCCTGCCCCGTGTTGTGTTTTGTCTTGCATTGTATTGCCCTGTAATCGCCCTGACGACCGTCTGGTCCGTTCCGGTATGTGCCGCTCGGTCTTGCGGTTTTTTTAAACGTTTGTTCTTGATTTGGCTGCGTATTGCCTTGCAGTGCCCTGTATGGCGTTCTGTCTTGCGTTGCATTGCCCCGTCGTTCTCTTCACTGTCATTGTAGACACTCTGGGATAGTAGCCATCTGTATCGTGGGGGTTTTACCGGGTGCTCTTTCTTTGACCACCGTGTATTGCCGTGCTACCGCCTTTGTGTTGGGTCTCGAATTGTATTGCCGCGTCATTGTTTTGACTGCCATCTGATGCGTCTGAGCATTAGACCGTCCTCTGTTGTCTTACGTTGTGCGCTGTATTGCTCTGTCGGTATCTTGCCTGCTGTCTGACATCTGTTGGCGCTGGAACGCGCAGTATTGTGGGTCCCTTCGTGGGTTGTTTATTTGACTGACTATTGCACTGTACCGCGCTGTGTAATGTTACGTCTCGGGTTCTGTTGTCCTGTAACTGTCTCGACCGCCACGTGACGCCCTGTGGGATGGTACTGACGGGTATGTAGGGGTTTTGTCAGGTTGTTCTTTCTTTCATTCTGTTTTGCATTGTGCTGCCCTGTGTTGTGTTACGTTTGGCATTGTATTGCCATGTAATTGTCCTGAGTGCCACGTGATGTATATTCTGGCAGGGTGCTGCACTGAGCTGTCGTTTTTTTTTAAGGGGCGGTTGTTGATGTGAGTGTGTTTTGCCTTGTAGTGCCCTGTATCGTGTTTCGTCTTGCGTTGTATTACCCTGTCATTGTCTAGACGGTCTTTTTATAGACGTTCTGTCAGAGGACTGCACTGTATTGTGACTTCTCTAATAGGTTGTTGTTTCTTTGACCGTGCAGTGTCTTGAAGTGCCCCGTATTGTGTTACGCCTTGCGCTGTGTTGCTGTGTCGTTGTCTCGACTGCCATCTGAGTGATAGTCTGGCATTGTATGGCACTGTACTGTGAATTCTTTCCTTGGCTGCTGTTTATTTGATTGTGAATGGCGTTGTACTGCCCTGTGTAACTTTGTCTTGCATTGTATTGCCCTGACGTTGTCTTGCTTGTTATTTGAGCTTGTCTGGGATTGTACTGCGCGGTATTGTGAGTTTCTGAATGAGTTCTTGGGTTGTGTGTTCCATCGTAGCGTCCTGTATTGTTAGGCATTGCATTGCATTGCCCCATCGTTGTTTTGACGGTCACTTGAAACATTCTGTCGCAGGACTGCACGCTATCGTGGGTGTGTTGATCGGTCGTTCTTAATTTGGCTGCGTATTGCCTCGTGCTGCCCCGTGGTGTGTTATGTCTTGCATTGTATTGGTCTATCATTGTTTCGACTGTTGTTTTAGACTGTCTGGGATTGTACTGCACTGTGTTGTGAATTATTGAATCGGTTGTTCTTTGTTTGACCGGCGTGGTGGTGCGGTGCCCTGCCCCCCGCCGTTTCCCACCCCGTCACCCCCCCAACCCCCCTTTCTCTCCTCCCCGCAGGCAACAGAGTCAACACTCCTTCTGGAGTGGGGACTGAGCTATTTTGTTCCCAGGCTGATCTGACTAGAAGTCAATTAGCTGCCTCTACAGATAGTGGGCAGGAAGAGAGCCCTTGGAGCCTTCCTGCCCGGCAGCGGCCTGTTCGCCACCTCCTCCGCTTGAGCGGGGACGCTCACGTAAGTTTCTGCTCCTCGAGGTTGAGAGACGCCTTGCCGCAGCAGAATCTGGGTAAGTGACTAATAGCATGCAGAGCTTTGCAATCTTAGCTGAGTGATAGAACGGGTCGATGGCGCAGATAGAATCCTTTAGAGGGAAAGGGTTGCCCAAGGCCGGGGCAAGGATGGGATCCAGCCGCAGCTAGACTCCTCTCGGAGAAGGAGTTTAGAAAGCAAGGGGGTCCTTTCCGAGCCTCGTGACTCAAGGGGAGGGTCTCCCTGACAGCTCGTCTGACCCCGGCCCCTAGGCAGTAAATAACCCGGGGTACGTGGCCGTGCAATCTGGTGAAGCGCTGTCACGTGCACTGCTACCTTTGTTGAATCCCTGTGTGTGTGCGTTTCTAAATGTTTCCTTCTCTCTTAGGAGTGAAGTGAATCGCTCTGCCCGCCACAACTGCATCTTGCCTTGTCTGTCGCCGTGTGGTGTTACGTCTTGCGTTGTATGGCTCTGTTGTTGTCTTGACTGTCATCTGATCTATTCTGCCATTGTATGCCACCGTATTGTCACTTCCTTCATCAGCTGTTTTCTATTTGACGGTGTATTGCATTGTACTGCCATGTACGCTGTTACGCTGTCTCGCATTGTATCGTCCTGTCAGTGTCGGGTTTGTGACTTTAGACTTTGTGTTTAAAACTTTCACAGTCCACTGCAGTCCGACAATTGGCTGTTGTTTATTGAACTGTGTATTCGTTAAACAATTCCCCATCCTGTGCAGTCCTAGAAATGTTTGCTGATTATTTGAGCGGGTATTGGGTTGTGCTGACCCGTATAGTGCTATGTCTGGTGTTGGATTACCCTGTCATCGTTTGGATTGTCATTTCAGCCATCGCGTTAAAAAATTCTCAAGACCGTGCAGTTCTGCACTCGTTTTCTTTTTCTTTCACGGTGTATCGTATTGTAGAGCCCGGTATACTGTTAGGTCTTGCATTGTATTGCTCTGGACCCGTCTTGATGGATATCTGATATGGTCTCTCATTGCAGTGCGCTGTCTCGTCGGTTTTGTAATGGGTTGTTCTCTGTTTGACTGCATATTGCATTCTACGGCACCGTATAATGTTATGTCTTGGATTCTATTGCTCAGTCATTTTATGGAGTGCCATCTGCGACCGGGATTGCAGCGCACTCGTCTGTGGGTTTTCGATCGGCGGTTCATTATTTGACTACCTCTTGCCTCGTCCTGCCCCGTGTTGTGTTTTGTCTTGCATTGTATTGCCCTGTAATCGCCCTGACGACCGTCTGGTCCGTTCCGGTATGTGCCGCTCGGTCTTGCGGTTTTTTTAAACGTTTGTTCTTGATTTGGCTGCGTATTGCCTTGCAGTGCCCTGTATGGCGTTCTGTCTTGCGTTGCATTGCCCCGTCGTTCTCTTCACTGTCATTGTAGACACTCTGGGATAGTAGCCATCTGTATCGTGGGGGTTTTACCGGGTGCTCTTTCTTTGACCACCGTGTATTGCCGTGCTACCGCCTTTGTGTTGGGTCTCGAATTGTATTGCCGCGTCATTGTTTTGACTGCCATCTGATGCGTCTGAGCATTAGACCGTCCTCTGTTGTCTTACGTTGTGCGCTGTATTGCTCTGTCGGTATCTTGCCTGCTGTCTGACATCTGTTGGCGCTGGAACGCGCAGTATTGTGGGTCCCTTCGTGGGTTGTTTATTTGACTGACTATTGCACTGTACCGCGCTGTGTAATGTTACGTCTCGGGTTCTGTTGTCCTGTAACTGTCTCGACCGCCACGTGACGCCCTGTGGGATGGTACTGACGGGTATGTAGGGGTTTTGTCAGGTTGTTCTTTCTTTCATTCTGTTTTGCATTGTGCTGCCCTGTGTTGTGTTACGTTTGGCATTGTATTGCCATGTAATTGTCCTGAGTGCCACGTGATGTATATTCTGGCAGGGTGCTGCACTGAGCTGTCGTTTTTTTTTAAGGGGCGGTTGTTGATGTGAGTGTGTTTTGCCTTGTAGTGCCCTGTATCGTGTTTCGTCTTGCGTTGTATTACCCTGTCATTGTCTAGACGGTCTTTTTATAGACGTTCTGTCAGAGGACTGCACTGTATTGTGACTTCTCTAATAGGTTGTTGTTTCTTTGACCGTGCAGTGTCTTGAAGTGCCCCGTATTGTGTTACGCCTTGCGCTGTGTTGCTGTGTCGTTGTCTCGACTGCCATCTGAGTGATAGTCTGGCATTGTATGGCACTGTACTGTGAATTCTTTCCTTGGCTGCTGTTTATGTGATTGTGAATGGCGTTGTACTGCCCTGTGTAACTTTGTCTTGCATTGTATTGCCCTGACGTTGTCTTGCTTGTTATTTGAGCTTGTCTGGGATTGTACTGCGCGGTATTGTGAGTTTCTGAATGAGTTCTTGGGTTGTGCGTTCCATCGTAGCGTCCTGTATTGTTAGGCATTGCATTGCATTGCCCCATCGTTGTTTTGACGGTCACTTGAAACATTCTGTCGCAGGACTGCACGCTATCGTGGGTGTGTTGATCGGTCGTTCTTAATTTGGCTGCGTATTGCCTCGTGCTGCCCCGTGGTGTGTTATGTCTTGCATTGTATTGGTCTATCATTGTTTCGACTGTTGTTTTAGACTGTCTGGGATTGTACTGCACTGTGTTGTGAATTATTGAATCGGTTGTTCTTTGTTTGACCGGCGTGGTGGTGCGGTGCCCTGCCCCCCGCCGTTTCCCACCCCGTCACCCCCCCAACCCCCCTTTCTCTCCTCCCCGCAGGCAACAGAGTCAACACTCCTTCTGGAGTGGGGACTGAGCTATTTTGTTCCCAGGCTGATCTGACTAGAAGTCAATTAGCTGCCTCTACAGATAGTGGGCAGGAAGAGAGCCCTTGGAGCCTTCCTGCCCGGCAGCGGCCTGTTCGCCACCTCCTCCGCTTGAGCGGGGACGCTCACGTAAGTTTCTGCTCCTCGAGGTTGAGAGACGCCTTGCCGCAGCAGAATCTGGGTAAGTGACTAATAGCATGCAGAGCTTTGCAATCTTAGCTGAGTGATAGAACGGGTCGATGGCGCAGATAGAATCCTTTAGAGGGAAAGGGTTGCCCAAGGCCGGGGCAAGGATGGGATCCAGCCGCAGCTAGGCTCCTCTCGGAGAAGGAGTTTAGAAAGCAAGGGGGTCCTTTCCGAGCCTCGTGACTCAAGGGGAGGGTCTCCCTGACAGCTCGTCTGACCCCGGCCCCTAGGCAGTAAATAACCCGGGGTACGTGGCCGTGCAATCTGGTGAAGCGCTGTCACGTGCACTGCTACCTTTGTTGAATCCCTGTGTGTGTGCGTTTCTAAATGTTTCCTTCTCTCTTAGGAGTGAAGTGAATCGCTCTGCCCGCCACAACTGCATCTTGCCTTGTCTGTCGCCGTGTGGTGTTACGACTTGCGTTGTATGGCTCTGTTGTTGTCTTGACTGTCATCTGATCTATTCTGCCATTGTATGCCACCGTATTGTCACTTCCTTCATCAGCTGTTTTCTATTTGACGGTGTATTGCATTGTACTGCCATGTACGCTGTTACGCTGTCTCGCATTGTATCGTCCTGTCAGTGTCGGGTTTGTGACTTTAGACTTTGTGTTTAAAACTTTCACAGTCCACTGCAGTCCGACAATTGGCTGTTGTTTATTGAACTGTGTATTCGTTAAACAATTCCCCATCCTGTGCAGTCCTAGAAATGTTTGCTGATTATTTGAGCGGGTATTGGGTTGTGCTGACCCGTATAGTGCTATGTCTGGTGTTGGATTACCCTGTCATCGTTTGGATTGTCATTTCAGCCATCGCGTTAAAAAATTCTCAAGACCGTGCAGTTCTGCACTCGTTTTCTTTTTCTTTCACGGTGTATCGTATTGTAGAGCCCGGTATACTGTTAGGTCTTGCATTGTATTGCTCTGGACCCGTCTTGATGGATATCTGATATGGTCTCTCATTGCAGTGCGCTGTCTCGTCGGTTTTGTAATGGGTTGTTCTCTGTTTGACTGCATATTGCATTCTACGGCACCGTATAATGTTATGTCTTGGATTCTATTGCTCAGTCATTTTATGGAGTGCCATCTGCGACCGGGATTGCAGCGCACTCGTCTGTGGGTTTTCGATCGGCGGTTCATTATTTGACTACCTCTTGCCTCGTCCTGCCCCGTGTTGTGTTTTGTCTTGCATTGTATTGCCCTGTAATCGCCCTGACGACCGTCTGGTCCGTTCCGGTATGTGCCGCTCGGTCTTGCGGTTTTTTTAAACGTTTGTTCTTGATTTGGCTGCGTATTGCCTTGCAGTGCCCTGTATGGCGTTCTGTCTTGCGTTGCATTGCCCCGTCGTTCTCTTCACTGTCATTGTAGACACTCTGGGATAGTAGCCATCTGTATCGTGGGGGTTTTACCGGGTGCTCTTTCTTTGACCACCGTGTATTGCCGTGCTACCGCCTTTGTGTTGGGTCTCGAATTGTATTGCCGCGTCATTGTTTTGACTGCCATCTGATGCGTCTGAGCATTAGACCGTCCTCTGTTGTCTTACGTTGTGCGCTGTATTGCTCTGTCGGTATCTTGCCTGCTGTCTGACATCTGTTGGCGCTGGAACGCGCAGTATTGTGGGTCCCTTCGTGGGTTGTTTATTTGACTGACTATTGCACTGTACCGCGCTGTGTAATGTTACGTCTCGGGTTCTGTTGTCCTGTAACTGTCTCGACCGCCACGTGACGCCCTGTGGGATGGTACTGACGGGTATGTAGGGGTTTTGTCAGGTTGTTCTTTCTTTCATTCTGTTTTGCATTGTGCTGCCCTGTGTTGTGTTACGTTTGGCATTGTATTGCCATGTAATTGTCCTGAGTGCCACGTGATGTATATTCTGGCAGGGTGCTGCACTGAGCTGTCGGTTTTTTTTAAGGGGCGGTTGTTGATGTGAGTGTGTTTTGCCTTGTAGTGCCCTGTATCGTGTTTCGTCTTGCGTTGTATTACCCTGTCATTGTCTAGACGGTCTTTTTATAGACGTTCTGTCAGAGGACTGCACTGTATTGTGACTTCTCTAATAGGTTGTTGTTTCTTTGACCGTGCAGTGTCTTGAAGTGCCCCGTATTGTGTTACGCCTTGCGCTGTGTTGCTGTGTCGTTGTCTCGACTGCCATCTGAGTGATAGTCTGGCATTGTATGGCACTGTACTGTGAATTCTTTCCTTGGCTGCTGTTTATGTGATTGTGAATGGCGTTGTACTGCCCTGTGTAACTTTGTCTTGCATTGTATTGCCCTGACGTTGTCTTGCTTGTTATTTGAGCTTGTCTGGGATTGTACTGCGCGGTATTGTGAGTTTCTGAATGAGTTCTTGGGTTGTGTGTTCCATCGTAGCGTCCTGTATTGTTAGGCATTGCATTGCATTGCCCCATCGTTGTTTTGACGGTCACTTGAAACATTCTGTCGCAGGACTGCACGCTATCGTGGGTGTGTTGATCGGTCGTTCTTAATTTGGCTGCGTATTGCCTCGTGCTGCCCCGTGGTGTGTTATGTCTTGCATTGTATTGGTCTATCATTGTTTCGACTGTTGTTTTAGACTGTCTGGGATTGTACTGCACTGTGTTGTGAATTATTGAATCGGTTGTTCTTTGTTTGACCGGCGTGGTGGTGCGGTGCCCTGCCCCCCGCCGTTTCCCACCCCGTCACCCCCCCAACCCCCCTTTCTCTCCTCCCCGCAGGCAACAGAGTCAACACTCCTTCTGGAGTGGGGACTGAGCTATTTTGTTCCCAGGCTGATCTGACTAGAAGTCAATTAGCTGCCTCTACAGATAGTGGGCAGGAAGAGAGCCCTTGGAGCCTTCCTGCCCGGCAGCGGCCTGTTCGCCACCTCCTCCGCTTGAGCGGGGACGCTCACGTAAGTTTCTGCTCCTCGAGGTTGAGAGACGCCTTGCCGCAGCAGAATCTGGGTAAGTGACTAATAGCATGCAGAGCTTTGCAATCTTAGCTGAGTGACAGAACGGGTCGATGGCGCAGATAGAATCCTTTAGAGGGAAAGGGTTGCCCAAGGCCGGGGCAAGGATGGGATCCAGCCGCAGCTAGGCTCCTCTCGGAGAAGGAGTTTAGAAAGCAAGGGGGTCCTTTCCGAGCCTCGTGACTCAAGGGGAGGGTCTCCCTGACAGCTCGTCTGACCCCGGCCCCTAGGCAGTAAATAACCCGGGGTACGTGGCCGTGCAATCTGGTGAAGCGCTGTCACGTGCACTGCTACCTTTGTTGAATCCCTGTGTGTGTGCGTTTCTAAATGTTTCCTTCTCTCTTAGGAGTGAAGTGAATCGCTCTGCCCGCCACAACTGCATCTTGCCTTGTCTGTCGCCGTGTGGTGTTACGACTTGCGTTGTATGGCTCTGTTGTTGTCTTGACTGTCATCTGATCTATTCTGCCATTGTATGCCACCGTATTGTCACTTCCTTCATCAGCTGTTTTCTATTTGACGGTGTATTGCATTGTACTGCCATGTACGCTGTTACGCTGTCTCGCATTGTATCGTCCTGTCAGTGTCGGGTTTGTGACTTTAGACTTTGTGTTTAAAACTTTCACAGTCCACTGCAGTCCGACAATTGGCTGTTGTTTATTGAACTGTGTATTCGTTAAACAATTCCCCATCCTGTGCAGTCCTAGAAATGTTTGCTGATTATTTGAGCGGGTATTGGGTTGTGCTGACCCGTATAGTGCTATGTCTGGTGTTGGATTACCCTGTCATCGTTTGGATTGTCATTTCAGCCATCGCGTTAAAAAATTCTCAAGACCGTGCAGTTCTGCACTCGTTTTCTTTTTCTTTCACGGTGTATCGTATTGTAGAGCCCGGTATACTGTTAGGTCTTGCATTGTATTGCTCTGGACCCGTCTTGATGGATATCTGATATGGTCTCTCATTGCAGTGCGCTGTCTCGTCGGTTTTGTAATGGGTTGTTCTCTGTTTGACTGCATATTGCATTCTACGGCACCGTATAATGTTATGTCTTGGATTCTATTGCTCAGTCATTTTATGGAGTGCCATCTGCGACCGGGATTGCAGCGCACTCGTCTGTGGGTTTTCGATCGGCGGTTCATTATTTGACTACCTCTTGCCTCGTCCTGCCCCGTGTTGTGTTTTGTCTTGCATTGTATTGCCCTGTAATCGCCCTGACGACCGTCTGGTCCGTTCCGGTATGTGCCGCTCGGTCTTGCGGTTTTTTTAAACGTTTGTTCTTGATTTGGCTGCGTATTGCCTTGCAGTGCCCTGTATGGCGTTCTGTCTTGCGTTGCATTGCCCCGTCGTTCTCTTCACTGTCATTGTAGACACTCTGGGATAGTAGCCATCTGTATCGTGGGGGTTTTACCGGGTGCTCTTTCTTTGACCACCGTGTATTGCCGTGCTACCGCCTTTGTGTTGGGTCTCGAATTGTATTGCCGCGTCATTGTTTTGACTGCCATCTGATGCGTCTGAGCATTAGACCGTCCTCTGTTGTCTTACGTTGTGCGCTGTATTGCTCTGTCGGTATCTTGCCTGCTGTCTGACATCTGTTGGCGCTGGAACGCGCAGTATTGTGGGTCCCTTCGTGGGTTGTTTATTTGACTGACTATTGCACTGTACCGCGCTGTGTAATGTTACGTCTCGGGTTCTGTTGTCCTGTAACTGTCTCGACCGCCACGTGACGCCCTGTGGGATGGTACTGACGGGTATGTAGGGGTTTTGTCAGGTTGTTCTTTCTTTCATTCTGTTTTGCATTGTGCTGCCCTGTGTTGTGTTACGTTTGGCATTGTATTGCCATGTAATTGTCCTGAGTGCCACGTGATGTATATTCTGGCAGGGTGCTGCACTGAGCTGTCGGTTTTTTTTAAGGGGCGGTTGTTGATGTGAGTGTGTTTTGCCTTGTAGTGCCCTGTATCGTGTTTCGTCTTGCGTTGTATTACCCTGTCATTGTCTAGACGGTCTTTTTATAGACGTTCTGTCAGAGGACTGCACTGTATTGTGACTTCTCTAATAGGTTGTTGTTTCTTTGACCGTGCAGTGTCTTGAAGTGCCCCGTATTGTGTTACGCCTTGCGCTGTGTTGCTGTGTCGTTGTCTCGACTGCCATCTGAGTGATAGTCTGGCATTGTATGGCACTGTACTGTGAATTCTTTCCTTGGCTGCTGTTTATGTGATTGTGAATGGCGTTGTACTGCCCTGTGTAACTTTGTCTTGCATTGTATTGCCCTGACGTTGTCTTGCTTGTTATTTGAGCTTGTCTGGGATTGTACTGCGCGGTATTGTGAGTTTCTGAATGAGTTCTTGGGTTGTGCGTTCCATCGTAGCGTCCTGTATTGTTAGGCATTGCATTGCATTGCCCCATCGTTGTTTTGACGGTCACTTGAAACATTCTGTCGCAGGACTGCACGCTATCGTGGGTGTGTTGATCGGTCGTTCTTAATTTGGCTGCGTATTGCCTCGTGCTGCCCCGTGGTGTGTTATGTCTTGCATTGTATTGGTCTATCATTGTTTCGACTGTTGTTTTAGACTGTCTGGGATTGTACTGCACTGTGTTGTGAATTATTGAATCGGTTGTTCTTTGTTTGACCGGCGTGGTGGTGCGGTGCCCTGCCCCCCGCCGTTTCCCACCCCGTCACCCCCCCAACCCCCCTTTCTCTCCTCCCCGCAGGCAACAGAGTCAACACTCCTTCTGGAGTGGGGACTGAGCTATTTTGTTCCCAGGCTGATCTGACTAGAAGTCAATTAGCTGCCTCTACAGATAGTGGGCAGGAAGAGAGCCCTTGGAGCCTTCCTGCCCGGCAGCGGCCTGTTCGCCACCTCCTCCGCTTGAGCGGGGACGCTCACGTAAGTTTCTGCTCCTCGAGGTTGAGAGACGCCTTGCCGCAGCAGAATCTGGGTAAGTGACTAATAGCATGCAGAGCTTTGCAATCTTAGCTGAGTGATAGAACGGGTCGATGGCGCAGATAGAATCCTTTAGAGGGAAAGGGTTGCCCAAGGCCGGGGCAAGGATGGGATCCAGCCGCAGCTAGGCTCCTCTCGGAGAAGGAGTTTAGAAAGCAAGGGGGTCCTTTCCGAGCCTCGTGACTCAAGGGGAGGGTCTCCCTGACAGCTCGTCTGACCCCGGCCCCTAGGCAGTAAATAACCCGGGGTACGTGGCCGTGCAATCTGGTGAAGCGCTGTCACGTGCACTGCTACCTTTGTTGAATCCCTGTGTGTGTGTGTTTCTAAATGTTTCCTTCTCTCTTAGGAGTGAAGTGAATCGCTCTGCCCGCCACAACTGCATCTTGCCTTGTCTGTCGCCGTGTGGTGTTACGTCTTGCGTTGTATGGCTCTGTTGTTGTCTTGACTGTCATCTGATCTATTCTGCCATTGTATGCCACCGTATTGTCACTTCCTTCATCAGCTGTTTTCTATTTGACGGTGTATTGCATTGTACTGCCATGTACGCTGTTACGCTGTCTCGCATTGTATCGTCCTGTCAGTGTCGGGTTTGTGACTTTAGACTTTGTGTTTAAAACTTTCACAGTCCACTGCAGTCCGACAATTGGCTGTTGTTTATTGAACTGTGTATTCGTTAAACAATTCCCCATCCTGTGCAGTCCTAGAAATGTTTGCTGATTATTTGAGCGGGTATTGGGTTGTGCTGACCCGTATAGTGCTATGTCTGGTGTTGGATTACCCTGTCATCGTTTGGATTGTCATTTCAGCCATCGCGTTAAAAAATTCTGAAGACCGTGCAGTTCTGCACTCGTTTTCTTTTTCTTTCACGGTGTATCGTATTGTAGAGCCCGGTATACTGTTAGGTCTTGCATTGTATTGCTCTGGACCCGTCTTGATGGATATCTGATATGGTCTCTCATTGCAGTGCGCTGTCTCGTCGGTTTTGTAATGGGTTGTTCTCTGTTTGACTGCATATTGCATTCTACGGCACCGTATAATGTTATGTCTTGGATTCTATTGCTCAGTCATTTTATGGAGTGCCATCTGCGACCGGGATTGCAGCGCACTCGTCTGTGGGTTTTCGATCGGCGGTTCATTATTTGACTACCTCTTGCCTCGTCCTGCCCCGTGTTGTGTTTTGTCTTGCATTGTATTGCCCTGTAATCGCCCTGACGACCGTCTGGTCCGTTCCGGTATGTGCCGCTCGGTCTTGCGGTTTTTTTAAACGTTTGTTCTTGATTTGGCTGCGTATTGCCTTGCAGTGCCCTGTATGGCGTTCTGTCTTGCGTTGCATTGCCCCGTCGTTCTCTTCACTGTCATTGTAGACACTCTGGGATAGTAGCCATCTGTATCGTGGGGGTTTTACCGGGTGCTCTTTCTTTGACCACCGTGTATTGCCGTGCTACCGCCTTTGTGTTGGGTCTCGAATTGTATTGCCGCGTCATTGTTTTGACTGCCATCTGATGCGTCTGAGCATTAGACCGTCCTCTGTTGTCTTACGTTGTGCGCTGTATTGCTCTGTCGGTATCTTGCCTGCTGTCTGACATCTGTTGGCGCTGGAACGCGCAGTATTGTGGGTCCCTTCGTGGGTTGTTTATTTGACTGACTATTGCACTGTACTGCGCTGTGTAATGTTACGTCTCGGGTTCTGTTGTCCTGTAACTGTCTCGACCGCCACGTGACGCCCTGTGGGATGGTACTGACGGGTATGTAGGGGTTTTGTCAGGTTGTTCTTTCTTTCATTCTGTTTTGCATTGTGCTGCCCTGTGTTGTGTTACGTTTGGCATTGTATTGCCATGTAATTGTCCTGAGTGCCACGTGATGTATATTCTGGCAGGGTGCTGCACTGAGCTGTCGGTTTTTTTTAAGGGGCGGTTGTTGATGTGAGTGTGTTTTGCCTTGTAGTGCCCTGTATCGTGTTTCGTCTTGCGTTGTATTACCCTGTCATTGTCTAGACGGTCTTTTTATAGACGTTCTGTCAGAGGACTGCACTGTATTGTGACTTCTCTAATAGGTTGTTGTTTCTTTGACCGTGCAGTGTCTTGAAGTGCCCCGTATTGTGTTACGCCTTGCGCTGTGTTGCTGTGTCGTTGTCTCGACTGCCATCTGAGTGATAGTCTGGCATTGTATGGCACTGTACTGTGGATTCTTTCCTTGGCTGCTGCTTATTTGATTGTGTATGGCGTTGTACTGCCCTGTGTAACTTTGTCTTGCATTGTATTGCCCTGACGTTGTCTTGCTTGTTATTTGAGCTTGTCTGGGATTGTACTGCGCGGTATTGTGAGTTTCTGAATGAGTTCTTGGGTTGTGTGTTCCATCGTAGCGTCCTGTATTGTTAGGCATTGCATTGCATTGCCCCATCGTTGTTTTGACGGTCACTTGAAACATTCTGTCGCAGGACTGCACGCTATCGTGGGTGTGTTGATCGGTCGTTCTTAATTTGGCTGCGTATTGCCTCGTGCTGCCCCGTGGTGTGTTATGTCTTGCATTGTATTGGTCTATCATTGTTTCGACTGTTGTTTTAGACTGTCTGGGATTGTACTGCACTGTGTTGTGAATTATTGAATCGGTTGTTCTTTGTTTGACCGGCGTGGTGGTGCGGTGCCCTGCCCCCCGCCGTTTCCCACCCCGTCACCCCCCCAACCCCCCTTTCTCTCCTCCCCGCAGGCAACAGAGTCAACACTCCTTCTGGAGTGGGGACTGAGCTATTTTGTTCCCAGGCTGATCTGACTAGAAGTCAATTAGCTGCCTCTACAGATAGTGGGCAGGAAGAGAGCCCTTGGAGCCTTCCTGCCCGGCAGCGGCCTGTTCGCCACCTCCTCCGCTTGAGCGGGGACGCTCACGTAAGTTTCTGCTCCTCGAGGTTGAGAGACGCCTTGCCGCAGCAGAATCTGGGTAAGTGACTAATAGCATGCAGAGCTTTGCAATCTTAGCTGAGTGATAGAACGGGTCGATGGCGCAGATAGAATCCTTTAGAGGGAAAGGGTTGCCCAAGGCCGGGGCAAGGATGGGATCCAGCCGCAGCTAGGCTCCTCTCGGAGAAGGAGTTTAGAAAGCAAGGGGGTCCTTTCCGAGCCTCGTGACTCAAGGGGAGGGTCTCCCTGACAGCTCGTCTGACCCCGGCCCCTAGGCAGTAAATAACCCGGGGTACGTGGCCGTGCAATCTGGTGAAGCGCTGTCACGTGCACTGCTACCTTTGTTGAATCCCTGTGTGTGTGCGTTTCTAAATGTTTCCTTCTCTCTTAGGAGTGAAGTGAATCGCTCTGCCCGCCACAACTGCATCTTGCCTTGTCTGTCGCCGTGTGGTGTTACGACTTGCGTTGTATGGCTCTGTTGTTGTCTTGACTGTCATCTGATCTATTCTGCCATTGTATGCCACCGTATTGTCACTTCCTTCATCAGCTGTTTTCTATTTGACGGTGTATTGCATTGTACTGCCATGTACGCTGTTACGCTGTCTCGCATTGTATCGTCCTGTCAGTGTCGGGTTTGTGACTTTAGACTTTGTGTTTAAAACTTTCACAGTCCACTGCAGTCCGACAATTGGCTGTTGTTTATTGAACTGTGTATTCGTTAAACAATTCCCCATCCTGTGCAGTCCTAGAAATGTTTGCTGATTATTTGAGCGGGTATTGGGTTGTGCTGACCCGTATAGTGCTATGTCTGGTGTTGGATTACCCTGTCATCGTTTGGATTGTCATTTCAGCCATCGCGTTAAAAAATTCTGAAGACCGTGCAGTTCTGCACTCGTTTTCTTTTTCTTTCACGGTGTATCGTATTGTAGAGCCCGGTATACTGTTAGGTCTTGCATTGTATTGCTCTGGACCCGTCTTGATGGATATCTGATATGGTCTCTCATTGCAGTGCGCTGTCTCGTCGGTTTTGTAATGGGTTGTTCTCTGTTTGACTGCATATTGCATTCTACGGCACCGTATAATGTTATGTCTTGGATTCTATTGCTCAGTCATTTTATGGAGTGCCATCTGCGACCGGGATTGCAGCGCACTCGTCTGTGGGTTTTCGATCGGCGGTTCATTATTTGACTACCTCTTGCCTCGTCCTGCCCCGTGTTGTGTTTTGTCTTGCATTGTATTGCCCTGTAATCGCCCTGACGACCGTCTGGTCCGTTCCGGTATGTGCCGCTCGGTCTTGCGGTTTTTTTAAACGTTTGTTCTTGATTTGGCTGCGTATTGCCTTGCAGTGCCCTGTATGGCGTTCTGTCTTGCGTTGCATTGCCCCGTCGTTCTCTTCACTGTCATTGTAGACACTCTGGGATAGTAGCCATCTGTATCGTGGGGGTTTTACCGGGTGCTCTTTCTTTGACCACCGTGTATTGCCGTGCTACCGCCTTTGTGTTGCGTCTCGAATTGTATTGCCGCGTCATTGTTTTGACTGCCATCTGATGCGTCTGAGCATTAGACCGTCCTCTGTTGTCTTACGTTGTGCGCTGTATTGCTCTGTCGGTATCTTGCCTGCTGTCTGACATCTGTTGGCGCTGGAACGCGCAGTATTGTGGGTCCCTTCGTGGGTTGTTTATTTGACTGACTATTGCACTGTACTGCGCTGTGTAATGTTACGTCTCGGGTTCTGTTGTCCTGTAACTGTCTCGACCGCCACGTGACGCCCTGTGGGATGGTACTGACGGGTATGTAGGGGTTTTGTCAGGTTGTTCTTTCTTTCATTCTGTTTTGCATTGTGCTGCCCTGTGTTGTGTTACGTTTGGCATTGTATTGCCATGTAATTGTCCTGAGTGCCACGTGATGTATATTCTGGCAGGGTGCTGCACTGAGCTGTCGGTTTTTTTTAAGGGGCGGTTGTTGATGTGAGTGTGTTTTGCCTTGTAGTGCCCTGTATCGTGTTTCGTCTTGCGTTGTATTACCCTGTCATTGTCTAGACGGTCTTTTTATAGACGTTCTGTCAGAGGACTGCACTGTATTGTGACTTCTCTAATAGGTTGTTGTTTCTTTGACCGTGCAGTGTCTTGAAGTGCCCCGTATTGTGTTACGCCTTGCGCTGTGTTGCTGTGTCGTTGTCTCGACTGCCATCTGAGTGATAGTCTGGCATTGTATGGCACTGTACTGTGGATTCTTTCCTTGGCTGCTGCTTATTTGATTGTGTATGGCGTTGTACTGCCCTGTGTAACTTTGTCTTGCATTGTATTGCCCTGACGTTGTCTTGCTTGTTATTTGAGCTTGTCTGGGATTGTACTGCGCGGTATTGTGAGTTTCTGAATGAGTTCTTGGGTTGTGTGTTCCATCGTAGCGTCCTGTATTGTTAGGCATTGCATTGCATTGCCCCATCGTTGTTTTGACGGTCACTTGAAACATTCTGTCGCAGGACTGCACGCTATCGTGGGTGTGTTGATCGGTCGTTCTTAATTTGGCTGCGTATTGCCTCGTGCTGCCCCGTGGTGTGTTATGTCTTGCATTGTATTGGTCTATCATTGTTTCGACTGTTGTTTTAGACTGTCTGGGATTGTACTGCACTGTGTTGTGAATTATTGAATCGGTTGTTCTTTGTTTGACCGGCGTGGTGGTGCGGTGCCCTGCCCCCCGCCGTTTCCCACCCCGTCACCCCCCCAACCCCCCTTTCTCTCCTCCCCGCAGGCAACAGAGTCAACACTCCTTCTGGAGTGGGGACTGAGCTATTTTGTTCCCAGGCTGATCTGACTAGAAGTCAATTAGCTGCCTCTACAGATAGTGGGCAGGAAGAGAGCCCTTGGAGCCTTCCTGCCCGGCAGCGGCCTGTTCGCCACCTCCTCCGCTTGAGCGGGGACGCTCACGTAAGTTTCTGCTCCTCGAGGTTGAGAGACGCCTTGCCGCAGCAGAATCTGGGTAAGTGACTAATAGCATGCAGAGCTTTGCAATCTCAGCTGAGTGATAGAACGGGTCGATGGCGCAGATAGAATCCTTTAGAGGGAAAGGGTTGCCCAAGGCCGGGGCAAGGATGGGATCCAGCCGCAGCTAGACTCCTCTCGGAGAAGGAGTTTAGAAAGCAAGGGGGTCCTTTCCGAGCCTCGTGACTCAAGGGGAGGGTCTCCCTGACAGCTCGTCTGACCCCGGCCCCTAGGCAGTAAATAACCCGGGGTACGTGGCCGTGCAATCTGGTGAAGCGCTGTCACGTGCACTGCTACCTTTGTTGAATCCCTGTGTGTGTGCGTTTCTAAATGTTTCCTTCTCTCTTAGGAGTGAAGTGAATCGCTCTGCCCGCCACAACTGCATCTTGCCTTGTCTGTCGCCGTGTGGTGTTACGACTTGCGTTGTATGGCTCTGTTGTTGTCTTGACTGTCATCTGATCTATTCTGCCATTGTATGCCACCGTATTGTCACTTCCTTCATCAGCTGTTTTCTATTTGACGGTGTATTGCATTGTACTGCCATGTACGCTGTTACGCTGTCTCGCATTGTATCGTCCTGTCAGTGTCGGGTTTGTGACTTTAGACTTTGTGTTTAAAACTTTCACAGTCCACTGCAGTCCGACAATTGGCTGTTGTTTATTGAACTGTGTATTCGTTAAACAATTCCCCATCCTGTGCAGTCCTAGAAATGTTTGCTGATTATTTGAGCGGGTATTGGGTTGTGCTGACCCGTATAGTGCTATGTCTGGTGTTGGATTACCCTGTCATCGTTTGGATTGTCATTTCAGCCATCGCGTTAAAAAATTCTCAAGACCGTGCAGTTCTGCACTCGTTTTCTTTTTCTTTCACGGTGTATCGTATTGTAGAGCCCGGTATACTGTTAGGTCTTGCATTGTATTGCTCTGGACCCGTCTTGATGGATATCTGATATGGTCTCTCATTGCAGTGCGCTGTCTCGTCGGTTTTGTAATGGGTTGTTCTCTGTTTGACTGCATATTGCATTCTACGGCACCGTATAATGTTATGTCTTGGATTCTATTGCTCAGTCATTTTATGGAGTGCCATCTGCGACCGGGATTGCAGCGCACTCGTCTGTGGGTTTTCGATCGGCGGTTCATTATTTGACTACCTCTTGCCTCGTCCTGCCCCGTGTTGTGTTTTGTCTTGCATTGTATTGCCCTGTAATCGCCCTGACGACCGTCTGGTCCGTTCCGGTATGTGCCGCTCGGTCTTGCGGTTTTTTTAAACGTTTGTTCTTGATTTGGCTGCGTATTGCCTTGCAGTGCCCTGTATGGCGTTCTGTCTTGCGTTGCATTGCCCCGTCGTTCTCTTCACTGTCATTGTAGACACTCTGGGATAGTAGCCATCTGTATCGTGGGGGTTTTACCGGGTGCTCTTTCTTTGACCACCGTGTATTGCCGTGCTACCGCCTTTGTGTTGGGTCTCGAATTGTATTGCCGCGTCATTGTTTTGACTGCCATCTGATGCGTCTGAGCATTAGACCGTCCTCTGTTGTCTTACGTTGTGCGCTGTATTGCTCTGTCGGTATCTTGCCTGCTGTCTGACATCTGTTGGCGCTGGAACGCGCAGTATTGTGGGTCCCTTCGTGGGTTGTTTATTTGACTGACTATTGCACTGTACCGCGCTGTGTAATGTTACGTCTCGGGTTCTGTTGTCCTGTAACTGTCTCGACCGCCACGTGACGCCCTGTGGGATGGTACTGACGGGTATGTAGGGGTTTTGTCAGGTTGTTCTTTCTTTCATTCTGTTTTGCATTGTGCTGCCCTGTGTTGTGTTACGTTTGGCATTGTATTGCCATGTAATTGTCCTGAGTGCCATGTGATGTATATTCTGGCAGGGTGCTGCACTGAGCTGTCGGTTTTTTTTAAGGGGCGGTTGTTGATGTGAGTGTGTTTTGCCTTGTAGTGCCCTGTATCGTGTTTCGTCTTGCGTTGTATTACCCTGTCATTGTCTAGACGGTCTTTTTATAGACGTTCTGTCAGAGGACTGCACTGTATTGTGACTTCTCTAATAGGTTGTTGTTTCTTTGACCGTGCAGTGTCTTGAAGTGCCCCGTATTGTGTTACGCCTTGCGCTGTGTTGCTGTGTCGTTGTCTCGACTGCCATCTGAGTGATAGTCTGGCATTGTATGGCACTGTACTGTGGATTCTTTCCTTGGCTGCTGCTTATTTGATTGTGTATGGCGTTGTACTGCCCTGTGTAACTTTGTCTTGCATTGTATTGCCCTGACGTTGTCTTGCTTGTTATTTGAGCTTGTCTGGGATTGTACTGCGCGGTATTGTGAGTTTCTGAATGAGTTCTTGGGTTGTGCGTTCCATCGTAGCGTCCTGTATTGTTAGGCATTGCATTGCATTGCCCCATCGTTGTTTTGACGGTCACTTGAAACATTCTGTCGCAGGACTGCACGCTATCGTGGGTGTGTTGATCGGTCGTTCTTAATTTGGCTGCGTATTGCCTCGTGCTGCCCCGTGGTGTGTTATGTCTTGCATTGTATTGGTCTATCATTGTTTCGACTGTTGTTTTAGACTGTCTGGGATTGTACTGCACTGTGTTGTGAATTATTGAATCGGTTGTTCTTTGTTTGACCGGCGTGGTGGTGCGGTGCCCTGCCCCCCGCCGTTTCCCACCCCGTCACCCCCCCAACCCCCCTTTCTCTCCTCCCCGCAGGCAACAGAGTCAACACTCCTTCTGGAGTGGGGACTGAGCTATTTTGTTCCCAGGCTGATCTGACTAGAAGTCAATTAGCTGCCTCTACAGATAGTGGGCAGGAAGAGAGCCCTTGGAGCCTTCCTGCCCGGCAGCGGCCTGTTCGCCACCTCCTCCGCTTGAGCGGGGACGCTCACGTAAGTTTCTGCTCCTCGAGGTTGAGAGACGCCTTGCCGCAGCAGAATCTGGGTAAGTGACTAATAGCATGCAGAGCTTTGCAATCTTAGCTGAGTGATAGAACGGGTCGATGGCGCAGATAGAATCCTTTAGAGGGAAAGGGTTGCCCAAGGCCGGGGCAAGGATGGGATCCAGCCGCAGCTAGACTCCTCTCGGAGAAGGAGTTTAGAAAGCAAGGGGGTCCTTTCCGAGCCTCGTGACTCAAGGGGAGGGTCTCCCTGACAGCTCGTCTGACCCCGGCCCCTAGGCAGTAAATAACCCGGGGTACGTGGCCGTGCAATCTGGTGAAGCGCTGTCACGTGCACTGC
The DNA here is from genome assembly GCF_964199755.1 of Larus michahellis. Classification (NCBI taxonomy): domain Eukaryota; kingdom Metazoa; phylum Chordata; class Aves; order Charadriiformes; family Laridae; genus Larus; species Larus michahellis. The sequence continues at coordinate 91,135 of NC_133907.1, read as the reverse complement.
TACCTTTGTTGAATCCCTGTGTGTGTGCGTTTCTAAATGTTTCCTTCTCTCTTAGGAGTGAAGTGAATCGCTCTGCCCGCCACAACTGCATCTTGCCTTGTCTGTCGCCGTGTGGTGTTACGACTTGCGTTGTATGGCTCTGTTGTTGTCTTGACTGTCATCTGATCTATTCTGCCATTGTATGCCACCGTATTGTCACTTCCTTCATCAGCTGTTTTCTATTTGACGGTGTATTGCATTGTACTGCCATGTACGCTGTTACGCTGTCTCGCATTGTATCGTCCTGTCAGTGTCGGGTTTGTGACTTTAGACTTTGTGTTTAAAACTTTCACAGTCCACTGCAGTCCGACAATTGGCTGTTGTTTATTGAACTGTGTATTCGTTAAACAATTCCCCATCCTGTGCAGTCCTAGAAATGTTTGCTGATTATTTGAGCGGGTATTGGGTTGTGCTGACCCGTATAGTGCTATGTCTGGTGTTGGATTACCCTGTCATCGTTTGGATTGTCATTTCAGCCATCGCGTTAAAAAATTCTGAAGACCGTGCAGTTCTGCACTCGTTTTCTTTTTCTTTCACGGTGTATCATATTGTAGAGCCCGGTATACTGTTAGGTCTTGCATTGTATTGCTCTGGACCCGTCTTGATGGATATCTGATATGGTCTCTCATTGCAGTGCGCTGTCTCGTCGGTTTTGTAATGGGTTGTTCTCTGTTTGACTGCATATTGCATTCTACGGCACCGTATAATGTTATGTCTTGGATTCTATTGCTCAGTCATTTTATGGAGTGCCATCTGCGACCGGGATTGCAGCGCACTCGTCTGTGGGTTTTCGATCGGCGGTTCATTATTTGACTACCTCTTGCCTCGTCCTGCCCCGTGTTGTGTTTTGTCTTGCATTGTATTGCCCTGTAATCGCCCTGACGACCGTCTGGTCCGTTCCGGTATGTGCCGCTCGGTCTTGCGGTTTTTTTAAACGTTTGTTCTTGATTTGGCTGCGTATTGCCTTGCAGTGCCCTGTATGGCGTTCTGTCTTGCGTTGCATTGCCCCGTCGTTCTCTTCACTGTCATTGTAGACACTCTGGGATAGTAGCCATCTGTATCGTGGGGGTTTTACCGGGTGCTCTTTCTTTGACCACCGTGTATTGCCGTGCTACCGCCTTTGTGTTGGGTCTCGAATTGTATTGCCGCGTCATTGTTTTGACTGCCATCTGATGCGTCTGAGCATTAGACCGTCCTCTGTTGTCTTACGTTGTGCGCTGTATTGCTCTGTCGGTATCTTGCCTGCTGTCTGACATCTGTTGGCGCTGGAACGCGCAGTATTGTGGGTCCCTTCGTGGGTTGTTTATTTGACTGATTATTGCACTGTACTGCGCTGTGTAATGTTACGTCTCGGGTTCTGTTGTCCTGTAACTGTCTCGACCGCCACGTGACGCCCTGTGGGATGGTACTGACGGGTATGTAGGGGTTTTGTCAGGTTGTTCTTTCTTTCATTCTGTTTTGCATTGTGCTGCCCTGTGTTGTGTTACGTTTGGCATTGTATTGCCATGTAATTGTCCTGAGTGCCACGTGATGTATATTCTGGCAGGGTGCTGCACTGAGCTGTCGTTTTTTTTTAAGGGGCGGTTGTTGATGTGAGTGTGTTTTGCCTTGTAGTGCCCTGTATCGTGTTTCGTCTTGCGTTGTATTACCCTGTCATTGTCTAGACGGTCTTTTTATAGACGTTCTGTCAGAGGACTGCACTGTATTGTGACTTCTCTAATAGGTTGTTGTTTCTTTGACCGTGCAGTGTCTTGAAGTGCCCCGTATTGTGTTACGCCTTGCGCTGTGTTGCTGTGTCGTTGTCTCGACTGCCATCTGAGTGATAGTCTGGCATTGTATGGCACTGTACTGTGAATTCTTTCCTTGGCTGCTGTTTATTTGATTGTGTATGGCGTTGTACTGCCCTGTGTAACTTTGTCTTGCATTGTATTGCCCTGACGTTGTCTTGCTTGTTATTTGAGCTTGTCTGGGATTGTACTGCGCGGTATTGTGAGTTTCTGAATGAGTTCTTGGGTTGTGTGTTCCATCGTAGCGTCCTGTATTGTTAGGCATTGCATTGCATTGCCCCATCGTTGTTTTGACGGTCACTTGAAACATTCTGTCGCAGGACTGCACGCTATCGTGGGTGTGTTGATCGGTCGTTCTTAATTTGGCTGCGTATTGCCTCGTGCTGCCCCGTGGTGTGTTATGTCTTGCATTGTATTGGTCTATCATTGTTTCGACTGTTGTTTTAGACTGTCTGGGATTGTACTGCACTGTGTTGTGAATTATTGAATCGGTTGTTCTTTGTTTGACCGGCGTGGTGGTGCGGTGCCCTGCCCCCCGCCGTTTCCCACCCCGTCACCCCCCCAACCCCCCTTTCTCTCCTCCCCGCAGGCAACAGAGTCAACACTCCTTCTGGAGTGGGGACTGAGCTATTTTGTTCCCAGGCTGATCTGACTAGAAGTCAATTAGCTGCCTCTACAGATAGTGGGCAGGAAGAGAGCCCTTGGAGCCTTCCTGCCCGGCAGCGGCCTGTTCGCCACCTCCTCCGCTTGAGCGGGGACGCTCACGTAAGTTTCTGCTCCTCGAGGTTGAGAGACGCCTTGCCGCAGCAGAATCTGGGTAAGTGACTAATAGCATGCAGAGCTTTGCAATCTTAGCTGAGTGATAGAACGGGTCGATGGCGCAGATAGAATCCTTTAGAGGGAAAGGGTTGCCCAAGGCCGGGGCAAGGATGGGATCCAGCCGCAGCTAGACTCCTCTCGGAGAAGGAGTTTAGAAAGCAAGGGGGTCCTTTCCGAGCCTCGTGACTCAAGGGGAGGGTCTCCCTGACAGCTCGTCTGACCCCGGCCCCTAGGCAGTAAATAACCCGGGGTACGTGGCCGTGCAATCTGGTGAAGCGCTGTCACGTGCACTGCTACCTTTGTTGAATCCCTGTGTGTGTGCGTTTCTAAATGTTTCCTTCTCTCTTAGGAGTGAAGTGAATCGCTCTGCCCGCCACAACTGCATCTTGCCTTGTCTGTCGCCGTGTGGTGTTACGACTTGCGTTGTATGGCTCTGTTGTTGTCTTGACTGTCATCTGATCTATTCTGCCATTGTATGCCACCGTATTGTCACTTCCTTCATCAGCTGTTTTCTATTTGACGGTGTATTGCATTGTACTGCCATGTACGCTGTTACGCTGTCTCGCATTGTATCGTCCTGTCAGTGTCGGGTTTGTGACTTTAGACTTTGTGTTTAAAACTTTCACAGTCCACTGCAGTCCGACAATTGGCTGTTGTTTATTGAACTGTGTATTCGTTAAACAATTCCCCATCCTGTGCAGTCCTAGAAATGTTTGCTGATTATTTGAGCGGGTATTGGGTTGTGCTGACCCGTATAGTGCTATGTCTGGTGTTGGATTACCCTGTCATCGTTTGGATTGTCATTTCAGCCATCGCGTTAAAAAATTCTCAAGACCGTGCAGTTCTGCACTCGTTTTCTTTTTCTTTCACGGTGTATCGTATTGTAGAGCCCGGTATACTGTTAGGTCTTGCATTGTATTGCTCTGGACCCGTCTTGATGGATATCTGATATGGTCTCTCATTGCAGTGCGCTGTCTCGTCGGTTTTGTAATGGGTTGTTCTCTGTTTGACTGCATATTGCATTCTACGGCACCGTATAATGTTATGTCTTGGATTCTATTGCTCAGTCATTTTATGGAGTGCCATCTGCGACCGGGATTGCAGCGCACTCGTCTGTGGGTTTTCGATCGGCGGTTCATTATTTGACTACCTCTTGCCTCGTCCTGCCCCGTGTTGTGTTTTGTCTTGCATTGTATTGCCCTGTAATCGCCCTGACGACCGTCTGGTCCGTTCCGGTATGTGCCGCTCGGTCTTGCGGTTTTTTTAAACGTTTGTTCTTGATTTGGCTGCGTATTGCCTTGCAGTGCCCTGTATGGCGTTCTGTCTTGCGTTGCATTGCCCCGTCGTTCTCTTCACTGTCATTGTAGACACTCTGGGATAGTAGCCATCTGTATCGTGGGGGTTTTACCGGGTGCTCTTTCTTTGACCACCGTGTATTGCCGTGCTACCGCCTTTGTGTTGGGTCTCGAATTGTATTGCCGCGTCATTGTTTTGACTGCCATCTGATGCGTCTGAGCATTAGACCGTCCTCTGTTGTCTTACGTTGTGCGCTGTATTGCTCTGTCGGTATCTTGCCTGCTGTCTGACATCTGTTGGCGCTGGAACGCGCAGTATTGTGGGTCCCTTCGTGGGTTGTTTATTTGACTGACTATTGCACTGTACCGCGCTGTGTAATGTTACGTCTCGGGTTCTGTTGTCCTGTAACTGTCTCGACCGCCACGTGACGCCCTGTGGGATGGTACTGACGGGTATGTAGGGGTTTTGTCAGGTTGTTCTTTCTTTCATTCTGTTTTGCATTGTGCTGCCCTGTGTTGTGTTACGTTTGGCATTGTATTGCCATGTAATTGTCCTGAGTGCCACGTGATGTATATTCTGGCAGGGTGCTGCACTGAGCTGTCGTTTTTTTTTAAGGGGCGGTTGTTGATGTGAGTGTGTTTTGCCTTGTAGTGCCCTGTATCGTGTTTCGTCTTGCGTTGTATTACCCTGTCATTGTCTAGACGGTCTTTTTATAGACGTTCTGTCAGAGGACTGCACTGTATTGTGACTTCTCTAATAGGTTGTTGTTTCTTTGACCGTGCAGTGTCTTGAAGTGCCCCGTATTGTGTTACGCCTTGCGCTGTGTTGCTGTGTCGTTGTCTCGACTGCCATCTGAGTGATAGTCTGGCATTGTATGGCACTGTACTGTGAATTCTTTCCTTGGCTGCTGTTTATTTGATTGTGAATGGCGTTGTACTGCCCTGTGTAACTTTGTCTTGCATTGTATTGCCCTGACGTTGTCTTGCTTGTTATTTGAGCTTGTCTGGGATTGTACTGCGCGGTATTGTGAGTTTCTGAATGAGTTCTTGGGTTGTGTGTTCCATCGTAGCGTCCTGTATTGTTAGGCATTGCATTGCATTGCCCCATCGTTGTTTTGACGGTCACTTGAAACATTCTGTCGCAGGACTGCACGCTATCGTGGGTGTGTTGATCGGTCGTTCTTAATTTGGCTGCGTATTGCCTCGTGCTGCCCCGTGGTGTGTTATGTCTTGCATTGTATTGGTCTATCATTGTTTCGACTGTTGTTTTAGACTGTCTGGGATTGTACTGCACTGTGTTGTGAATTATTGAATCGGTTGTTCTTTGTTTGACCGGCGTGGTGGTGCGGTGCCCTGCCCCCCGCCGTTTCCCACCCCGTCACCCCCCCAACCCCCCTTTCTCTCCTCCCCGCAGGCAACAGAGTCAACACTCCTTCTGGAGTGGGGACTGAGCTATTTTGTTCCCAGGCTGATCTGACTAGAAGTCAATTAGCTGCCTCTACAGATAGTGGGCAGGAAGAGAGCCCTTGGAGCCTTCCTGCCCGGCAGCGGCCTGTTCGCCACCTCCTCCGCTTGAGCGGGGACGCTCACGTAAGTTTCTGCTCCTCGAGGTTGAGAGACGCCTTGCCGCAGCAGAATCTGGGTAAGTGACTAATAGCATGCAGAGCTTTGCAATCTTAGCTGAGTGATAGAACGGGTCGATGGCGCAGATAGAATCCTTTAGAGGGAAAGGGTTGCCCAAGGCCGGGGCAAGGATGGGATCCAGCCGCAGCTAGACTCCTCTCGGAGAAGGAGTTTAGAAAGCAAGGGGGTCCTTTCCGAGCCTCGTGACTCAAGGGGAGGGTCTCCCTGACAGCTCGTCTGACCCCGGCCCCTAGGCAGTAAATAACCCGGGGTACGTGGCCGTGCAATCTGGTGAAGCGCTGTCACGTGCACTGCTACCTTTGTTGAATCCCTGTGTGTGTGCGTTTCTAAATGTTTCCTTCTCTCTTAGGAGTGAAGTGAATCGCTCTGCCCGCCACAACTGCATCTTGCCTTGTCTGTCGCCGTGTGGTGTTACGACTTGCGTTGTATGGCTCTGTTGTTGTCTTGACTGTCATCTGATCTATTCTGCCATTGTATGCCACCGTATTGTCACTTCCTTCATCAGCTGTTTTCTATTTGACGGTGTATTGCATTGTACTGCCATGTACGCTGTTACGCTGTCTCGCATTGTATCGTCCTGTCAGTGTCGGGTTTGTGACTTTAGACTTTGTGTTTAAAACTTTCACAGTCCACTGCAGTCCGACAATTGGCTGTTGTTTATTGAACTGTGTATTCGTTAAACAATTCCCCATCCTGTGCAGTCCTAGAAATGTTTGCTGATTATTTGAGCGGGTATTGGGTTGTGCTGACCCGTATAGTGCTATGTCTGGTGTTGGATTACCCTGTCATCGTTTGGATTGTCATTTCAGCCATCGCGTTAAAAAATTCTCAAGACCGTGCAGTTCTGCACTCGTTTTCTTTTTCTTTCACGGTGTATCGTATTGTAGAGCCCGGTATACTGTTAGGTCTTGCATTGTATTGCTCTGGACCCGTCTTGATGGATATCTGATATGGTCTCTCATTGCAGTGCGCTGTCTCGTCGGTTTTGTAATGGGTTGTTCTCTGTTTGACTGCATATTGCATTCTACGGCACCGTATAATGTTATGTCTTGGATTCTATTGCTCAGTCATTTTATGGAGTGCCATCTGCGACCGGGATTGCAGCGCACTCGTCTGTGGGTTTTCGATCGGCGGTTCATTATTTGACTACCTCTTGCCTCGTCCTGCCCCGTGTTGTGTTTTGTCTTGCATTGTATTGCCCTGTAATCGCCCTGACGACCGTCTGGTCCGTTCCGGTATGTGCCGCTCGGTCTTGCGGTTTTTTTAAACGTTTGTTCTTGATTTGGCTGCGTATTGCCTTGCAGTGCCCTGTATGGCGTTCTGTCTTGCGTTGCATTGCCCCGTCGTTCTCTTCACTGTCATTGTAGACACTCTGGGATAGTAGCCATCTGTATCGTGGGGGTTTTACCGGGTGCTCTTTCTTTGACCACCGTGTATTGCCGTGCTACCGCCTTTGTGTTGGGTCTCGAATTGTATTGCCGCGTCATTGTTTTGACTGCCATCTGATGCGTCTGAGCATTAGACCGTCCTCTGTTGTCTTACGTTGTGCGCTGTATTGCTCTGTCGGTATCTTGCCTGCTGTCTGACATCTGTTGGCGCTGGAACGCGCAGTATTGTGGGTCCCTTCGTGGGTTGTTTATTTGACTGACTATTGCACTGTACCGCGCTGTGTAATGTTACGTCTCGGGTTCTGTTGTCCTGTAACTGTCTCGACCGCCACGTGACGCCCTGTGGGATGGTACTGACGGGTATGTAGGGGTTTTGTCAGGTTGTTCTTTCTTTCATTCTGTTTTGCATTGTGCTGCCCTGTGTTGTGTTACGTTTGGCATTGTATTGCCATGTAATTGTCCTGAGTGCCACGTGATGTATATTCTGGCAGGGTGCTGCACTGAGCTGTCGTTTTTTTTTAAGGGGCGGTTGTTGATGTGAGTGTGTTTTGCCTTGTAGTGCCCTGTATCGTGTTTCGTCTTGCGTTGTATTACCCTGTCATTGTCTAGACGGTCTTTTTATAGACGTTCTGTCAGAGGACTGCACTGTATTGTGACTTCTCTAATAGGTTGTTGTTTCTTTGACCGTGCAGTGTCTTGAAGTGCCCCGTATTGTGTTACGCCTTGCGCTGTGTTGCTGTGTCGTTGTCTCGACTGCCATCTGAGTGATAGTCTGGCATTGTATGGCACTGTACTGTGAATTCTTTCCTTGGCTGCTGTTTATTTGATTGTGTATGGCGTTGTACTGCCCTGTGTAACTTTGTCTTGCATTGTATTGCCCTGACGTTGTCTTGCTTGTTATTTGAGCTTGTCTGGGATTGTACTGCGCGGTATTGTGAGTTTCTGAATGAGTTCTTGGGTTGTGCGTTCCATCGTAGCGTCCTGTATTGTTAGGCATTGCATTGCATTGCCCCATCGTTGTTTTGACGGTCACTTGAAACATTCTGTCGCAGGACTGCACGCTATCGTGGGTGTGTTGATCGGTCGTTCTTAATTTGGCTGCGTATTGCCTCGTGCTGCCCCGTGGTGTGTTATGTCTTGCATTGTATTGGTCTATCATTGTTTCGACTGTTGTTTTAGACTGTCTGGGATTGTACTGCACTGTGTTGTGAATTATTGAATCGGTTGTTCTTTGTTTGACCGGCGTGGTGGTGCGGTGCCCTGCCCCCCGCCGTTTCCCACCCCGTCACCCCCCCAACCCCCCTTTCTCTCCTCCCCGCAGGCAACAGAGTCAACACTCCTTCTGGAGTGGGGACTGAGCTATTTTGTTCCCAGGCTGATCTGACTAGAAGTCAATTAGCTGCCTCTACAGATAGTGGGCAGGAAGAGAGCCCTTGGAGCCTTCCTGCCCGGCAGCGGCCTGTTCGCCACCTCCTCCGCTTGAGCGGGGACGCTCACGTAAGTTTCTGCTCCTCGAGGTTGAGAGACGCCTTGCCGCAGCAGAATCTGGGTAAGTGACTAATAGCATGCAGAGCTTTGCAATCTTAGCTGAGTGATAGAACGGGTCGATGGCGCAGATAGAATCCTTTAGAGGGAAAGGGTTGCCCAAGGCCGGGGCAAGGATGGGATCCAGCCGCAGCTAGACTCCTCTCGGAGAAGGAGTTTAGAAAGCAAGGGGGTCCTTTCCGAGCCTCGTGACTCAAGGGGAGGGTCTCCCTGACAGCTCGTCTGACCCCGGCCCCTAGGCAGTAAATAACCCGGGGTACGTGGCCGTGCAATCTGGTGAAGCGCTGTCACGTGCACTGCTACCTTTGTTGAATCCCTGTGTGTGTGCGTTTCTAAATGTTTCCTTCTCTCTTAGGAGTGAAGTGAATCGCTCTGCCCGCCACAACTGCATCTTGCCTTGTCTGTCGCCGTGTGGTGTTACGACTTGCGTTGTATGGCTCTGTTGTTGTCTTGACTGTCATCTGATCTATTCTGCCATTGTATGCCACCGTATTGTCACTTCCTTCATCAGCTGTTTTCTATTTGACGGTGTATTGCATTGTACTGCCATGTACGCTGTTACGCTGTCTCGCATTGTATCGTCCTGTCAGTGTCGGGTTTGTGACTTTAGACTTTGTGTTTAAAACTTTCACAGTCCACTGCAGTCCGACAATTGGCTGTTGTTTATTGAACTGTGTATTCGTTAAACAATTCCCCATCCTGTGCAGTCCTAGAAATGTTTGCTGATTATTTGAGCGGGTATTGGGTTGTGCTGACCCGTATAGTGCTATGTCTGGTGTTGGATTACCCTGTCATCGTTTGGATTGTCATTTCAGCCATCGCGTTAAAAAATTCTGAAGACCGTGCAGTTCTGCACTCGTTTTCTTTTTCTTTCACGGTGTATCATATTGTAGAGCCCGGTATACTGTTAGGTCTTGCATTGTATTGCTCTGGACCCGTCTTGATGGATATCTGATATGGTCTCTCATTGCAGTGCGCTGTCTCGTCGGTTTTGTAATGGGTTGTTCTCTGTTTGACTGCATATTGCATTCTACGGCACCGTATAATGTTATGTCTTGGATTCTATTGCTCAGTCATTTTATGGAGTGCCATCTGCGACCGGGATTGCAGCGCACTCGTCTGTGGGTTTTCGATCGGCGGTTCATTATTTGACTACCTCTTGCCTCGTCCTGCCCCGTGTTGTGTTTTGTCTTGCATTGTATTGCCCTGTAATCGCCCTGACGACCGTCTGGTCCGTTCCGGTATGTGCCGCTCGGTCTTGCGGTTTTTTTAAACGTTTGTTCTTGATTTGGCTGCGTATTGCCTTGCAGTGCCCTGTATGGCGTTCTGTCTTGCGTTGCATTGCCCCGTCGTTCTCTTCACTGTCATTGTAGACACTCTGGGATAGTAGCCATCTGTATCGTGGGGGTTTTACCGGGTGCTCTTTCTTTGACCACCGTGTATTGCCGTGCTACCGCCTTTGTGTTGGGTCTCGAATTGTATTGCCGCGTCATTGTTTTGACTGCCATCTGATGCGTCTGAGCATTAGACCGTCCTCTGTTGTCTTACGTTGTGCGCTGTATTGCTCTGTCGGTATCTTGCCTGCTGTCTGACATCTGTTGGCGCTGGAACGCGCAGTATTGTGGGTCCCTTCGTGGGTTGTTTATTTGACTGACTATTGCACTGTACTGCGCTGTGTAATGTTACGTCTCGGGTTCTGTTGTCCTGTAACTGTCTCGACCGCCACGTGACGCCCTGTGGGATGGTACTGACGGGTATGTAGGGGTTTTGTCAGGTTGTTCTTTCTTTCATTCTGTTTTGCATTGTGCTGCCCTGTGTTGTGTTACGTTTGGCATTGTATTGCCATGTAATTGTCCTGAGTGCCACGTGATGTATATTCTGGCAGGGTGCTGCACTGAGCTGTCGTTTTTTTTTAAGGGGCGGTTGTTGATGTGAGTGTGTTTTGCCTTGTAGTGCCCTGTATCGTGTTTCGTCTTGCGTTGTATTACCCTGTCATTGTCTAGACGGTCTTTTTATAGACGTTCTGTCAGAGGACTGCACTGTATTGTGACTTCTCTAATAGGTTGTTGTTTCTTTGACCGTGCAGTGTCTTGAAGTGCCCCGTATTGTGTTACGCCTTGCGCTGTGTTGCTGTGTCGTTGTCTCGACTGCCATCTGAGTGATAGTCTGGCATTGTATGGCACTGTACTGTGAATTCTTTCCTTGGCTGCTGTTTATTTGATTGTGAATGGCGTTGTACTGCCCTGTGTAACTTTGTCTTGCATTGTATTGCCCTGACATTGTCTTGCTTGTTATTTGAGCTTGTCTGGGATTGTACTGCGCGGTATTGTGAGTTTCTGAATGAGTTCTTGGGTTGTGTGTTCCATCGTAGCGTCCTGTATTGTTAGGCATTGCATTGCATTGCCCCATCGTTGTTTTGACGGTCACTTGAAACATTCTGTCGCAGGACTGCACGCTATCGTGGGTGTGTTGATCGGTCGTTCTTAATTTGGCTGCGTATTGCCTCGTGCTGCCCCGTGGTGTGTTATGTCTTGCATTGTATTGGTCTATCATTGTTTCGACTGTTGTTTTAGACTGTCTGGGATTGTACTGCACTGTGTTGTGAATTATTGAATCGGTTGTTCTTTGTTTGACCGGCGTGGTGGTGCGGTGCCCTGCCCCCCGCCGTTTCCCACCCCGTCACCCCCCCAACCCCCCTTTCTCTCCTCCCCGCAGGCAACAGAGTCAACACTCCTTCTGGAGTGGGGACTGAGCTATTTTGTTCCCAGGCTGATCTGACTAGAAGTCAATTAGCTGCCTCTACAGATAGTGGGCAGGAAGAGAGCCCTTGGAGCCTTCCTGCCCGGCAGCGGCCTGTTCGCCACCTCCTCCGCTTGAGCGGGGACGCTCACGTAAGTTTCTGCTCCTCGAGGTTGAGAGACGCCTTGCCGCAGCAGAATCTGGGTAAGTGACTAATAGCATGCAGAGCTTTGCAATCTTAGCTGAGTGACAGAACGGGTCGATGGCGCAGATAGAATCCTTTAGAGGGAAAGGGTTGCCCAAGGCCGGGGCAAGGATGGGATCCAGCCGCAGCTAGGCTCCTCTCGGAGAAGGAGTTTAGAAAGCAAGGGGGTCCTTTCCGAGCCTCGTGACTCAAGGGGAGGGTCTCCCTGACAGCTCGTCTGACCCCGGCCCCTAGGCAGTAAATAACCCGGGGTACGTGGCCGTGCAATCTGGTGAAGCGCTGTCACGTGCACTGCTACCTTTGTTGAATCCCTGTGTGTGTGCGTTTCTAAATGTTTCCTTCTCTCTTAGGAGTGAAGTGAATCGCTCTGCCCGCCACAACTGCATCTTGCCTTGTCTGTCGCCGTGTGGTGTTACGACTTGCGTTGTATGGCTCTGTTGTTGTCTTGACTGTCATCTGATCTATTCTGCCATTGTATGCCACCGTATTGTCACTTCCTTCATCAGCTGTTTTCTATTTGACGGTGTATTGCATTGTACTGCCATGTACGCTGTTACGCTGTCTCGCATTGTATCGTCCTGTCAGTGTCGGGTTTGTGACTTTAGACTTTGTGTTTAAAACTTTCACAGTCCACTGCAGTCCGACAATTGGCTGTTGTTTATTGAACTGTGTATTCGTTAAACAATTCCCCATCCTGTGCAGTCCTAGAAATGTTTGCTGATTATTTGAGCGGGTATTGGGTTGTGCTGACCCGTATAGTGCTATGTCTGGTGTTGGATTACCCTGTCATCGTTTGGATTGTCATTTCAGCCATCGCGTTAAAAAATTCTCAAGACCGTGCAGTTCTGCACTCGTTTTCTTTTTCTTTCACGGTGTATCGTATTGTAGAGCCCGGTATACTGTTAGGTCTTGCATTGTATTGCTCTGGACCCGTCTTGATGGATATCTGATATGGTCTCTCATTGCAGTGCGCTGTCTCGTCGGTTTTGTAATGGGTTGTTCTCTGTTTGACTGCATATTGCATTCTACGGCACCGTATAATGTTATGTCTTGGATTCTATTGCTCAGTCATTTTATGGAGTGCCATCTGCGACCGGGATTGCAGCGCACTCGTCTGTGGGTTTTCGATCGGCGGTTCATTATTTGACTACCTCTTGCCTCGTCCTGCCCCGTGTTGTGTTTTGTCTTGCATTGTATTGCCCTGTAATCGCCCTGACGACCGTCTGGTCCGTTCCGGTATGTGCCGCTCGGTCTTGCGGTTTTTTTAAACGTTTGTTCTTGATTTGGCTGCGTATTGCCTTGCAGTGCCCTGTATGGCGTTCTGTCTTGCGTTGCATTGCCCCGTCGTTCTCTTCACTGTCATTGTAGACACTCTGGGATAGTAGCCATCTGTATCGTGGGGGTTTTACCGGGTGCTCTTTCTTTGACCACCGTGTATTGCCGTGCTACCGCCTTTGTGTTGGGTCTCGAATTGTATTGCCGCGTCATTGTTTTGACTGCCATCTGATGCGTCTGAGCATTAGACCGTCCTCTGTTGTCTTACGTTGTGCGCTGTATTCCTCTGTCGGTATCTTGCCTGCTGTCTGACATCTGTTGGCGCTGGAACGCGCAGTATTGTGGGTCCCTTCGTGGGTTGTTTATTTGACTGACTATTGCACTGTACTGCGCTGTGTAATGTTACGTCTCGGGTTCTGTTGTCCTGTAACTGTCTCGACCGCCACGTGACGCCCTGTGGGATGGTACTGACGGGTATGTAGGGGTTTTGTCAGGTTGTTCTTTCTTTCATTCTGTTTTGCATTGTGCTGCCCTGTGTTGTGTTACGTTTGGCATTGTATTGCCATGTAATTGTCCTGAGTGCCACGTGATGTATATTCTGGCAGGGTGCTGCACTGAGCTGTCGTTTTTTTTTAAGGGGCGGTTGTTGATGTGAGTGTGTTTTGCCTTGTAGTGCCCTGTATCGTGTTTCGTCTTGCGTTGTATTACCCTGTCATTGTCTAGACGGTCTTTTTATAGACGTTCTGTCAGAGGACTGCACTGTATTGTGACTTCTCTAATAGGTTGTTGTTTCTTTGACCGTGCAGTGTCTTGAAGTGCCCCGTATTGTGTTACGCCTTGCGCTGTGTTGCTGTGTCGTTGTCTCGACTGCCATCTGAGTGATAGTCTGGCATTGTATGGCACTGTACTGTGAATTCTTTCCTTGGCTGCTGTTTATGTGATTGTGAATGGCGTTGTACTGCCCTGTGTAACTTTGTCTTGCATTGTATTGCCCTGACGTTGTCTTGCTTGTTATTTGAGCTTGTCTGGGATTGTACTGCGCGGTATTGTGAGTTTCTGAATGAGTTCTTGGGTTGTGTGTTCCATCGTAGCGTCCTGTATTGTTAGGCATTGCATTGCATTGCCCCATCGTTGTTTTGACGGTCACTTGAAACATTCTGTCGCAGGACTGCACGCTATCGTGGGTGTGTTGATCGGTCGTTCTTAATTTGGCTGCGTATTGCCTCGTGCTGCCCCGTGGTGTGTTATGTCTTGCATTGTATTGGTCTATCATTGTTTCGACTGTTGTTTTAGACTGTCTGGGATTGTACTGCACTGTGTTGTGAATTATTGAATCGGTTGTTCTTTGTTTGACCGGCGTGGTGGTGCGGTGCCCTGCCCCCCGCCGTTTCCCACCCCGTCACCCCCCCAACCCCCCTTTCTCTCCTCCCCGCAGGCAACAGAGTCAACACTCCTTCTGGAGTGGGGACTGAGCTATTTTGTTCCCAGGCTGATCTGACTAGAAGTCAATTAGCTGCCTCTACAGATAGTGGGCAGGAAGAGAGCCCTTGGAGCCTTCCTGCCCGGCAGCGGCCTGTTCGCCACCTCCTCCGCTTGAGCGGGGACGCTCACGTAAGTTTCTGCTCCTCGAGGTTGAGAGACGCCTTGCCGCAGCAGAATCTGGGTAAGTGACTAATAGCATGCAGAGCTTTGCAATCTTAGCTGAGTGACAGAACGGGTCGATGGCGCAGATAGAATCCTTTAGAGGGAAAGGGTTGCCCAAGGCCGGGGCAAGGATGGGATCCAGCCGCAGCTAGGCTCCTCTCGGAGAAGGAGTTTAGAAAGCAAGGGGGTCCTTTCCGAGCCTCGTGACTCAAGGGGAGGGTCTCCCTGACAGCTCGTCTGACCCCGGCCCCTAGGCAGTAAATAACCCGGGGTACGTGGCCGTGCAATCTGGTGAAGCGCTGTCACGTGCACTGCTACCTTTGTTGAATCCCTGTGTGTGTGCGTTTCTAAATGTTTCCTTCTCTCTTAGGAGTGAAGTGAATCGCTCTGCCCGCCACAACTGCATCTTGCCTTGTCTGTCGCCGTGTGGTGTTACGACTTGCGTTGTATGGCTCTGTTGTTGTCTTGACTGTCATCTGATCTATTCTGCCATTGTATGCCACCGTATTGTCACTTCCTTCATCAGCTGTTTTCTATTTGACGGTGTATTGCATTGTACTGCCATGTACGCTGTTACGCTGTCTCGCATTGTATCGTCCTGTCAGTGTCGGGTTTGTGACTTTAGACTTTGTGTTTAAAACTTTCACAGTCCACTGCAGTCCGACAATTGGCTGTTGTTTATTGAACTGTGTATTCGTTAAACAATTCCCCATCCTGTGCAGTCCTAGAAATGTTTGCTGATTATTTGAGCGGGTATTGGGTTGTGCTGACCCGTATAGTGCTATGTCTGGTGTTGGATTACCCTGTCATCGTTTGGATTGTCATTTCAGCCATCGCGTTAAAAAATTCTCAAGACCGTGCAGTTCTGCACTCGTTTTCTTTTTCTTTCACGGTGTATCGTATTGTAGAGCCCGGTATACTGTTAGGTCTTGCATTGTATTGCTCTGGACCCGTCTTGATGGATATCTGATATGGTCTCTCATTGCAGTGCGCTGTCTCGTCGGTTTTGTAATGGGTTGTTCTCTGTTTGACTGCATATTGCATTCTACGGCACCGTATAATGTTATGTCTTGGATTCTATTGCTCAGTCATTTTATGGAGTGCCATCTGCGACCGGGATTGCAGCGCACTCGTCTGTGGGTTTTCGATCGGCGGTTCATTATTTGACTACCTCTTGCCTCGTCCTGCCCCGTGTTGTGTTTTGTCTTGCATTGTATTGCCCTGTAATCGCCCTGACGACCGTCTGGTCCGTTCCGGTATGTGCCGCTCGGTCTTGCGGTTTTTTTAAACGTTTGTTCTTGATTTGGCTGCGTATTGCCTTGCAGTGCCCTGTATGGCGTTCTGTCTTGCGTTGCATTGCCCCGTCGTTCTCTTCACTGTCATTGTAGACACTCTGGGATAGTAGCCATCTGTATCGTGGGGGTTTTACCGGGTGCTCTTTCTTTGACCACCGTGTATTGCCGTGCTACCGCCTTTGTGTTGGGTCTCGAATTGTATTGCCGCGTCATTGTTTTGACTGCCATCTGATGCGTCTGAGCATTAGACCGTCCTCTGTTGTCTTACGTTGTGCGCTGTATTGCTCTGTCGGTATCTTGCCTGCTGTCTGACATCTGTTGGCGCTGGAACGCGCAGTATTGTGGGTCCCTTCGTGGGTTGTTTATTTGACTGACTATTGCACTGTACCGCGCTGTGTAATGTTACGTCTCGGGTTCTGTTGTCCTGTAACTGTCTCGACCGCCACGTGACGCCCTGTGGGATGGTACTGACGGGTATGTAGGGGTTTTGTCAGGTTGTTCTTTCTTTCATTCTGTTTTGCATTGTGCTGCCCTGTGTTGTGTTACGTTTGGCATTGTATTGCCATGTAATTGTCCTGAGTGCCACGTGATGTATATTCTGGCAGGGTGCTGCACTGAGCTGTCGTTTTTTTTTAAGGGGCGGTTGTTGATGTGAGTGTGTTTTGCCTTGTAGTGCCCTGTATCGTGTTTCGTCTTGCGTTGTATTACCCTGTCATTGTCTAGACGGTCTTTTTATAGACGTTCTGTCAGAGGACTGCACTGTATTGTGACTTCTCTAATAGGTTGTTGTTTCTTTGACCGTGCAGTGTCTTGAAGTGCCCCGTATTGTGTTACGCCTTGCGCTGTGTTGCTGTGTCGTTGTCTCGACTGCCATCTGAGTGATAGTCTGGCATTGTATGGCACTGTACTGTGAATTCTTTCCTTGGCTGCTGTTTATGTGATTGTGAATGGCGTTGTACTGCCCTGTGTAACTTTGTCTTGCATTGTATTGCCCTGACGTTGTCTTGCTTGTTATTTGAGCTTGTCTGGGATTGTACTGCGCGGTATTGTGAGTTTCTGAATGAGTTCTTGGGTTGTGTGTTCCATCGTAGCGTCCTGTATTGTTAGGCATTGCATTGCATTGCCCCATCGTTGTTTTGACGGTCACTTGAAACATTCTGTCGCAGGACTGCACGCTATCGTGGGTGTGTTGATCGGTCGTTCTTAATTTGGCTGCGTATTGCCTCGTGCTGCCCCGTGGTGTGTTATGTCTTGCATTGTATTGGTCTATCATTGTTTCGACTGTTGTTTTAGACTGTCTGGGATTGTACTGCACTGTGTTGTGAATTATTGAATCGGTTGTTCTTTGTTTGACCGGCGTGGTGGTGCGGTGCCCTGCCCCCCGCCGTTTCCCACCCCGTCACCCCCCCAACCCCCCTTTCTCTCCTCCCCGCAGGCAACAGAGTCAACACTCCTTCTGGAGTGGGGACTGAGCTATTTTGTTCCCAGGCTGATCTGACTAGAAGTCAATTAGCTGCCTCTACAGATAGTGGGCAGGAAGAGAGCCCTTGGAGCCTTCCTGCCCGGCAGCGGCCTGTTCGCCACCTCCTCCGCTTGAGCGGGGACGCTCACGTAAGTTTCTGCTCCTCGAGGTTGAGAGACGCCTTGCCGCAGCAGAATCTGGGTAAGTGACTAATAGCATGCAGAGCTTTGCAATCTTAGCTGAGTGACAGAACGGGTCGATGGCGCAGATAGAATCCTTTAGAGGGAAAGGGTTGCCCAAGGCCGGGGCAAGGATGGGATCCAGCCGCAGCTAGGCTCCTCTCGGAGAAGGAGTTTAGAAAGCAAGGGGGTCCTTTCCGAGCCTCGTGACTCAAGGGGAGGGTCTCCCTGACAGCTCGTCTGACCCCGGCCCCTAGGCAGTAAATAACCCGGGGTACGTGGCCGTGCAATCTGGTGAAGCGCTGTCACGTGCACTGCTACCTTTGTTGAATCCCTGTGTGTGTGCGTTTCTAAATGTTTCCTTCTCTCTTAGGAGTGAAGTGAATCGCTCTGCCCGCCACAACTGCATCTTGCCTTGTCTGTCGCCGTGTGGTGTTACGACTTGCGTTGTATGGCTCTGTTGTTGTCTTGACTGTCATCTGATCTATTCTGCCATTGTATGCCACCGTATTGTCACTTCCTTCATCAGCTGTTTTCTATTTGACGGTGTATTGCATTGTACTGCCATGTACGCTGTTACGCTGTCTCGCATTGTATCGTCCTGTCAGTGTCGGGTTTGTGACTTTAGACTTTGTGTTTAAAACTTTCACAGTCCACTGCAGTCCGACAATTGGCTGTTGTTTATTGAACTGTGTAGTCGTTAAACAATTCCCCATCCTGTGCAGTCCTAGAAATGTTTGCTGATTATTTGAGCGGGTATTGGGTTGTGCTGACCCGTATAGTGCTATGTCTGGTGTTGGATTACCCTGTCATCGTTTGGATTGTCATTTCAGCCATCGCGTTAAAAAATTCTCAAGACCGTGCAGTTCTGCACTCGTTTTCTTTTTCTTTCACGGTGTATCGTATTGTAGAGCCCGGTATACTGTTAGGTCTTGCATTGTATTGCTCTGGACCCGTCTTGATGGATATCTGATATGGTCTCTCATTGCAGTGCGCTGTCTCGTCGGTTTTGTAATGGGTTGTTCTCTGTTTGACTGCATATTGCATTCTACGGCACCGTATAATGTTATGTCTTGGATTCTATTGCTCAGTCATTTTATGGAGTGCCATCTGCGACCGGGATTGCAGCGCACTCGTCTGTGGGTTTTCGATCGGCGGTTCATTATTTGACTACCTCTTGCCTCGTCCTGCCCCGTGTTGTGTTTTGTCTTGCATTGTATTGCCCTGTAATCGCCCTGACGACCGTCTGGTCCGTTCCGGTATGTGCCGCTCGGTCTTGCGGTTTTTTTAAACGTTTGTTCTTGATTTGGCTGCGTATTGCCTTGCAGTGCCCTGTATGGCGTTCTGTCTTGCGTTGCATTGCCCCGTCGTTCTCTTCACTGTCATTGTAGACACTCTGGGATAGTAGCCATCTGTATCGTGGGGGTTTTACCGGGTGCTCTTTCTTTGACCACCGTGTATTGCCGTGCTACCGCCTTTGTGTTGGGTCTCGAATTGTATTGCCGCGTCATTGTTTTGACTGCCATCTGATGCGTCTGAGCATTAGACCGTCCTCTGTTGTCTTACGTTGTGCGCTGTATTGCTCTGTCGGTATCTTGCCTGCTGTCTGACATCTGTTGGCGCTGGAACGCGCAGTATTGTGGGTCCCTTCGTGGGTTGTTTATTTGACTGACTATTGCACTGTACTGCGCTGTGTAATGTTACGTCTCGGGTTCTGTTGTCCTGTAACTGTCTCGACCGCCACGTGACGCCCTGTGGGATGGTACTGACGGGTATGTAGGGGTTTTGTCAGGTTGTTCTTTCTTTCATTCTGTTTTGCATTGTGCTGCCCTGTGTTGTGTTACGTTTGGCATTGTATTGCCATGTAATTGTCCTGAGTGCCACGTGATGTATATTCTGGCAGGGTGCTGCACTGAGCTGTCGTTTTTTTTTAAGGGGCGGTTGTTGATGTGAGTGTGTTTTGCCTTGTAGTGCCCTGTATCGTGTTTCGTCTTGCGTTGTATTACCCTGTCATTGTCTAGACGGTCTTTTTATAGACGTTCTGTCAGAGGACTGCACTGTATTGTGACTTCTCTAATAGGTTGTTGTTTCTTTGACCGTGCAGTGTCTTGAAGTGCCCCGTATTGTGTTACGCCTTGCGCTGTGTTGCTGTGTCGTTGTCTCGACTGCCATCTGAGTGATAGTCTGGCATTGTATGGCACTGTACTGTGAATTCTTTCCTTGGCTGCTGTTTATGTGATTGTGAATGGCGTTGTACTGCCCTGTGTAACTTTGTCTTGCATTGTATTGCCCTGACGTTGTCTTGCTTGTTATTTGAGCTTGTCTGGGATTGTACTGCGCGGTATTGTGAGTTTCTGAATGAGTTCTTGGGTTGTGTGTTCCATCGTAGCGTCCTGTATTGTTAGGCATTGCATTGCATTGCCCCATCGTTGTTTTGACGGTCACTTGAAACATTCTGTCGCAGGACTGCACGCTATCGTGGGTGTGTTGATCGGTCGTTCTTAATTTGGCTGCGTATTGCCTCGTGCTGCCCCGTGGTGTGTTATGTCTTGCATTGTATTGGTCTATCATTGTTTCGACTGTTGTTTTAGACTGTCTGGGATTGTACTGCACTGTGTTGTGAATTATTGAATCGGTTGTTCTTTGTTTGACCGGCGTGGTGGTGCGGTGCCCTGCCCCCCGCCGTTTCCCACCCCGTCACCCCCCCAACCCCCCTTTCTCTCCTCCCCGCAGGCAACAGAGTCAACACTCCTTCTGGAGTGGGGACTGAGCTATTTTGTTCCCAGGCTGATCTGACTAGAAGTCAATTAGCTGCCTCTACAGATAGTGGGCAGGAAGAGAGCCCTTGGAGCCTTCCTGCCCGGCAGCGGCCTGTTCGCCACCTCCTCCGCTTGAGCGGGGACGCTCACGTAAGTTTCTGCTCCTCGAGGTTGAGAGACGCCTTGCCGCAGCAGAATCTGGGTAAGTGACTAATAGCATGCAGAGCTTTGCAATCTTAGCTGAGTGACAGAACGGGTCGATGGCGCAGATAGAATCCTTTAGAGGGAAAGGGTTGCCCAAGGCCGGGGCAAGGATGGGATCCAGCCGCAGCTAGGCTCCTCTCGGAGAAGGAGTTTAGAAAGCAAGGGGGTCCTTTCCGAGCCTCGTGACTCAAGGGGAGGGTCTCCCTGACAGCTCGTCTGACCCCGGCCCCTAGGCAGTAAATAACCCGGGGTACGTGGCCGTGCAATCTGGTGAAGCGCTGTCACGTGCACTGCTACCTTTGTTGAATCCCTGTGTGTGTGCGTTTCTAAATGTTTCCTTCTCTCTTAGGAGTGAAGTGAATCGCTCTGCCCGCCACAACTGCATCTTGCCTTGTCTGTCGCCGTGTGGTGTTACGACTTGCGTTGTATGGCTCTGTTGTTGTCTTGACTGTCATCTGATCTATTCTGCCATTGTATGCCACCGTATTGTCACTTCCTTCATCAGCTGTTTTCTATTTGACGGTGTATTGCATTGTACTGCCATGTACGCTGTTACGCTGTCTCGCATTGTATCGTCCTGTCAGTGTCGGGTTTGTGACTTTAGACTTTGTGTTTAAAACTTTCACAGTCCACTGCAGTCCGACAATTGGCTGTTGTTTATTGAACTGTGTATTCGTTAAACAATTCCCCATCCTGTGCAGTCCTAGAAATGTTTGCTGATTATTTGAGCGGGTATTGGGTTGTGCTGACCCGTATAGTGCTATGTCTGGTGTTGGATTACCCTGTCATCGTTTGGATTGTCATTTCAGCCATCGCGTTAAAAAATTCTCAAGACCGTGCAGTTCTGCACTCGTTTTCTTTTTCTTTCACGGTGTATCGTATTGTAGAGCCCGGTATACTGTTAGGTCTTGCATTGTATTGCTCTGGACCCGTCTTGATGGATATCTGATATGGTCTCTCATTGCAGTGCGCTGTCTCGTCGGTTTTGTAATGGGTTGTTCTCTGTTTGACTGCATATTGCATTCTACGGCACCGTATAATGTTATGTCTTGGATTCTATTGCTCAGTCATTTTATGGAGTGCCATCTGCGACCGGGATTGCAGCGCACTCGTCTGTGGGTTTTCGATCGGCGGTTCATTATTTGACTACCTCTTGCCTCGTCCTGCCCCGTGTTGTGTTTTGTCTTGCATTGTATTGCCCTGTAATCGCCCTGACGACCGTCTGGTCCGTTCCGGTATGTGCCGCTCGGTCTTGCGGTTTTTTTAAACGTTTGTTCTTGATTTGGCTGCGTATTGCCTTGCAGTGCCCTGTATGGCGTTCTGTCTTGCGTTGCATTGCCCCGTCGTTCTCTTCACTGTCATTGTAGACACTCTGGGATAGTAGCCATCTGTATCGTGGGGGTTTTACCGGGTGCTCTTTCTTTGACCACCGTGTATTGCCGTGCTACCGCCTTTGTGTTGGGTCTCGAATTGTATTGCCGCGTCATTGTTTTGACTGCCATCTGATGCGTCTGAGCATTAGACCGTCCTCTGTTGTCTTACGTTGTGCGCTGTATTGCTCTGTCGGTATCTTGCCTGCTGTCTGACATCTGTTGGCGCTGGAACGCGCAGTATTGTGGGTCCCTTCGTGGGTTGTTTATTTGACTGACTATTGCACTGTACCGCGCTGTGTAATGTTACGTCTCGGGTTCTGTTGTCCTGTAACTGTCTCGACCGCCACGTGACGCCCTGTGGGATGGTACTGACGGGTATGTAGGGGTTTTGTCAGGTTGTTCTTTCTTTCATTCTGTTTTGCATTGTGCTGCCCTGTGTTGTGTTACGTTTGGCATTGTATTGCCATGTAATTGTCCTGAGTGCCACGTGATGTATATTCTGGCAGGGTGCTGCACTGAGCTGTCGTTTTTTTTTAAGGGGCGGTTGTTGATGTGAGTGTGTTTTGCCTTGTAGTGCCCTGTATCGTGTTTCGTCTTGCGTTGTATTACCCTGTCATTGTCTAGACGGTCTTTTTATAGACGTTCTGTCAGAGGACTGCACTGTATTGTGACTTCTCTAATAGGTTGTTGTTTCTTTGACCGTGCAGTGTCTTGAAGTGCCCCGTATTGTGTTACGCCTTGCGCTGTGTTGCTGTGTCGTTGTCTCGACTGCCATCTGAGTGATAGTCTGGCATTGTATGGCACTGTACTGTGAATTCTTTCCTTGGCTGCTGTTTATGTGATTGTGAATGGCGTTGTACTGCCCTGTGTAACTTTGTCTTGCATTGTATTGCCCTGACGTTGTCTTGCTTGTTATTTGAGCTTGTCTGGGATTGTACTGCGCGGTATTGTGAGTTTCTGAATGAGTTCTTGGGTTGTGTGTTCCATCGTAGCGTCCTGTATTGTTAGGCATTGCATTGCATTGCCCCATCGTTGTTTTGACGGTCACTTGAAACATTCTGTCGCAGGACTGCACGCTATCGTGGGTGTGTTGATCGGTCGTTCTTAATTTGGCTGCGTATTGCCTCGTGCTGCCCCGTGGTGTGTTATGTCTTGCATTGTATTGGTCTATCATTGTTTCGACTGTTGTTTTAGACTGTCTGGGATTGTACTGCACTGTGTTGTGAATTATTGAATCGGTTGTTCTTTGTTTGACCGGCGTGGTGGTGCGGTGCCCTGCCCCCCGCCGTTTCCCACCCCGTCACCCCCCCAACCCCCCTTTCTCTCCTCCCCGCAGGCAACAGAGTCAACACTCCTTCTGGAGTGGGGACTGAGCTATTTTGTTCCCAGGCTGATCTGACTAGAAGTCAATTAGCTGCCTCTACAGATAGTGGGCAGGAAGAGAGCCCTTGGAGCCTTCCTGCCCGGCAGCGGCCTGTTCGCCACCTCCTCCGCTTGAGCGGGGACGCTCACGTAAGTTTCTGCTCCTCGAGGTTGAGAGACGCCTTGCCGCAGCAGAATCTGGGTAAGTGACTAATAGCATGCAGAGCTTTGCAATCTTAGCTGAGTGACAGAACGGGTCGATGGCGCAGATAGAATCCTTTAGAGGGAAAGGGTTGCCCAAGGCCGGGGCAAGGATGGGATCCAGCCGCAGCTAGGCTCCTCTCGGAGAAGGAGTTTAGAAAGCAAGGGGGTCCTTTCCGAGCCTCGTGACTCAAGGGGAGGGTCTCCCTGACAGCTCGTCTGACCCCGGCCCCTAGGCAGTAAATAACCCGGGGTACGTGGCCGTGCAATCTGGTGAAGCGCTGTCACGTGCACTGCTACCTTTGTTGAATCCCTGTGTGTGTGCGTTTCTAAATGTTTCCTTCTCTCTTAGGAGTGAAGTGAATCGCTCTGCCCGCCACAACTGCATCTTGCCTTGTCTGTCGCCGTGTGGTGTTACGACTTGCGTTGTATGGCTCTGTTGTTGTCTTGACTGTCATCTGATCTATTCTGCCATTGTATGCCACCGTATTGTCACTTCCTTCATCAGCTGTTTTCTATTTGACGGTGTATTGCATTGTACTGCCATGTACGCTGTTACGCTGTCTCGCATTGTATCGTCCTGTCAGTGTCGGGTTTGTGACTTTAGACTTTGTGTTTAAAACTTTCACAGTCCACTGCAGTCCGACAATTGGCTGTTGTTTATTGAACTGTGTATTCGTTAAACAATTCCCCATCCTGTGCAGTCCTAGAAATGTTTGCTGATTATTTGAGCGGGTATTGGGTTGTGCTGACCCGTATAGTGCTATGTCTGGTGTTGGATTACCCTGTCATCGTTTGGATTGTCATTTCAGCCATCGCGTTAAAAAATTCTCAAGACCGTGCAGTTCTGCACTCGTTTTCTTTTTCTTTCACGGTGTATCGTATTGTAGAGCCCGGTATACTGTTAGGTCTTGCATTGTATTGCTCTGGACCCGTCTTGATGGATATCTGATATGGTCTCTCATTGCAGTGCGCTGTCTCGTCGGTTTTGTAATGGGTTGTTCTCTGTTTGACTGCATATTGCATTCTACGGCACCGTATAATGTTATGTCTTGGATTCTATTGCTCAGTCATTTTATGGAGTGCCATCTGCGACCGGGATTGCAGCGCACTCGTCTGTGGGTTTTCGATCGGCGGTTCATTATTTGACTACCTCTTGCCTCGTCCTGCCCCGTGTTGTGTTTTGTCTTGCATTGTATTGCCCTGTAATCGCCCTGACGACCGTCTGGTCCGTTCCGGTATGTGCCGCTCGGTCTTGCGGTTTTTTTAAACGTTTGTTCTTGATTTGGCTGCGTATTGCCTTGCAGTGCCCTGTATGGCGTTCTGTCTTGCGTTGCATTGCCCCGTCGTTCTCTTCACTGTCATTGTAGACACTCTGGGATAGTAGCCATCTGTATCGTGGGGGTTTTACCGGGTGCTCTTTCTTTGACCACCGTGTATTGCCGTGCTACCGCCTTTGTGTTGGGTCTCGAATTGTATTGCCGCGTCATTGTTTTGACTGCCATCTGATGCGTCTGAGCATTAGACCGTCCTCTGTTGTCTTACGTTGTGCGCTGTATTGCTCTGTCGGTATCTTGCCTGCTGTCTGACATCTGTTGGCGCTGGAACGCGCAGTATTGTGGGTCCCTTCGTGGGTTGTTTATTTGACTGACTATTGCACTGTACCGCGCTGTGTAATGTTACGTCTCGGGTTCTGTTGTCCTGTAACTGTCTCGACCGCCACGTGACGCCCTGTGGGATGGTACTGACGGGTATGTAGGGGTTTTGTCAGGTTGTTCTTTCTTTCATTCTGTTTTGCATTGTGCTGCCCTGTGTTGTGTTACGTTTGGCATTGTATTGCCATGTAATTGTCCTGAGTGCCACGTGATGTATATTCTGGCAGGGTGCTGCACTGAGCTGTCGTTTTTTTTTAAGGGGCGGTTGTTGATGTGAGTGTGTTTTGCCTTGTAGTGCCCTGTATCGTGTTTCGTCTTGCGTTGTATTACCCTGTCATTGTCTAGACGGTCTTTTTATAGACGTTCTGTCAGAGGACTGCACTGTATTGTGACTTCTCTAATAGGTTGTTGTTTCTTTGACCGTGCAGTGTCTTGAAGTGCCCCGTATTGTGTTACGCCTTGCGCTGTGTTGCTGTGTCGTTGTCTCGACTGCCATCTGAGTGATAGTCTGGCATTGTATGGCACTGTACTGTGAATTCTTTCCTTGGCTGCTGTTTATGTGATTGTGAATGGCGTTGTACTGCCCTGTGTAACTTTGTCTTGCATTGTATTGCCCTGACGTTGTCTTGCTTGTTATTTGAGCTTGTCTGGGATTGTACTGCGCGGTATTGTGAGTTTCTGAATGAGTTCTTGGGTTGTGTGTTCCATCGTAGCGTCCTGTATTGTTAGGCATTGCATTGCATTGCCCCATCGTTGTTTTGACGGTCACTTGAAACATTCTGTCGCAGGACTGCACGCTATCGTGGGTGTGTTGATCGGTCGTTCTTAATTTGGCTGCGTATTGCCTCGTGCTGCCCCGTGGTGTGTTATGTCTTGCATTGTATTGGTCTATCATTGTTTCGACTGTTGTTTTAGACTGTCTGGGATTGTACTGCACTGTGTTGTGAATTATTGAATCGGTTGTTCTTTGTTTGACCGGCGTGGTGGTGCGGTGCCCTGCCCCCCGCCGTTTCCCACCCCGTCACCCCCCCAACCCCCCTTTCTCTCCTCCCCGCAGGCAACAGAGTCAACACTCCTTCTGGAGTGGGGACTGAGCTATTTTGTTCCCAGGCTGATCTGACTAGAAGTCAATTAGCTGCCTCTACAGATAGTGGGCAGGAAGAGAGCCCTTGGAGCCTTCCTGCCCGGCAGCGGCCTGTTCGCCACCTCCTCCGCTTGAGCGGGGACGCTCACGTAAGTTTCTGCTCCTCGAGGTTGAGAGACGCCTTGCCGCAGCAGAATCTGGGTAAGTGACTAATAGCATGCAGAGCTTTGCAATCTTAGCTGAGTGACAGAACGGGTCGATGGCGCAGATAGAATCCTTTAGAGGGAAAGGGTTGCCCAAGGCCGGGGCAAGGATGGGATCCAGCCGCAGCTAGGCTCCTCTCGGAGAAGGAGTTTAGAAAGCAAGGGGGTCCTTTCCGAGCCTCGTGACTCAAGGGGAGGGTCTCCCTGACAGCTCGTCTGACCCCGGCCCCTAGGCAGTAAATAACCCGGGGTACGTGGCCGTGCAATCTGGTGAAGCGCTGTCACGTGCACTGCTACCTTTGTTGAATCCCTGTGTGTGTGCGTTTCTAAATGTTTCCTTCTCTCTTAGGAGTGAAGTGAATCGCTCTGCCCGCCACAACTGCATCTTGCCTTGTCTGTCGCCGTGTGGTGTTACGACTTGCGTTGTATGGCTCTGTTGTTGTCTTGACTGTCATCTGATCTATTCTGCCATTGTATGCCACCGTATTGTCACTTCCTTCATCAGCTGTTTTCTATTTGACGGTGTATTGCATTGTACTGCCATGTACGCTGTTACGCTGTCTCGCATTGTATCGTCCTGTCAGTGTCGGGTTTGTGACTTTAGACTTTGTGTTTAAAACTTTCACAGTCCACTGCAGTCCGACAATTGGCTGTTGTTTATTGAACTGTGTATTCGTTAAACAATTCCCCATCCTGTGCAGTCCTAGAAATGTTTGCTGATTATTTGAGCGGGTATTGGGTTGTGCTGACCCGTATAGTGCTATGTCTGGTGTTGGATTACCCTGTCATCGTTTGGATTGTCATTTCAGCCATCGCGTTAAAAAATTCTCAAGACCGTGCAGTTCTGCACTCGTTTTCTTTTTCTTTCACGATGTATCGTATTGTAGAGCCCGGTATACTGTTAGGTCTTGCATTGTATTGCTCTGGACCCGTCTTGATGGATATCTGATATGGTCTCTCATTGCAGTGCGCTGTCTCGTCGGTTTTGTAATGGGTTGTTCTCTGTTTGACTGCATATTGCATTCTACGGCACCGTATAATGTTATGTCTTGGATTCTATTGCTCAGTCATTTTATGGAGTGCCATCTGCGACCGGGATTGCAGCGCACTCGTCTGTGGGTTTTCGATCGGCGGTTCATTATTTGACTACCTCTTGCCTCGTCCTGCCCCGTGTTGTGTTTTGTCTTGCATTGTATTGCCCTGTAATCGCCCTGACGACCGTCTGGTCCGTTCCGGTATGTGCCGCTCGGTCTTGCGGTTTTTTTAAACGTTTGTTCTTGATTTGGCTGCGTATTGCCTTGCAGTGCCCTGTATGGCGTTCTGTCTTGCGTTGCATTGCCCCGTCGTTCTCTTCACTGTCATTGTAGACACTCTGGGATAGTAGCCATCTGTATCGTGGGGGTTTTACCGGGTGCTCTTTCTTTGACCACCGTGTATTGCCGTGCTACCGCCTTTGTGTTGGGTCTCGAATTGTATTGCCGCGTCATTGTTTTGACTGCCATCTGATGCGTCTGAGCATTAGACCGTCCTCTGTTGTCTTACGTTGTGCGCTGTATTCCTCTGTCGGTATCTTGCCTGCTGTCTGACATCTGTTGGCGCTGGAACGCGCAGTATTGTGGGTCCCTTCGTGGGTTGTTTATTTGACTGACTATTGCACTGTACCGCGCTGTGTAATGTTACGTCTCGGGTTCTGTTGTCCTGTAACTGTCTCGACCGCCACGTGACGCCCTGTGGGATGGTACTGACGGGTATGTAGGGGTTTTGTCAGGTTGTTCTTTCTTTCATTCTGTTTTGCATTGTGCTGCCCTGTGTTGTGTTACGTTTGGCATTGTATTGCCATGTAATTGTCCTGAGTGCCACGTGATGTATATTCTGGCAGGGTGCTGCACTGAGCTGTCGTTTTTTTTTAAGGGGCGGTTGTTGATGTGAGTGTGTTTTGCCTTGTAGTGCCCTGTATCGTGTTTCGTCTTGCGTTGTATTACCCTGTCATTGTCTAGACGGTCTTTTTATAGACGTTCTGTCAGAGGACTGCACTGTATTGTGACTTCTCTAATAGGTTGTTGTTTCTTTGACCGTGCAGTGTCTTGAAGTGCCCCGTATTGTGTTACGCCTTGCGCTGTGTTGCTGTGTCGTTGTCTCGACTGCCATCTGAGTGATAGTCTGGCATTGTATGGCACTGTACTGTGAATTCTTTCCTTGGCTGCTGTTTATGTGATTGTGAATGGCGTTGTACTGCCCTGTGTAACTTTGTCTTGCATTGTATTGCCCTGACGTTGTCTTGCTTGTTATTTGAGCTTGTCTGGGATTGTACTGCGCGGTATTGTGAGTTTCTGAATGAGTTCTTGGGTTGTGTGTTCCATCGTAGCGTCCTGTATTGTTAGGCATTGCATTGCATTGCCCCATCGTTGTTTTGACGGTCACTTGAAACATTCTGTCGCAGGACTGCACGCTATCGTGGGTGTGTTGATCGGTCGTTCTTAATTTGGCTGCGTATTGCCTCGTGCTGCCCCGTGGTGTGTTATGTCTTGCATTGTATTGGTCTATCATTGTTTCGACTGTTGTTTTAGACTGTCTGGGATTGTACTGCACTGTGTTGTGAATTATTGAATCGGTTGTTCTTTGTTTGACCGGCGTGGTGGTGCGGTGCCCTGCCCCCCGCCGTTTCCCACCCCGTCACCCCCCCAACCCCCCTTTCTCTCCTCCCCGCAGGCAACAGAGTCAACACTCCTTCTGGAGTGGGGACTGAGCTATTTTGTTCCCAGGCTGATCTGACTAGAAGTCAATTAGCTGCCTCTACAGATAGTGGGCAGGAAGAGAGCCCTTGGAGCCTTCCTGCCCGGCAGCGGCCTGTTCGCCACCTCCTCCGCTTGAGCGGGGACGCTCACGTAAGTTTCTGCTCCTCGAGGTTGAGAGACGCCTTGCCGCAGCAGAATCTGGGTAAGTGACTAATAGCATGCAGAGCTTTGCAATCTTAGCTGAGTGATAGAACGGGTCGATGGCGCAGATAGAATCCTTTAGAGGGAAAGGGTTGCCCAAGGCCGGGGCAAGGATGGGATCCAGCCGCAGCTAGGCTCCTCTCGGAGAAGGAGTTTAGAAAGCAAGGGGGTCCTTTCCGAGCCTCGTGACTCAAGGGGAGGGTCTCCCTGACAGCTCGTCTGACCCCGGCCCCTAGGCAGTAAATAACCCGGGGTACGTGGCCGTGCAATCTGGTGAAGCGCTGTCACGTGCACTGCTACCTTTGTTGAATCCCTGTGTGTGTGCGTTTCTAAATGTTTCCTTCTCTCTTAGGAGTGAAGTGAATCGCTCTGCCCGCCACAACTGCATCTTGCCTTGTCTGTCGCCGTGTGGTGTTACGACTTGCGTTGTATGGCTCTGTTGTTGTCTTGACTGTCATCTGATCTATTCTGCCATTGTATGCCACCGTATTGTCACTTCCTTCATCAGCTGTTTTCTATTTGACGGTGTATTGCATTGTACTGCCATGTACGCTGTTACGCTGTCTCGCATTGTATCGTCCTGTCAGTGTCGGGTTTGTGACTTTAGACTTTGTGTTTAAAACTTTCACAGTCCACTGCAGTCCGACAATTGGCTGTTGTTTATTGAACTGTGTATTCGTTAAACAATTCCCCATCCTGTGCAGTCCTAGAAATGTTTGCTGATTATTTGAGCGGGTATTGGGTTGTGCTGACCCGTATAGTGCTATGTCTGGTGTTGGATTACCCTGTCATCGTTTGGATTGTCATTTCAGCCATCGCGTTAAAAAATTCTCAAGACCGTGCAGTTCTGCACTCGTTTTCTTTTTCTTTCACGGTGTATCGTATTGTAGAGCCCGGTATACTGTTAGGTCTTGCATTGTATTGCTCTGGACCCGTCTTGATGGATATCTGATATGGTCTCTCATTGCAGTGCGCTGTCTCGTCGGTTTTGTAATGGGTTGTTCTCTGTTTGACTGCATATTGCATTCTACGGCACCGTATAATGTTATGTCTTGGATTCTATTGCTCAGTCATTTTATGGAGTGCCATCTGCGACCGGGATTGCAGCGCACTCGTCTGTGGGTTTTCGATCGGCGGTTCATTATTTGACTACCTCTTGCCTCGTCCTGCCCCGTGTTGTGTTTTGTCTTGCATTGTATTGCCCTGTAATCGCCCTGACGACCGTCTGGTCCGTTCCGGTATGTGCCGCTCGGTCTTGCGGTTTTTTTAAACGTTTGTTCTTGATTTGGCTGCGTATTGCCTTGCAGTGCCCTGTATGGCGTTCTGTCTTGCGTTGCATTGCCCCGTCGTTCTCTTCACTGTCATTGTAGACACTCTGGGATAGTAGCCATCTGTATCGTGGGGGTTTTACCGGGTGCTCTTTCTTTGACCACCGTGTATTGCCGTGCTACCGCCTTTGTGTTGGGTCTCGAATTGTATTGCCGCGTCATTGTTTTGACTGCCATCTGATGCGTCTGAGCATTAGACCGTCCTCTGTTGTCTTACGTTGTGCGCTGTATTGCTCTGTCGGTATCTTGCCTGCTGTCTGACATCTGTTGGCGCTGGAACGCGCAGTATTGTGGGTCCCTTCGTGGGTTGTTTATTTGACTGACTATTGCACTGTACCGCGCTGTGTAATGTTACGTCTCGGGTTCTGTTGTCCTGTAACTGTCTCGACCGCCACGTGACGCCCTGTGGGATGGTACTGACGGGTATGTAGGGGTTTTGTCAGGTTGTTCTTTCTTTCATTCTGTTTTGCATTGTGCTGCCCTGTGTTGTGTTACGTTTGGCATTGTATTGCCATGTAATTGTCCTGAGTGCCACGTGATGTATATTCTGGCAGGGTGCTGCACTGAGCTGTCGGTTTTTTTTAAGGGGCGGTTGTTGATGTGAGTGGCCCCTAGGCAGTAAATAACCCGGGGTACGTGGCTGTGCAGTCTGGTGAAGCGCTGTCACGTGCACTGCTACCTTTGTTTAATCCCTGTGTGTGTGTTTCTAAATGTTTCTCCCCTTCTCTCTTAGGAGTGATGTGAATCGCTCTGCCTGCCACAACTGCCCATTGCCTTGTACTATTCTTTATGGCATCACGTTTTGCATTGTATTGCCCTGTAATTGCCCTGACTGCCATCTGATCTGTTCCGGCATTGCACTGGTGCGTATTGTGCGTTGTTTAGTCGGTTGTTCTTTATTTGAAGGCGTGTTGCTGCATATTGCCCTGTCTAGTGCTGTATCTTGCATTGTATTGACCCGTCATTCCGTTCACTGTCACTTTAGACG
This sequence comes from Larus michahellis, assembly GCF_964199755.1. Classification (NCBI taxonomy): domain Eukaryota; kingdom Metazoa; phylum Chordata; class Aves; order Charadriiformes; family Laridae; genus Larus; species Larus michahellis. The sequence goes on along the minus strand of NC_133907.1, from coordinate 59,726 downwards.
TTCTGGGATTGTAGCGATCTGTATTGTGCAGGTTTTATTGGTGGTTCTGTATTTGACCGTGTATTGCCTTGTTACCGCCTTGTATTCTTGCATCTTGCATTGTATTGCCGTGTTATTGTTCTGAGTGCCATCTGATACATTTTGGTGTTGTACCACCCTGTGTTGTTATGTCGTCCATTGCATAGCTCTGTCTTTTCCTCGACTGCTGTCTGACGTATTTTGGCATTGCAGCGCACTGCATTGCGGGATACTTAATTGGTTGTTTATTTGACTCTGTATTTCACGGTACGCCCCTCTCTTTTGTTACTTCTTGCATTGTTTTGCTCTGTCTTGAGTGCCATCTCATTTATTTTTTGTGTTGTCCTGCACTGTATTGTGGTTTGTTTGTTTTAATGGGTTGCTATTTATTTGACTGCGTATTCCATTCTACTCTGTTGTGTACTGTTGCATCTCGGATTGTGTTGCCCCATAACTGTCTCGACCGCCACCTGAGACCGTGTGGGATTGTACCGCACCGTATTGTGGGGTTTTGATAGGTTGTTTTTTATATTGTTCTGTATTGCCTTGTAGTGCCCTGTATTGTGTTACATTGTGCGTTGTGTTGCCATGAAATTGTCTTAACTGTCCTTTTAGACTCTCTGGGATTGTACGGCACTCAACTGAGGGTGTTTTTGATCGGTTGTTCTATCTTTGATGACGTATTGCCTTGTACTGCCCTGTATTTTCCTAAAGTCTTGCGTTGTATTGCCCTCTCACCGTGTCGCGAGCCATCTGATGTATTCTGGCATTGACAGGCACTGTATTGAGAGCTTCTTAGGCTGTTGTACTCTATTTGACCCTGTATTGCCTTGTACCGGCCTGTTCGGAGTTACGTCTTGAACTCTATTCCCCTGTGAGTGTCTTTACCGCCACCTGAGACTGTCTGGGATTGTACAGCACTGTATTTTGAGTTTTGTAATTAGTTCTTTATTTGATTGTGTATTTGCTTGTACTGCCCTGTATTCTGTTACGTATTGTATTTTATTGCTGTATCATTGTTTTCTTCATCTTTTGTGACATTCTGTCATAGTACTGCACTGTATCATGAATTTTGCGATGGGTTGCTCCTTATTTGACTGTGTATTAGCCTTGTACTGCCCTGTATAATGTTACATCTTGCATGTGGTAAAGTGCCATCACGTGCACAGGTGCCCTTGTGGAATCACTGTGTTTATGTTTCTAAATGTGCTCTGTTCTCTAACCATCTGTTTTCAGTGACTGGGACTTCTTCCCTCCGTGGACGTGGGATTTAAGACCTCCAGCCGTCTGAAAGCTAAGTTGAGCGGCCAGAGCTGGGGAGGGCTTGGGAGGAGGGGAGAAGTTTGGGAGTTGCAGGGAGGCGTCTTAAAGTTAGAGAAGGGCAGAGGGCTGGAGCAGTCCCCTTTGGGCAGGTAAAGGGAGCGGGTTAGTCTTCAGCACGATGCTAGCATGAGCCGGGCAGGGCGGTTCCAGCCTGTGTCCATCGTGTTGTTTGTGTGGTGTGTTTTCTGTCCTTCCTTGGGTCTTGATGTTCTCTTTCCACTTGAGGAGCGTGGTCTGTACTTCAGGCACCATCCCTAGAGCCTTGAATGCCTGTACACGTTGGCATTGCCCCAGTCAGGTGCTGCTTTTCTTGCATCATAAGCTTAAAGCGCGGCTGGGTCTTTAGAAACTCAGAAGTTTCTGGACGGTCCTCATTTACAGTGTTGTTCCTGGCTGCGGGAGCAGCTCTGTTCTCTAGCCATCTGTTTTCAGTGACTGGGACTTCTTCCATGCATCCTTAAGTTCTTAGGTCTTGAAGACCGGCTTCCTGCGCATACATCATCTCAGTCTGAGAGTCGCTTGTTGTCCCGGGCCATTACGTTGTCCTCATTTCCTGGTCTTTCCCTAGAGGCTTCTCATGTCACCGTCATGGGCCCACAGGTCTTCTTGCCTGACAATCACTTACGTCAGAGTGTCATCCTTCTTGCTGAGAGTTTTCTCTGATCTGTGAGGTGCATTGTTTGTAGTGTTGTGTGTAGTGTTGGTCTGTGCTTGTGTGTGGTGGGCTTGGAGCTGCTCTGCCCGGTCGCGTAGAGTCAGGGGTAGGGGGAAGAGCAGCAAGAGTCTATGGGTAATATGTTGATCTAATGATACTGTTGAGGCAAAGGTGGTACAGTCAACTCCCATCAAGTAGCCATCAGCAGGTGGTGTGGGCAGCTCTTTTATTAGGGTTTTTTTTTTTTGGGATGAGCAGAGCTGTTCAGCAGTAGTGAAGCAGACTGCATCTCAAACCTGTTAAGGCTGCTTTGTGTGGGGTGTAATGTTTGTGGGTTTGTGTTTTTTGCTTTTTGTTTCTTTTTTTAATGGCAGGTTGTAGTGTTGCTCTGGATGGTAGTTGTAAATCAAAACAAGACTTTGTTGTGGGGTGGGCGGTGTGTGTCACACAGCGTTCCCCCTAAAAGTGGAGGGAGAGCATCTAGGAAGAAGATGCAGAGCTGGTGGTCGGGGAGAGGCTCAGGGGAGGGGGTGATGTGCTGTGGGGCTTTGGCAATGGCCCCTGTTCCCAATGGGCTCCAGCTGGGGCTGAGGCAGCCCAGGTGGGACCCATGAGGTGAGCATGGGCTGGGCCAAGGGCTTAAAAAGAAAGGCTGCCCTGGGGATGGGTCTGCTTTGCCAAGGGCCTCTAACTTCTAAGGGGGCTGCCTGGGCACAGCTGCCTGCCAGTGCTGGCTGAGGAGTCAAATGAAGGGGGTTCTGACAGGTAGGTGCCTCCAGCCAGGAACGGACGGTCCCCGCAGCGAGGAAGGATCCCTCCCAGCCATCCCTGACTGAGGGCACCACCAGCACAGAGCGCCGTGAGCTCGCTGCCTTCGTCGGCTGCGCGTGTGAGCTTCATGGGACAAGAGCGTCGAGGCACCCCCTGCCCGCTCCTAGGTGGGCAAGGGTCGTCAGGCTGCCCGCACCACCGAGGACAAAGGGGCAGAGAGAGAAGCCCGTGAGCAGCGAAGGTCTCCCACACGTGCCAGGAGCTGCGGTGAGTCATGTGCCCTCTTGTGCATGTCCAGGCCTTTCCCTGCCGTGCCTCTTCTGATCTCTGCCTGCCGCCTTGCTTGTCCCGGCTTCTGGCTCCCCAAAGCTTTTTGCTCTTCTGCTTAATGCCAGCATGTTCTTTCTCCCCTTCTCCATTTCCTTTCTGTGCCTCTGCCTTCCCAGCTCCCCATCCGCTCTTATTTTATTCTTCCCCCGCTGCCTTCTTCGCTATTGCTTGTGAAAATTGCATTTGTAGGTCTCCCTCTACCCAGCAACCTGTCTCTAATTCCAGTGACTCCCTCTGCTCCACCCCGCATCCCTCTTCCAGTGTCCTGTGGCTGTTGGTCCGACTCCAGCTCCTGCTATTTAACTTCCTAACTACCTGTATGGCCAGTACCCCGTTGCTTTCCAAATCTTCTTTCTGTGTCTCCATTTACCCAGATTCCTGTCTGTGTTTTTTAATTCTTTTTGTCTGTGCTCTACTTTGTTACTTTTCCAATTTTGTTTCATTGTCTTTATTTATTCAGTTGTTTGAGCCTATTTTTTTTTTTGCTCCCTGTTTTCTTAATCTGTTTGTTTTTTAAATTTTCTATCAACTTTTATCCAGTTTGCCATTTTCACCTTTTAATTTTTCCTGTCTTTCTTTTACCCCCTCGCTTTAAAAATTCTGTGTCTACTTTTAGGAAGCTGCTAATACCAATTTTTTGTTTGTTCTGTATTGGTCTTTTACTCCTTTGCGTTTACACTTTTGTATTTATTTTGCTCTTGCTATGTTTTTAATTTTTTTCCTTTCTTTCTGTCATCAGTCTTGCTTTTAAAAGGTTCTTTTTGTCCATTTTTATCTGGTGCACTGGGTATATTTTTAATTTTTTTCTTATTTCTTTAATGCAGAGGCTTTTTAAAATTTTCTTTCTACATCTCCGTTGCAGTTTGCTGTCTGTGTTTCCTAATTATTTTGTTTTGTTTCCCCAATCCCCATCACTTCTTAAGTTTTGGGTTTTTTTTGTCTTGTTTGTTGTCTTTATGGCTTATCTTTTCATTGCATCATTTCTTGTCTTTCCTTTCTGCTGTTGCATTTAAAATTGTCTTTCTACATCTGTCTTTGTTTGCCATCCCTATTTTGTAATATTCCTCTTTATTTACTCTACTGGCTACCGCTTTTTCAGTGTTCTTGCTATGTATACTTTTGTTCTCTTTGCTGTCATTTTAAAATTATTTATTGTCTTTCCTTAACACTGTTGCTTTTTAATTTTTGTTTCTACGTCTCCGATTTAGTTTGCCATTGTTATTCTGTAATTCGTTTCCTTGCTCCTTTAATCACGGACGCTTTTAAGATTTTCCGTTTACACTTATCTCCTTTGCTGTCTTTCTTTTTAATTGTTTCTTGTCTTTCCTTCGTGCCCTCTGTTTTTTGATTTTCTTTCTAAGTGTTTTGAGTTCGCCATTTCTATTCTTTAATTTTTTTTTCTTATTTTCTTAATTCCTGTGACTTATAAAATTTTATGTCTGAGCTCTTTCTCTCAGAAACCCGTCCTTGGCTGTGTTTGTGCCTCAGAGCCCTGTTATCACCCTCTGTGCCATCTAGGATGCTTCCATTTGGTCCCCAGCCTCCTGAGGACATCTGCACTCCGTTCCACCGCCCCCCTCCACTTTCCTCCTCGTGTCCCTGTACCTTCTTCCGTCCCTATGGCCCATTCAGGACCCTTCTCATCATGTCACAACAGCTATGGATGCCTCTGAGGTTACCCTTAGCACATATTCAGCTTTGTCGCGGACTTCGCGCACCCCTCTCCTTCCCTCGGAAGACTTCCCAAGTCCATATATGTGACACAGTGTCACACACCGAAGTTTTGCTTAGCGTAAGTACCTAGACCTGTGGAGCCTTGGGCTACAATATAGAGTCATAGAATCGCTGAGGTTGGAAGCGACCTTTAAGATCATCAAGTCCAACCATTAACCTACCCTGACCAAAACCACCTCTAAACCATGTCCCTAAGTGAGGAGAAATAACTGGACTCCAGACGATCCAATGTGAATCAACAGAAGCCGTTTATTAAGCACAGATCATCATCTTTTATACCCTGTGTTGTAGCCGTACATGCCACTTGCTTATTTCTGATTAGCTAGTTACACTGTCCACACGCTGTCCATGAAGTTCATTCACAGATCAGATTGGTTACAAGAATTCACATAGTAAATTGCTTAGTCATTAGCACAACATGTTTTCTACCTTCTCAGTTCCCATTTTTCCCATGTACTAATTCCATCTTCTACCACCTGTTTTGCTCTTAATCTAATCTCTCATAGTAGGGAGGCTGGCTCACATGACCATTTTCTCTCAGATACATTCCTACGATACCCCCTTTTTCTTCTTGAGCCGACCAGACCTTATGCATGGCATTTTCTATCATGTCAGTCACTTTGCAGAGAACACACGAGGCTACCATAATCAATAATAATATAACCAACAATAGTATGAGCCCTTGCTTTAGTAAGTCTGATAACCATCCCATTATACCCCATGAGTTTAACCAATCATCGAAACCATTTTTGACCACGTTTAATTTGGACATGTTGTCCTTCAGATCCTGTAACTGCTTATGAATGGATGATGAGTGGTCGGAAAGGTTCATACGATACATACCTTCAAAATCTTCACATCCATGACCCTGAGCTAACAGCAAAAAATCAATAGCCCCTCGATTTTGCAATGTAGCATGCCGAATGCTATCAACATCAGTAAGCAAGCTAGATATGATTTCAGTTGTAAGGTTTATCTGTTTACTTGCCCAACGCCCTATCTTATTCAACATATTTAATGCTGTTGCTGTTCCTAGCGAGGGAAGAATACTTAGCCCTATTCTTTGTCCGAGATTCGAAAATGTTATATGGTCATCACAGGATGGAGTGAAGGTATGAACTGTTCTCTTGGCTCTGTGTTTACTGTGTGCTCTGCTCACTGTGTCTCTGACCGTACGCAGGCCTCTGCTTGTAGATCTCCATATCTCCCCCTTTTTTGTTTAATACCAGACCATTTATTAACAAGGTCGCCATGACTTGTGCTTCTACTCGTTGTGACGCTCCTAGCAGGTTATATACTAAACACAATTAAAAACAGAATCAAAAAGAACCCTGCTAAGGCAATAAATACCCAGATTCCTAAATTTAGCCCAGAAAGCCAGTTTCTTTGGATTTACCCATGAGAAATCCTTTTGTAATATTTCAAATACATTGCAGTTCATTAAGTCTTGAATCTTTAGTATTTGAGCTTTTAGCTGATCATGCAAAGGACGAATATTTTGTTGCAACAACATGTCAAAAGCACCTTGGAAATGGTGTTTAATCATTTCTCAGCCATGCAGCAACATATTCCAGGGGAGAGATGTAACACAAAGTCTGCGAGGGTTGTACTCCCAATCACAATACAGAGAAAGACATGTTTTTAATGCATTTTGCCAGTTCCCTATCCATATTACTGCTGTTTTATACCTTACTCGCGTTAAATTTACACAATAAGACTGATTATATTCTCGTATACTTGCATTTTGAGCCAAAGCAAACATACAGATGAGAAGTACAAATCATTACAGAATTGTCTTGCTCACAACTTCTATTTGTTGCAGTATTATCTGTGGTTAGCATGCACCCCAATTTAAGGTGCTTATAATACACCTTCGGTTGTTCAGGCCATTGAACGGTTCTTACAAAATGTCGCTCTACTGCTGTGGATGACAAAGAAGACATGTTTAGAAAATTTAAAACATGAGTTTCTTTATACAGTCACTCTTGAGGTGTCATACCTATGGGATTCCCCCTTTTTTGTTTAGCAAGCATGGTTTTTAAAGTATGATGCATATGCTCCACAATTGCTTGCCCAGTCAGGGAATGAGGAATACTGGTGACACATTTAATACCCCATATCTGTATAAAAAAAAAAAAAAAAAAGACCTGTACTGTAGCGGACACATAAGCTGGTTCATTATCAGTTTTTATAGTTTTCGGTACTCCCATGACTGCAATGCATTGCAACCAATGTCAAATAACATCACAAGCCTTCTCTCCTGTATGAGCAGTAGCTACAATAAAGTGAGAAAACAAATCAACTGAAACATGTCCAAATTCCATAATGCGCATAACATCAGATTGCCGAAGTTCATCAGGTGTAAACGGGTTAACACCCGCAAATGATAACAGAGGACCCAGTTGCTGACAATTGGCAAAAATACCCACTCTAATGCAAATGCAGTCAGGCTCTTTGCGAGTGCATCATCCCACTGTCCTATCAGGGCATAAAGTTGAAATTCTTGTAGGAAGGTGTTCAGTGCGTCTTGCAGCAGTAGTAGACTATATCTTATCTTGCAACATGCTGTAATGTCTTCTGAGCTGTTGGGGTTAATGAACATAAAACTTATAGGTGGGGCAGACACAGTGCTTCAGGGCATCCCCTGTATCTTCAAAGTACGCTCATGTCTCTTTCCCCCTCTCTGATGCGAGACAGCCCCCCTATATCCTGCACTGGACTGAGTGGAGAAGTACAGGCTAGAGTCACTGCATGCACGGCCAGTGCACGCAGCAAGTCCCACCACACTCTCCTGCACTGGATTGAGTAGAAAAGTACAGGCTAGAGTCGCTGCATGCATGGCCAGCGTATGCGGCGAGTCTCACCAAACTCATGATCCAGCTTTGCTAACAGCAGCTGTCTGATACGTGACTACATTGTTGTAATCCCTTCTTGTTATCTTCTTCTGTGAAGGTCAGGTTCTCATGGATACACACATAGTTTTTAGAACAACATATTCTACAACTCGTACAAGGGTACGATGCAAAGCGGCATCTACAACTGATCATATAATGCTTATTAAACACGGCAAACAGCATACTAAACATAACAGACAAATTTCTTCCACACAGGCCATGAGTATAATTTGCTTCAACCAACCGCACCCCCACGTCCATCCAGCAAAGAGATTTCACCCAGCGGTCTCCACAAGTTGCTGGTTCGGTCGGTGCAGTTCCTGCAACTGGGCATGGATGGACTTGGAGTGGTCACTTAGATTCATACAATACAGTCCTTTAAAATCTTGACAACCATGTCTGTGAGCTGAAAACAAAAAATCAGTAGCAGTTCTGTTTTGCAGCGTCGCATATCGAATACTATCTACATCTAGCAATAACTCAGAAATAGCTGTACTAGTGGCATTGTTAAACTTATCCTTGGCAGCAAGAGAGTCCTTGTTAGCAAGAATCCTCAGCAGCAAGAGAGTCCTTGTTAGCAAGAATCCTCGGCAGCAAAAGAGTCCTTGTTAGCAAGAATCCTCGGCAGCAAAAGAGTCCTTGTTAGCAAGAGCACATGCAGACTCCCTGTTCTTGCTGGTACTGTGCTTTGATCTTCTTCCACAACAGGCCAAGATTCTCAAGCAGCTAGATAAGGTGTCTTTGAGTCCATTACAGGCTTATGTCATCCAAATGTTTTTCTTGCCAGCACCTGAGACTGAATAACAATTGGTGTGATATATGTGTTTTCCAGCACCCAGGTGTGCGTCCCTTGAGTGTATTTACAATCCTCCTCACCGATCTTCCGTTGCTTTCCCATATTCCCCCCCCTTTCTCAAGAGACCACTTCTGCTGGGTTCATTTTAGTCTCGCAGGGTATAACACAGAGCAATCTACTAAGGCATGCAATAACATAGACACATATAGGAAAAAACCAAGAACATATCTCTATGGTACTGCTTTGAATCAGGTGTCCTATTTCTCTTTTTCTGATGCTTCCTCGTAATGCGTATGGCATACATTTGTGCTAACGTGGCACATTTCCCATCTAATTGTTCCTGTTTGGTTTCTTTTTTTTCCCCCCCCTCTTTTTTTCTTTTTTCTTTTTTTTTTTCGTTCCATCACTTACGACTGACATAAAAGTCTGCCTTTGCAACAAGAGCTCAGTTTCTCATTTTCCTACGGAGCATCCTATAGATTTTGGCTCAACTCCTTTTCCCAATCAACCATGATCTTATAGACAAACAACAAACAACCAGCTACACTCCCTGCACGGACGAGCCGTTCCCGAGACCGTAAACCTGTCGGCTGGTGACAACTCCCCCAATATTTCAGGACTTCCATCGGTTCTACAGCCCATCCTGGTGTATCTACCTGGGGCGCGCTCGCCTTACATCTAAACATTGTGTATATACAAACTTCTTCACTTGACGGAGTGTCAGCCCTAGTTGCATATGAGAACAGTACCACACCGGGCAGAACACCTGCTCAAGTGGAGTCACCTAACGACACTGCACACAACAAAAAACAAACAGTAGCACACATGCTGATCAGCAGGTATAAGCTGGCACCCACACACACTTACACAGCAGACATACAAAAACAGCACTTCTATCTCAGGGAGGCGACTGGGAAGGGGAGGGGGCGAGGCGAGCCATGGCAGGAGCAAACAGCTCCGGCTCTGTCCTTCTCTGCTGACATTCTGCCTCCTCCATCGGCCTCAGGTGGAGCAGAGGGGATCAGCAGGGGATTGTCCCAGACCTTCGGACCTGGCCTGTTCGATCCCCCTCCCGTGGGTTGTAATGCTGCAAAAGCCCCAGCTGCCGTGGCTCGCTCTGCCTTCATAGCTTGTAAGGTCGATAACACCAACCACCATGTTGTCGCTAACGGTGATGCCTCTTTGTCTCCTTTACTTATCACTTCCCACAGTTTTTTCCCAACAGCCTCCCATATTTGTGGTTTAAAAGCTGTCTGGGGCTCTGGTGCGAATCCGTTCTCTCTGCACCAGGTTAACAACCTTCGGAGCATACGCTCATCGTATTTCACCCCTCTCTTAGAGAGGATATGCAGGAGAAGTCTTAATATAGCCCCTTCTTCTTTTGTTACTTGTTGCCCCATCTCCTGCCCTGGCTGCTCACCTCTCTCTGGGTGCCCGTGGCCACGTCGTTTGTTTCCTCTATTCCGGATTGCCACCCAATCCGCCCGGTCTCAGTCCAGCTGAGCCGTCCTCCAGCCGGTGGATCTCCTTCTGGGTCTTCCACCCCTCGCATTCCGTTGCTCAAGCCAAGCGCCGATCGGTATCACGTCGGGGTCACCATCTGAGGAGAAATAACTGGACTCCAGACGATCCAACGTGAGTCAACAGAAGCCGTTTATTAAGCACAGATCATCATCTTTTATACCCTGTGTTGTAGCCGTACATGCCACTCGCTTATTTCTGATTAGCTAGTTACATTGTCCACATGCTGTCCATGCAGTTCATTCACACATCAGATTGGTTACAAGAATTCGCATAGTAAACTGCTTAGTCATTAGCACAACATGTTTTCTACCTTCTCAGTTCCCGTTTTTCCCCATGTACTAATTCCATCTTCTACCACCTGTTTTGCCCTTAATCTAATCTCTCACAGTAGGGAGGCTGGCTCACATGGCCATTTTCTCTCAGATACATTCCTACACCTAAGTACCACATTTACCCTTTTTTTTAAACACCTCCAGGGATGGTGAATCCACCACCTCCCTGGCCAGCCTATTCCAATGTTTAATAACCCTTTTAGTGAAAAAATATTTCCTAATATGCAATCTAAACCTCCCCTGACATAACTTGAACCCATTTCCTCTCATCCTATCACTTGTCACCAGGGAGAAGAGGTCAGCCCCCATCTCTCTACAACCTCCTTTCAGGTAGTTGTAGAGGGTGATAAGGTCTCCCCTCAACCTCCTCTTCTCCAGGCTAAACAACCCCAGCTCCCTCAGTCGTTCCTCATAAGATTTGTCCTCCGGCCCCTCACCAGCTTTGTAGCCCTTCTCTGGACACGCCCCAACACCTCACTGTCCTTCTTTTAGTGAGGGGCCCAAAACTGAAGGCAGTACTCGAGGTGGGGCCTCACCAGTGCCGAGTACAGGGGGACGATCACTTCCCTAGTCTGGCTCACCACACTATTCCTGATACAGGCTAGGATGCTGTTGGCCTTCTTGGCCACCTGGGCACGCTGCTGGCTCATATTCAGCCGGCTGTCCACCAACACCCCCAGGTCCTTTTCTGCCGGGCAGCTTTCAAGCCACTCGGCCACAATCCTGTAGCGCTGCATGGGGTTGTTGTGACCAAAGTGCAGGACCCGGCCCTTGGCCTTGTTGAACATCATACCACTGGCCGTAGCCCATCGGTCCAGCCTGTCCAGATCCCTCTGCAGAGCCAACCTACCCTCAAGCAGATCAACACACCCGCCTAGTTTAGTGTGTATGTAATCTAGCAGCATATCAGACTTTGGCTGAGCTCCTCCCTAGTCCAAGAAGGGTGCATAGTAGTTGTGTTTGAATTTGATATATTGGAACTTAACTAACACAATGAAGTTGTATAAGTAATATTGATGAAGAGCATATGCTTAACGTTACAAATTTGAGTGACCGTTACGATCAAAGGAAAGGGAACTCTAATTCTCGGAAACGAAGAAAGGGACCTTACTCTCCTGAGTCAGCAGAAGGCTGAGATACAGCTGTGAGATGGGACAGAGAGATCAGAAAACCGAGTGAGAAGGTCAAAGCACTTGCATCAAAACTCCAGTCATCGAAGAGGACATGTAAGGGCTGAACAATTCAATTGGAGAAGAGACACGCGCTTGTCACGTGAACACGGGCAGGAATAGCTTATGTCATAGATGGTGAGGCTTCATAAAGCACAGGAAAAGCATCGAGGGGGTCCCTCAGCTCGAGCCGTATTAAAGCAAGTCTGTGACAGAATTTGTTGCCGAACTGTTCTTTACAGTCGGAGGCTAAGACTGGATCCAGCCGCACCTAGACTCCTCCCTGAGAAGGAGTTTAGGAAGCAAGGCCTTCCAGTCTGAATGTCACTGCTCGGCAGGAGGGTCTTCTCGGCTGTTCTTCAACACCCAATGCTGTTCTTCTGTCCTCTCCTCCTTATAGCCGTGCAGCTATTAGTTCCCTGGCCTCCAAGGCAACGTTTACTCAGTCTGGATCCCCTCCAGATTTAATCATCACGTTCCCTGTCGCTTTTCTGTCTCTCTGGTTCCGTCGGGACTTTTCTTCTCCCAGTCACGATGCCCCTCAGGAGTTTCCCGGCAACTGGCATGCATCTCATAGCATTTTCGGTGGGTCCATCTTTGAGATGTAGTGCACTCATTTGTTTCTCTGTGCTACCTAGGATTCCCGTATTTCGTCTCCAGCCACCCGGGAACACCTGTACTCCCCTCAGACGATCATCCAAGTTCCTCCTAGTCCTCCCCTCAGCCTTCTTTTGTCTATCAGCACCCCTCGATGCCCCTTTTTTCACCCTCACCAAGCCTCCCGAGACCTTTCTGGAACTCCACAGCTCCTCATAGCATTTTATCTCCCTTTCTGTCTCTCTTGTTCTATCAGAGCCTCCCGTGTTTCTTTGCTACGTGGCGCCCCTTCATCTTTCTTTCCACCATCAAGGGCGTCTCCATGGAGTTCCGCTCTCACTCCTTCATCTGTAGTTTGTCCATACCCCTTCCTGAGGCTCCTAAAGCCTTGCCGCATGTCCGAGCCTTTTTTTCCTACCCTACCCCCTCAGAACGCCTGCGCTTTTTAAAGCCTTGTCTTCCGAGTCCTTTCTTATACCCCACAGCACTTCAGCTCCCTTTTGATTTTGTTCTTTTTGTGCTCTCCAGAGCACCCTTAACAACTTCTTTGATGTTTAGGATGCCTTTATTCTGTCCCCTGACGTCATCTGTACTTGGTCAAAATTCCCTTCGGAGTTCTGTCTTGTTATCTGTGAGGCTTATTCGGTCTCTCGGGTGGGGACTCGTCCGCTACCATCGCCGAGCTCTCGTAAGACATCCCTGTCCTGGTTTGAGGTAAAACAGAATCAATTTTCTGATTTGTAATTTTACTTTTTAGCTGGGCCTCTTCTAACTGACTGAAGTCTGAAATTGACAGAATATTGTTCAGCAACTGTTTACTCTCAGAGTGATAAGTCCTGATTGGGCTCCCCGGTTCAAGAGGGACAGGGAACTGCTGGAAAGGGTGCAGCAGAGAGCTACAAAGATGATTAGGGGACTGGAACACCTCTCTTATGAGGAAAGGCTGAGGGATTTGGGTCTCTTCAGTCTGGAAAAAAGACGTCTGAGGGGTGACCTTATCAACACTTATAAATACTTAAAGGATGGGTGTCAGGAGGATGGGGCCAGGCTCTTTTCAGTGGTGCCTGGGGACAGGACAAGAGGTAATGGGCACAAACTTGAACATAGGAAGTTCCACCTAAACATGAGGAGGAACTTCTTTACCCTGAGGGTGGCAGAGCACTGGAACAGGCTGCCTAGAGAGGTGGTGGAGTCTCCAACTCTGGAGATATTCAAAACCCACCTGGACGTGTTCCTGTGTAACCTGCTCTAGGTGACCCTGCTCTGGCATGGGGGTTGGACTAGATGATCTCCAGAGGTCCCTTCCAACCCTATGATTCTATGATTATACCAAGGATTGGTATGCACAAAAGCTCTTGCTTAGACTTATTGCTGTAACAACCAAGGTCAGCTAACTCTGGTGCTTGCCCCATTAGAGGGTCAGAAGCAGAGAAGCATAGAGGGGTCACACCTGCAGGGAGAAGCAGATGGGACAGGTGACCCAAAACTGACCAACAGAGTATTCCATCCTATCTGTATCACACTCAGTATAAAAGTTGAGGGATCAAAGGGGCAAGAGGGTTCTGGGTCGCTTTTTCTTTAATGGCCGACATCTGAAGAGGACACTGTTTGTCCGCCTTTGATCCCGATCCGAGCACTCCTGACTCTAGTTCTGGAATTCAGCTCCTGTCTGTCACTGACTCCAGTCTGGGACTTACCCTGTGTCTGCTGGTGACGTGATCGTCATCCTGGGAGCTGGATATGGTTTTATATATATACAATACTTTTTTCTTTAATGAAAATAATATTAAATAAGAGAATAGTAAATAATAACCGAACAATAAAAATTGAAGTAGTTTAGTTCTTTTTCTAAACTCATAAGTCTCCTAATTCTTCCTCTCCTTTCTGAGGGGGGGGGGGAAGGGCCATCTGTTGTTCTGATTGGCCAATCTGGACAAAATCGCGACAATCCCTTAAGCACTAGAACCTCATTTTAGCTCTGGAGCGCACTTTGCACCCCTTTTTTCCCCTTCAGAACCTTTCCCAAGTTTGCAACGGTTAACGCCATCAGTCTTCCTATTCTTTCTTGCTTTTGGTGCGCCTGAAGTCGGTCCCCTGAGGACAATCGTACTTTGCTCGATTCCCTGTTGATCTCATCGCATCCCAAGATATATTTAGTTTCTCTGGCTCCTTCAGGACCTCTCTAATCTATGCAATAACGCATCTTTTTCTGTGAGAACCTTTTCCAAAGTCATCTATGTGGTCTAGAGCCTTGTGTTTGGTTTCTGTGGTATAATGTTTTTCTACTTTGTATTGGGTTTCCTAAAGATGTCCACCATAGTCTCAGATCTCCTCTTAGCCTTCATCTACTTCAATCCATATGTCCACTATGATGATTTTTGCTGCCTTTTACAATTTGTTTTTCTTCTAGCTACTTAGATGTTAATTAGGGCGTTTTATGCAGGTTCAGGAAATACGTCACTTGTATTTCCATACTTTTTTGTTGCTTTCTGTATGTTGGGACTCAAGTAGCGCTGTTGAGTAAAAAGTCAAAGAGAGATTATCAACATGACTTGAAATTGCCAGTAATTTACAGTAAATACCTTATTTCACAGAGGAAAATGTTTTTGAGAAAGTTTTCTTACAGAATCTGATTCTGTTACTCACTCCCATCCAAGAAGGGCTTGCTGGCAGAAGTTCAGTAGTGCACATGGTCTCGCTAGAAATAAGGAATGACCCCACAGTAATATATTGGTTTTGGGTTTGTATTTTTTTTCTTGAAGGACACTTAAGTATGTAAGTTTTAATAAAAATGTTATCATTTCATTGAATAAGCTACTTTGCTATAGAGATTAGTCTGACATTTATTTTTTTTCTATCTACATTCTGTAAAAAAATAATTTAATTGCTTACCTGGACATATCATTGATGTAATAGATGTAGCTGCAGAGGACAAGCAGATAATGTTTTTTCTAGCAAGGGTTACTCTTCAGTACTTTGTAGTTCATAAACTTAAAGCAAATAACAACACCTACTGCACCTTCAGCTGCTTTTATGCTTCTGGGGGTTGGCCCCACCCTTTACCCAGGGGATTGTGGGAAAGATGGTGGGCGGGGCCTCAGGGCCACAGGCGGGGCCCGGGGTATATGAGCCACAGCTTCAGGTCAGGAGCTCATTCTGGTGCTGGGCTTTTCCACGGTTAGAGCTCTGATGTTTCTTAAGCGTTGTTTTAGAGCTTGTGCAGCTGTTTGGGAAGGCTTGTTTTAGTGTTTAAACTAGTATAGGTAAGACATCAGAGGTAAGATTTTTCAATGTAAGGGTGTTTGCCATAGAAAGTGGAGATGTATGTTTGTTTTTTTTTTTTTTTTTTTCCCCCATATATTTAGTTTTATAGGGAGCATTTAGTTTGTTTAAATGGTTTAATAGTATGTGTTCTCTTTTTGCTTATGGCAGGTGGTGTGTTTTATTGTAATTTCTGACTTCATTGAAGATAAAACTTTGTGCTCTTTTCTAATTTTGATGTACACTATGTTAGTTGGTGTTTTTGTTAGTCTCAATCAGATGTGTTATGAGATACTGGAGCAGGATTTAGCGTGACTGTCTTGTATGTATCCATATATTGAGTTTATCTGCTTTGAGAAAGCAACAGGGTCATAACAGCAGGGACGGCTCACTGTTTTCTTCCAGACCATGTAGGGTATCACAGTGGCCCTGAAGCTTTTGCAGTTTGCAGGCGGTTACCGGTAGGTTCTGTAACAGTTTTCCTGGTTTTCCAGGTCTGTAGCAGAGCCCGGAGTCTCTGTGAAGGCAGAAGACAGGAGGTGTCTGCCAAACACAGGGTAGGGCTCAGAAGAGCAGGTCCTGAGGAGCAGTTGGAAAATAAGGGGCAGGAGTTGTGGGGGAGCAGTAAGCCTCCTTCCCTGATGGTTCAGGAGAAGGGGGGGAGTTTCTAAAGTTTTGGCATTAGGGGATGGCTAGGAAAGGGAGGCGGGTTCATACATTTTTCTTGGACAAGTTTTGTCATTGGGTTTGGTTGTTGATGGTGTCTGGTCTGCTATAGGCTCTCGCATTTGAGGTGAGCTGGATAGTATCGAGGAGGAGCACAGGACTGGTGGTTTGGCAGAAGTGAAGTACAAATGTTGTGTTTCTTGGTCTCTTAGGTGCCGTGAATAACTGTCGCTGCAGCATCCGACTCTGGAATCAGTGCGGAGGAGGCAATCAGACTGCACCAGCGTTCAGGAGGCTCGAGGGGTTTTGTGGAGGAGGTCGTCGTCTCTTCTCAGGATGCTTATTGCTGGTGTTGTAGCTGCTTTTGGGATTATTTTTTTCTTTTCCTTTTGCAGAGGAAGAGGAGTAAGCCGGTGACCGCAAGAACGTATCGGATGGTTGTGTTTTGTGGACTACGTCAAGGATGGAATCAGATGGTAGCCCTCCAAAAGCTAAGTTGAGAGACCAGCACCGGAAAGGGGCGGAGGCTGACAATTGTGTAATGGGGTCTTTGACGTTAGCGTAGCGGGGAGGGCTGTCCCGGGGCACAGTCTCCTTTGGGCAGGTAAATGATGTACCTTACTGTCCAGTATTACATTAACGCATCCTGGGCAGGGCAGTTCCAGCTTGTGTGTGTTGCCATGTCGATTGTGTTGTCTGTGTTTTGCATTCTAGACCTTTTCTTGGGTCTCGAGATCATCTTTAAGCTCCAGGAGCATGGAATGTGCATCGGGTACCATCATTATGGTGTCAAACGCCTGCACCCATGGGCATAGCACCAACCGTCTGCCTCTCTTGTTGCATTAGAATCTTAAAGCGTGCATCGGTCTTGCGTCTTGGAACTTTCCGGACGGTCCACTTTAGCAACTGGGGCTTCTTCCCTGTGTCGTTATGTTCTTCTTAGGTCTTGAAGCTAGGCTTCCTGCATGTCCATCTTGTCAGGCTCGACAGTCCCTTCTCAGGAACTGTGAAGTTCTACACTTCGTTTCAGGGGCTTCTGTGGAGCCTCTTCACATCGTCACCATCACAGTGCCACAGGTCGTCTTGCCCGATGGTGACTTTGGTCCCGGTGTCATCCTTCTTGCTGAGAGTTTTCTCTCATCCTTGAGGCGCGTCATTCATAGTGTTCTGTGTAGCGTCAGTCTGTGTGTGTTTGGCTCGGGGCTGCCCTGCCCGGGCGTGTAGTGTACAGGGTAGGCAGAATCACGATGAGAGTCTGTAGTGAATATGAGGATCTGCCTAGACCCAGGCAAAGGTTGCTCAGTCGTCTCTAATCGATTAGCTCTCGAGAAGCTGCGTGGACGGGTGTTTCATTAGCAGGCGCTGGCATAAGCAGAGCCAAGTCGGAGAGGGTGTTTGCGGCTAGTGAAGGGGACAGTATCTCAAAGATGTTCAGGCTGCTTTGTGTGGGGTGTAATGTTTGCAGGCTTCTCTCTTTTGGATGACAGGCTGTAGTTGGACTTATGTGAACAGGGTTCCTAAGTAGAAAGGAGACCTTTGGAATAAAGCTACTGCTCTGCATCAGGGTAATGTTTGATGTTGGTGTGTTGTTTTTTTTTTTTTTTCAGATGCGGAGAGATGAGATGGACAGGGATACGCAGGGGAGCCGACGGGAGCGCAGGACAAAGGTAGCTTAGGCTGAGGTATTAAAGGGAAGATGTGACCGGCGGCTCCACGAATACATTTGGCCACTTTTTTTCATGTGAATGTGAGGTTACGTAGCCATGCGTGGAAGTGCTGGACTGAGGTTCAACAGAACCAGTGTTGTTTTCAGTCACTTTGCTTTGCAGGTAAGTCTCTTCCAATGAACTGAACTCTCTGAAAATAATAACGTATTTTTCAGGTAGTATCTGCCTTCAGAGCGCCAAGACCTTATATTTACACTTAATGCCAAGGGATGCCGTGCAGAGAGGCTCTTGCTTATACTTATTCCTATAATAGCACAGTGCAGCTAACTTTTATATATGCCCCGTCAGAAGCAGAAAAGTGTAGAGGGATCGCACCCACGGTGAAGAGAAGACGGGACCGGTGACCCGAACCTGACCGATGGGGTATTGCATTCCATCATCATCACGCTCTGTATAAAAGCAGCGGGATCGAAGGGGTTGGTACCTGTTGTCTGGCCTTTGAGGATTCCTCTGTCTGTTCATTGTCCTTTGACCCTGATCTGTGCATTTATGCAACCGGGTCTGGAATCCGGTTCCAGTCTGTCACTGAGTGCTGTCCCGGACTTTCCCCGTGCCTGCCAGTGAAGCAGTGGTCATCCTGGGAGTTACGTATCGGGTTGTGTATGTCCTGTATGCATTTAATTATTTTCTTGTTACTGTTGTCTTTTCTTGGTATTATTTTGCTGTTAAGATTTCATTACAGTTCAGTTTATCTTTCAGTCCCTAAGTCTCGCTCTCTTCTCTCCTGCATCAGGAGAGAAGTTAAAAGGGAGCACGTGTCACTTGTTTTACTGCGCGGCCTAAGGCACAACAGCAAGGACAGACAGGGCACGGGAGCAGACTCGGCCGAGGAGAGCGGCGGCCCCAAGCCTTGGTTCTTTCTCAGCCACTGCATTACAGACAGCGTACAAGCTCCTGCTTGCGCTCTGTCTGCCGGTCCGATCCAGAACACAGTTCTGGCAGAAGTCAGGTTATATGTGTTGTCTTGCTAGAAATGCTGTATGACTCGTTGTGGGGTTTCTTTTACGAGGAAACTAAAGGACATTGAGTCTTGATTTAAAAATATTGTTATTATGCTTAATGATCTTCTTGCCTATTTAGGTCAGGATGACGTCTTTCTCTTTACGTCTATGCCCTGCAAAAGATTAATTAAGTTTACTTACCTACTGGGCCCCATTGCTGACACAATTGATGTAGTTGTAATAAAAGAGGACGTATTGTCATTTCCTCTAAGGGTCGCTTTCTCTGTTTTGGTGTTTCGCATGCTGTACTTCTCAGGCCTGTGAGGAAAGGAGCAGCTGCTCCTCTGGCACGCTCTATGCCTTGTTGCCCCAGCCCCTTTCCCAGATGCTGGTGGGAAGGGCGGTGGGCAGGGCCCGGGGTATATAACCCAGAGCCTCTGCTGGGGCAGCTCATTCTGCTGCCAGGCATCTCCAGGGTCAGAGCTCTGCTGGTCCTTCAGTCGATTGCAGCTTTGGAGCTGGCTCAGTTCCTTGGGCGGAGATGTTAGCCCATTTAGAGAATAGCAGGTAGGAAGCTGGAGGTGGTAAGACCTTGAGGACCAGGTGAGGTCTGGCAGCATGTATAGTAGACAGCAGCCTCATGTGCTGGTTCTCTTCCTTGGGGTTTTTCAGGTCAGTCATGTTGTAATGAGCATTCGGGGGCGGTGAGATGGTTTAAGGGTACAGTTTTCTCTTTTTCCAGGCACGGCGTATTTTCCTGGAATCCCTGAGTGTATTGAAGATGGAACTTTATTGTTTGTTTGTTTTTCCCCACTAGCTTTGCCGTATCCCAGGTAAGGTGCCAATAGAATTTGTCTCAATCGGGCAGGTGATGAGATTACTTTGCAGGGCCTGGGTGAGCATCTTGTCTGCAGCCGTAGATGGAGTTTTCACACTTCTCAGGAAAGCAGCAGGGACATAAGGCATAACATATTGCAGGATGCGGGGTGCCTCGTCGCCTTCCCCCAGAGTGCGCAGGGTACCGCCGTGTCCCTGGAGCCTTTGTGGCTTGCGGCAGGCCCCTGTTGTAGGTCGGGTCAGGGCTTCGCTGACTCTGTGGGTCTGTAGTAGAGCCCGGAGTCCGTGGGAAGACAGAAGATAGGAGGTGGTGGCGGAACGCAGGGAGAGGCTGGGAAGAGTGGCTCCCGAGAAGCGTCCGACGCTGGGTGTTCAGGCTGGCAAATAAAGGGTAGGAGCTGTGGGGAAGAAGTGGGGCTCCTTCCCTGATCGGTCAGGGAGAAGAGAGGGGCTTGGCACTGGGGGAGGGCTAGAAAAGGGAGCTGGGTTCACGAGTCCTTCTGGGACAGGTATTGCAGTTGGGTTTGTGTGTTGCCGGAGCCTGGTGTGTTCTAGGCTCTCGCATTTGAGGTGAGCCGGATAGTATCGAGGAGGAGCACGGGACTGGTGGTTTGGCAGAAGCGCAGTGCTAATGTTGCATTTCTTGGTCTCTTAGGTGCTGTGAATAACTGTTGCCGCAGCGTCAGACTCTGGAATTGGCACGGAGCGGTCGAGCAGAATGTCTTGGCGTTCATGAGGCTGAGGATGTTGTGGAAGAGGTTGGTATCTCCTCTCAGGATGCTTATTGCTGGTGCTGTGGCTGATTTTGGGGTAATGTTTTTTCCTTTTCTTTTGCAGAGGAAGAGGAGGAAGCTGGTGACCACAGGAACGTATTGGATGGCTGTTTTCTGTGGACTACCTCAAGGATGGATTCGGGCCCCTGGCCCTCCGAAAGCTAAGTTGAGAGACTGGCGCCCGAGAGGGGACAAGGTTGAGAACTGCAAAAAGGTGTCTTTGAAGTTGGCATAGGGGAGAGGTTTGTCCTGGAGCGCAGTCTCCTTTAGGCACGTAAGGGATGTGGCTTACTGTTTGGCATTCCCGGGCAGGGCGGTTCCAGCCTGTGTGTGTTGTCCTGTCTTTCGTGTGGCCTGTGTTCTGTGTCTTAGACCCTTCTCGGGTCTCAAGGTCATCTTTAAGCTCCAGGAGCACGGCATGGTGCCTCAGGCGCCATCCCTAGGGTCTGGAACACCCGCACCCATGGGCACAGCACCATTCGGCTGCCGCTCTTCTTCCGTTAGAAGCTTAAAGCATGCATTGTTCTTGCGGCTCGGAAGCTTCTGGACGGCCCACTTCTGCGACTGGGACTTCTTCCCTATGTCATTATGTTCTTAGGTCTTGAAGCCAGGCTTCCTGCGCATACATCTTATTGGTCTCGACAGTCCCTTGTTATCACAGACGATGTTCTAAACTTCGTTTCAGGGGCTTCCGTAGAGCCTCTTCACATCACCACCACAGTCTCTAGGTCTCCTTCCCCAACGGTGACTTCAGTCCCAGTGTCATCCTTCTTGCTGAGAGTTTTCTCTCATCCTTGAGGCGCATTGTTTTTAGCGTTCTGTGTAGTGTTGGGCTGTGTTTGTGTGTGTGTGTCTGGCTTGGAGCCCCCCTGCCTGGGTGTGTAGAGTCCAGGGCAGGCAGAATAGTGATGAGAGTCTATAGTTAATATGTGGATCTGTCGAGACTGAGGCAAAGGTTGCATAGTCATCAGGAATTGATTTGCTCTCAGTAGGTTGGGTGGATGGGTGTTTCATTAGTGGGTGTTGGCATAAGCAGAGCTACATCAGAGAGGCTGTTCACGGATAGCGAAGGAGATAATATCTCAAAGATGTTCAGGCTGCTTTGTGTGGGGTGTAATGTTTGTGGGCTGCTGTTTTTTTTTTTGATGGCAGGCTGTAGTTGGATCTAATCGAACAGTATTCCGAAGTAGAAACAAGACCTTTGGAATTAAGCTCTGCATCAGGGTAATGTTTTTGATTTTTTTTTTCTTCTCTCTTTAGATGCAGAGAGATGAGATGTGCAGGGTGATGCAGGGGAGCCAAGAGGAGCGCTGTACAGAGGTGGCTCGGCAAGTGGTATTAGAGAGAAGATGTGACTGGCGCCTCTATGAAGATAGTTGGGTACTCTTTTTTTTTTTTTTTCATGTGAATGTGAGGTTGCATAGCTATGTGTGAATGTGCTGGTCTGAGGTACAACAGAGCCAGTTTTCCTTTCAGTAATTTTACTTTTCAGGTAAATCTCTTCTAACTGAACTCTCTGAAGATAATGATGTATTTTTCAGGTAGTATCAGCTTCCAAAGTGCTAAGACCTTATATTTACACTTAATGCCCAGGGATGCTATGCGGAGAGGTTCTTGCTTATACTTATTGCTGTAACAACCTCTGTTAGGTAACTGTGCACACCATGTTGGAGGGTCGGAAGTGCAAGAGCGTAGAGGGGTTGCACCCATGGTGAAGAGCAGGCAGGACCGGTGACGTGAATCCGACTGACGGGGTATTCCATCCCATCCTCATCGTGCTCAGTATAAAAGCTAGAGGGATCGAAGGGGTTGGTACCTTTCCTTCAACGCCCGGCGTCCGAGGACTTCTCTGTCCGTTTGTCATCCTTTCATCCCGATTCATGTGTTTGCGCCACCAGACCCGGACTCCAGTCTCCATCCGTTGCTGACTCCAGTATCAGACTTTCCCTGTGCCTGCCAGTGAAGCGATGGTCACCCTGGGAGCTTGATACCGTGTTGTGTATATGTTGTATATATTTCCTTGTTTTCTTGTTACTGTTGTCTTTTGTTGGTATTATTTTTCTGTTAATATTTCATTACAGCTTAGCTCCTTTTTCAATCGATAAATGCCTCTCATTCTTTCCTCCCTCGAGAGAGAAGTTAAAAGGGAGCATCTGTTGCTTGTTTTAATGCCCAACCTAAACTGCAACAGCAATGACAGTTAGGGTACCGGAGTGGACTCAGCCGAGGAGAGCGGCGGCCCAAAGCATCAGTTCTTTCTCAGCCGCTGTATTACAGGCAGCGTACAAGCCTCTGCTTGCAATCTGACTGTCGGTCCTATCCAGAATACAGTTCTGGCAGAAGTTGGGTAATATGCGTGGTCTCGTTAGAAGTGCTGTATGACCCATTGTGGGGTTTCTTTTACGAGGAATCTAAAGCATGTTGAGTCTTGATAAAAAATATTGTTATTGCGCTTAATGATCTACTTTCCTGTGTAGGTTAGCATGACATGTATCTCTATCTACGCCCTGCAAAAGTTTAAGTTTACTTCTCTAGCCGGTCCCATTGCTGACACAAGTGATGTAGCTGTAGTAAAAGAGCATGTATTGCCATTTCCTGTAAGGGCTGCTTTCTCCGTTTTGGTGTTTTGCATGCTGTAATCGTCAAGCACGTGAGAAAAGGAGCAGCCGCTCCTCTGGCAGACTTTATGCCTTCTGGCGGTGGGCCTGACCCCTTTCCTCAGTGATGGTGGGAAGGGGGGTGGGCAGCGCCCAGGGTACAGGAACCAGGGCCTCTGCTGGGGAAGCTCATTCTGCCGCTGGGCTTCTCCAGGGTCAGAGCTATGCCGGTCCTTCCGTCGATTGCAGCTTTGGAGGCGGCTCAGCTCCTGGGGCAGAGATGTTATCCCATTTAGAGAATCGGAGGTATGAAGTTGGAGATGGTAAGACTTTCAGGACCAGGTGAGGTTTAGTAGTGTGTATAGTAGAGAGTGGTGTTGTATGCTGCTTCTCTTCCTTGTAGGTTTTCAGGTCAGTCACATTGTAATGAGTGTTCAGAGGCGGTGGGATGGTTTAACAGTATGGCTTTCTTTATTCCAGATGCGGTGTATTTTCCTGGAATCCCTGACTGTATTGAAGACTGAACTTTATTTGGTTTCTCTTTTTCACTGGTTTTGCTGTATCCCAGGTAAGATGCCAATGGAATTTGTCTCAATCGGGCAGATGATGAGATCACTTTGCAGGGACTGGGTGAGCATCTTGTCTGCGGCCGTAGATGGAGTTTTCGGATTTCTCAGGAAAGGAAGAGGGACGTAAGGTATAATGTCTTTCAGGGTGTGGGACGGCTCGTCGCCTTTCCCCACAGCGTGCAGGGTACGGCATTCAGGAGGGTGACGGTGTTGTGGAGGAGGCATCTCCTGTCAGGCTGCGTATGGCTGGTGCTGTGGCTGCTTTTGGGATTATTTTTTTTCTCTTCCTTTTGCAGAAGAAGAGGAGGAAGCTGGTGACCACAGGAGTGCATCGGGTGGCTGTTTTTTGTGGACTGCATCAAGGATGGATTTGGATGCCACCCGGGCCTCCAAAAGTTAAGTAGATAGTCAGGCGCCAGAGAGGGGCCGAGGTGGACGATTGCAAAATGGGGTCTTTGATGTTAGCGTAGTGGCGAGGGCTGTCCCGGGGCACAGTCTCCTTTGGGAGGGTAAAGCATGTGGCTTACTGGTCAGTGTGACGCTAGCACGTCCCGGGCAGGGCAGTTTCAGCCTGTGTGTGTTGTCATGTCGTTTGTGTGGTCTGTGTTCTGCATCTTAGCCCTTTCTCGGGTCTCAAGGTCATCTTTAAGCTCAACAAGCATGGCGCGAGGACTCGGGCATCGTCCTTAGGGTCTCGAATGCTCGGATCCGTCGGCATAGCACCGTTCGGCTGCTGCTCTTCTTGCGTTAGAAGCTTTAGGCGTGCATCGGCCTTGTGTCTTGGCAGCTTCCGGATGGCCCCCTTCCGCGACTGGGACTTCTTCCCTGCATCGTTACGTTCTTAGGTCTTGAAGCCAGGCTTCCTGCGCATACATCTTGTCGGGCTCGACAATCCCTTCTCATCAGGGACTGTGAAGTTCTACGCTTTGTTTCAGGGGGTTCCGTAGAGCCTCTTCACGTCATCACCACCACAGTCCCGCAGGCCTTCTTGCCCGATGGTGACTTTGGTCCCGGTGTCATTCTTCTTGCTGAGAGTTTTCTCTCGTCTTTTGAGGCGTGTCTTTCATGGTGTTCTTAACAGTGTTGGTCGATGACTGTGTGTGTGTTTGGCTTGGGGCGGCCCTGCCCAGGTGCGTAGTGTCCACGGTAGGCAGAATCAGGATGAGACTCTAGTGAATATGAGGATCTGTCTAGACCCAGGCAAAGTTTGCGTAGTCGTCTCGAATCGATTAGCTCTCAGGAGGCTGTGTGGCTGGGTGTTTCATTAGTGGGCGCTGGCATAAGTGGAGCTAATTTGGAGAGGGTGTTCACGGTTAGCGAAGGAGACAGTATCTCAAAGACAGTAAGGCTGCTTTCTGTGGGGTGTAATTGTTGCGGGCTTACTTTTTTTTTGGATGGCACTTGGACTTAGGTGTACTTAGTTGGACTTAGGTGAACAGGGTTCCTAAGTAGAAACAAGACCTTTGGAATTAAAGCTACTGCTCTGCATCAGGGTAATGTTTGATATTATTGGTGGTTTTTTTCAGATGCAGAGAGATGAGATGGACAGGGCCATGCAGGGGAGCCGACCCGACAGGAGTGTGGTACAAAGGTGGCTTGGCACGAGGTAATAAAGGGAAGATGTGACCCGTGGCTCCATAAATACATTTGGCCACTTCTTCTTTTTTAATGCGCATATGAGATTACGTAGCCATGTGTCGGTCTGAGGTACAAGAGAACCAGTGTTGTTTTCAGTCACTTTACTTTTCAGGTTAGTCTCTCCCAACGAACTGAACTCTATGAAGATAATGGCGTATTTTTCAGGTAGTATCTGCCTTCAGAGAGCCAAGACCTTGTATTTACACTGAATGCGAAGGGATGCTGTGCGGAGAGGCTCTTGCTTATACTTATTGCTGTAACAGTGCAGCTCAGCTCACTTTTATATATTCCCCGTTGGAGGGTCGGAAGCAGAAAAGCATAGAGGGGTCGCAGCCACAGTGAAGAGTAGATGGGACCGGTGACCCGAATCTGGCTGATGGGGTATTGCATCCCATCATTATCACGCTCAGTATAAAAGCGGAGGGATCGAAGGGGTCGGTACCTTTCCTTCAGTGGCTGGCGTCCGAGGACTCCTCTGTCTGACAAGGTTTGATCCCAATCCGTGCATTTATGCAACCAGATCCAGAATCCGGTTCCAATCCATTGCCGTGTCCAGTCTCGGACTTTGCCCATGCCTGCTGGTGAAGCGATGGTCATCCTGGGAGCCTGATACCAGCTTGTGTGTATATTTTATCTATTTTATTTTTTCCTGTTATTGTTGTCTCTCCTCGGTATAACTTTTCTGTTTATATTTCATTATGAAAGAGTTCAGTTTCTCTTTCAGTTCCTAAGTCTCCCTCACGTTCTTTCCTTCCTCAGGAGAGAAGGTAAAAGAGAGCATCTGTCACTTGGTTTAATGCCCAGCCTGAGCTGCGACAGCAACGATGGTTAGGGCACCGGAGCAGACTCGGCCAAGGAGAACTGCAGCCTAGAGCATTGGTTCTTTCTCACCCGCTGTATTACAGGCGGCGCACAAGCCTCTGCTTGCACTCTGTCCGTCAGTCCTGTTCAGAACGTGGTTCTGGCAGAAGTCGGGTAATATGCGGAGTCTCGCTAGAAGTGACGTGTGACCCCGCTAACATTGTGGGTTTTCTTTTACAAGGAATCGGAAGACATGGTGTTTTCTTTTAAAAAACATGTTTATCTGGCTTAATGATCTACTTGCCTACGGAGGTTAGGCAGACGTCTTTCTCTTCCTTTCTATGTCCTGAAAAAGTTTGTTTAAGTTTACGTACCTACCGGGCCCCGTTTCTGACACAATCGACGTAGTGGTAATAAAAGAGCACGTGTTGTCACTTCCTTTAAGGGTCGCTTTCTCTGTTTTGGTGTTTTGCATGCTGTAATTTTCAGGCCTGTGAGAAAAGGCCGCTCCTCTGGCAGGCTCTATGCCTTGTGGAGGTCAGCCTGGCCCCTTTCCCAGGTGCTGGTGGGAAGGGTGCTGGGCGGGGCCTGGGGTATATAACCCACAGCTTCTGCTGGGGCAGCTTATTCTGCTGCCGGGTTTCTCCAGGGTCACAGCTCTGCCGGTCCTTCCGTCGCTCCCGTCTTTGGAGGCGGCTCAGCTACTGGGGCAGAGATGTTATCCCATTTAGAGAATCGCAGATAAGAAGTTGGAGGTGGTATTACCTGAAGGACCAGGTGAGGTTTGGTAGCATGTATAGTAGAGAGGGGTGTTGTATGCTGCTTCTCTTCCTTGTGTTTTTTCAGGTCAGTCCTGTTGTAATGAGTGTTTCAGGGGCAGCGAGATGGTTTAAGGGTATAGTTTTCTCTTTTCCAGGCACGGCGTATTTTCCTGGAATCCCTGAGTGTATTGAAGATGGACCTTTCTTGGGGAGGTTTTTTTTTTTCCACTGGCTTTGCGGTATCCCAGGTAAGACAGCAATAGAATTTTTCTAAATTGGGTAGATGAGATTACTATGCAGGGACCAGGTGAGCATCTTGTCTGCAGTCGTAGATGGAGTTCTCACATTTCACAGGAAAGCAGCAGGGCCGTAAGGTATAACCTCTTTCAGGCTGTGGGGCGCCTGTTCACTTTCCCCCACAGTACACAGGGTACTGCCATGTCCCTGGAGCCTTTGCGGCTTGCAGCAGGCCCCTGGTGTAGGTCGGGTCAGGGCTTTTCTGACTCTTTGGGTCTGCAGCAGAGCCCGGAGTCCGTGGGAAGACAAAAGATAGGAGTTGATGGTGTGGCGGTTTGGCAGAAGCGAAGTGGTAATGTTGTGTTTCTTGGTCTCTTAGGTGCTGTGAATAACTATCACCGCAGCCTCGGACTCTGGAATAGGCGCGGAGCGGGCAAGCAGAATGCCACGGCGTTCGTGAGGCAGAGCGTGTCGTGGAAGAGGTTGGCATCTCCTCTCAGGATGCTTATTGCTGGTGCTGTGGCTGCCTCTGGGATTATTTTTTCTTGTCCTTTTGCAGAGGAAGAGGAGGAACCTGGTGACTGCGGAAATGTATCGGGTGGCTGGTTTTTGCGGACCGCATCGAAGAAGGATTCAGATGCCTGGCCCTCCAAAAGCTAAGTTGACAGTCAGGTGCCGGAGAGGGGCCGAGGTGGACAATTGAAAAATGGGGTCTTTGATGTTAGCGTAGTGGCGAGGGCTGTCCCGGGGCACAGTCGGGGCACATATTTGGGAAGGAAAAGGATGTTGCTTGCTGTTCAGTGTGACGCTAGCGCGTCCCGGGCAGGGCAGTTCTAGCCTGTGCATGTTGTCATGTCGTTCATGTGGTCTGTGTTGTGTATCTTAGCCCTTTCTTGGGTCTCGCGGTCATCTTTGAGCTCCAGGAGAATGATGTGGGGCCCCAGGCATCATCCTTAGGGTCTCAAACCCTCGGGCCTGTGGGCGTAGCACCATTCGGCTGCCGCTCTTCTTGCGTTAGGATCTTAAAGCGTGCATCGGTCTTGTCTCAGACGTTTCCAGATGGCCCACTTCCACGACTGGGACTCCTTCCCTGCGTCGTTACGTTCTTAGGTCTTGAAGGCAGGCTTCCTGCACGTCCATCTTAGCGGGCTCAACAGTCCATTCTTATTACGTACCATCACGTTCTACAGTTTGTTTCAGGGGGTTCCGTAGAGCGTCTTCATGTTGACATCATCATCACAATCCCACAGATTTTCTTGCACGACGGTGACTTTGGTCCCCATATCATCTTTCTTGCTGAGATTTTTCTCTCATCTTTGAGGCGCGTCATTCGTAGCGTTCTGTGTAGTGTCTGTCTGTATCTGTGAGTGTTTGGCTCGGGGCCGCCCTGCCTGAGTGCGTAGCGTCCAGGGTGGGCGGAGTCATGTGGAGAGTATGTAGTACATGAATCTATGTAGATCGGGGCAAAGGTGTTAGAGTTATCTCAGGGTAGCCATCGGGAGGCTGTGTAGATACCTCTTCTGTTTTGTTTGGAAAGAGCAGAGGCATGTTGGAAAGGCAATACAGCAGTAGTGAAGAAGAGTTCATGTGGAAGAGGGTATGGCTGGTTTTGGTGTGGATTTTTTTTTGTAATTTTCTTTGTGTACGGTTGTATTTGGACCTTAAATGGTATTTGTAAAAAGGTGCAAGACTTCTTGTTGTTATGACTCTATTGCTCTGCCTCAGGGTGATTTCTCTAATGTCATTCTTACAGAAGCAACAGGACAAGCTTGGCAGGGCAGCGTAGAAGAGGAGAGCAATGTAAGAAGGTGAGTCAGCACATGGTATTAGAGAGAAGATGTGGCTTTGAGTACTGTATGTATTGGTTCTTTTCAATTTGAAGTTTTGAAGCAATGAATGACATGGGATGTGGGGATGGGGATGAGTCAGTCAAGGTCAGCAGCGGCGGGTGGGCTGAAGTATCGCATCTTCCTCAGATGGAGCAACTTTCAAGTTTTAAGCAACCCATGTCGGTTGGGTTTTACAGGCAGTTTGCAAGCCTTCAGGTTGCACGCCTTGGGAGGATGGGTGGGCAAGGTGAGGGAGCGGGAGATGGGAATTTGTAGGGTTTCGAGCGGTATCTCAGCGTGTGTTTCTTCGGTTGGTGTGACACGCAGGGTCAGAGGGGTGATGCTGCATGCCCACTGAGTAGTTCCAGCAAGTGAGGCGGTTGTGGACATGTTGGTGTCTAATAGCCCAGTACTACATTGCAGCTCAGTGTAGTGTTTGTCTTTGGTTTTGCAGGCGCCACAGGCATCCGGAGCCGGACGAGCGTTGGAGGTGAGCTGGGTAGTAGAGAGGTAGTGCATGGGGGTGGTGGTTTCCCGTAAGCTCAACAGTAATATTGTGTGTCTTAGGTGTTTTAGGTGCCAGAAGCAGACAGTGCCACAAAGTCCGAATCCGGAATCCATGAGGAGCAGGTGAGCAGAAGGGTACGGCGCATGTGATGCGGGGGATATTGCAGTACAACTTAGTGTTGACGGATGCGATGGTGCCTGATGGCACCATTTTGTGCAAATTGGGGTTCCATTGTTTGTTTTTGCAGATGATGAAGAGGAAACCCAGTGACTCCAGGATGAATCGATTTGATACATGGTAACTCTTTTTTTTTTTTTTTTTTTTTTTTTTGTTCAGCAGGGCTCCAGAGTCCTGGCCCTCAGCGAAGTTGAGGTACCAGCAGCGGAGCTTCCTTGGGGAGGGGAGGGGACGGGACAGGGTTGGAAATAGCAGCAAGGCATTTAAAAGTTAGCGTAGCGCCCCAGGCTTTCCAGGAGCGGTGCCTTTTGAGCACGTAAGCGGAGCCGTAATTGTCCTGACCGTATGTGACACTATCTCGCATTGCACTGCCTTGTATTGTGTTTAGCCTGGAATTGTATTGCTCTGTAGTGTTCTCGTCTGCAGTCTCAGACGGTCTAGCATGGTAACGCCTGTATTCCTTTATGTCTTGCGCTGTATTGCTCAGTCATGGTTTTGACAGCCATCTGAGACTGTCATGTTGTACCGTTAGCCATGTTGTTACTTTGATGGATTGTTCTGCATCTGACTGTATTGCGTTGCCGGGCTCTGTGTTGGTTTTGAGTTGCGTTGCTCTGTAACTGTCTTGACTGCTGTCTGAGACTGTCTTGCATTGTATGCTTATGTATTTTTTCCTTTGTGTTGTATTGTGTATTTGAAATAGTATTGCATTGCCTGGCTCTGTATCGGTCTTGCATTGTAGCGCCCCGTACTTGTCTTGACCGGCACGTCAGACTGCGTTGCATCGTATAGTTCTGTATTTTGCATGGCTTTCCATCAGTCTGTACTTTAAATTGTATCACTTTGGCTGCCTGTATCTCGGTTTCGTGTCGTATCGCTTAGTCATTGTCTTGACTGCCATCTGAGATGATCAGGCATGGTAGCCTTCCATATTTTGTTTTGAATCGCACGGTTGTGTATTTGAACCTCTATTGCGTCGCCTGGCCGTGTTTTGGTTTTGCAGCCTACGGCTTTGTCATTGTCTTGACAGCTGTCCGATATATTCTGTCGTCATTCTGCATGGTACTGAGGATTTTTTTTTTTATTCGGTTGTTCTTCCTTTGACCATGTATTGCATTGTTCTGCCCTGGATCACGGTACGTCTCAAATTGTTTCGGTCTGTCACTGTTTTGACTGTCATGTGAGACACTCTGGCATTGTATCCTTAAGTATTTTGTTGTGTATTTGAAGGCTGGGTATTTGAAATTGTATTACATTGTTTGGTGCTATTTCAGTTTTGCATCACATCACTCTCTATTTTCCTTAATCGCCATCTGAAACCATCTCGCACGGTATTGTTCCGTATGTTGTTTCTTTAACGGATTGTTTTGTACGTGACCATATATTGTGTTGTCGGGCAGGGCATTGTTTTCGCATTATATCGCTCTGTAATTTCCCCGATGGCCGTCTGGGATGGTTTTGCAGGGTACCGCCCCGTATCGTGTTTCGTCTTGTGTTGTATTGCCCTGTAATCGTCTCGACTGCCATCTCGGGCCATCTGCCATTGTAATCTCTGTATTGCAGGTTTTTTGATTCATCGTTCTTAAGTTACCCTATGTATCTATCGTATTGCCCTGTATTGTGTTACGTCTTGCATGGTATTGCTCTGCATATATCTTGACTGCCATCTGAGACCGTGGAGTTGTACTGTTCGATATGTTGTTTCTGGAACGGATTGTTTTGTATCTGACCACGTATTGCATTGCCGGGCAACGTGTTGTTTTTGCATTACGTCGCTCAGTAATTTCCTCGACTGCCATTTGAGATGGTCTCGCGTCGTACGCTTAAGAATTCAGTTCTGTGTTATATTCTTGTATATTTGAAATAGTATTGCTCCGCCTGGCTCAGTATCGGTTTTGCATCGTGTTGCTCCGTCACGCTCTTGACTGCTATGTGATCTATTCTGGCATTGTACCACACCGCATTGTGTGTTTTTTTTTTTTTAATCGGTTGTTCTTTGACTGTGTAATGCCTTGTACCGCCCTCTATTGTGTTACGTCTTGCATTATATTGCCCCGTCATAGCCTTGACTGCCTTCTGATCTGTTTGGGCCTCGTACCACATTGTATTGTGGGTTTTTTAATTGGTTGTCCTTCATTTGGCTTTATAATGCCTTGTACCGCCCTGTGTTGTGTAACGTCTCGCATTATATTGCCCCATTTTAGTCTCAACTGCATTCTGATCTACTCTGGCATCGCACCACACTGTATTGTGTGTTTTTTAATCGGTTCTTCTTTATTTGACTGTGTAATGCCTTGTACTGCCCTGTATTGTGTTACTTCTCGCGTTATTGTGTGCTGTCATTGTCTTGACTGCCTTCTGATCTTTTCTGGTATTACAGTTGAAGGTATGCTGGGTTTTTTAATCGGTTGTTCTTCATTTGGCTGCATGGTGCCTTGTTACCACCTGGTATGGTGCTGCATCTTGCATCGTATTGCCCTGTCATTGTCTCGATGGTCATTTTACACATTCTGTCCTAGGACCGCGCTGTATTGTGAATTCTTTCATGGGTTGTTGTTTCTTTGACTGTATCGCCTGGTAGGGCCCCATATCGCGTTACGTCTTGCCTTGTATTGCTCTGTCGTTGTGGTGTCTGACATCTGATATATTCTACCATTGTATGGCACTGTACCGTCAATTCTTTCATTGTCTGTTCTGCGTTTGATTGTATGTCACCTTGTACTGCCCTGTGTAAGGTTCGATCTTGCATTGTATTGCCCTGTCATTGTCTTGCCAGTTATTTTAGACTGTCTGGCACTGTATTGTGCAATTTTTAACCGGTTGTTCTGTATTTGACCGCTGTTGCGATGTCATCCCCCTTTTTCGCCCAGGCTGCTGCTTAAGCTAAAACGACCAGCAGGAGTCGCTATGAGTGGCATTTGAACTTTTGGTGAGGGCTGGCAACAGAGTCAAAACACTGTAAGTCAGTTAGCTTACTGTATAACTAGCGGACAGACCAAGAGCCCTTTGAGCTTTCTTGCAAGGCAGCAGCCTGTTCGCCATCATTTCCCGGGGACACTCACTTAAGGTTCTGCTCTTCGAGGCTGAGACATGCCTTGCCGCAACAGATTCTGGGTAAGTGACTAGCATGCCAGACTTAGCAATCTTAGCTGAGCGATATAAAGGGTTTGATCACGCAGATATGATCCTTTAAGAGGTAAACCGTTGCCCAAGTCCGGGGCAAAGATCGGATCCAGCCGCAGCTAGACTCCTCTCGGAGAAGGAGTTTAGAAAGCAAGGGGGTCCTTTCCGAGCCTCGTGACTCAACGGGGAGGG
This sequence comes from Larus michahellis, assembly GCF_964199755.1. Classification (NCBI taxonomy): domain Eukaryota; kingdom Metazoa; phylum Chordata; class Aves; order Charadriiformes; family Laridae; genus Larus; species Larus michahellis. The sequence continues at coordinate 26,946 of NC_133907.1, read as the reverse complement.
TCTCCCTGACAGCTCGTCTGACCCTGGCCCGTAGGCAGTAAATAATCTGGGGTATGTGGCGATGGAATCTGGCAAAGTGCCATCACATGCGCTGCTACCTTTGTTGAATCACTGCTGTTAACGTTTGTAAATGTTTCTCTACCTCTCTCTCAGGAGTGAATTTTATCACTGCGCCCGCCACAACTGCATATTGCCGGTGTTATGTGTTGCATTGTATTGCCCTGTCATCTTGACGGTCGCGTTAGAGAATCTGTCCTAGGACTGGACTGTATTGTGATGTCTTTCATGGATTGTTATGTGGCTGTGTATTGCCTCGTACTGCCCCGTGTGGTGTTACGTCTTCCATTGTATCGCTCTGTTGTTGTCTTGATTGTCATCTGACGTATTCTGCCATTGTACGCCACCATATTGTCACTTCCTTCATCAGCTGTTTTTTATTTGACTGTGTATTGCATTGTACTGCCATGTACACTGTTATGTCTTGCATTGTATTGTCCTGTCACTGTCATGTTTGATTTTAGACGTTGCGTTAAAAATTTCAGTCCACTGCAGTCCTACAAGTGGCTGTTTTTTATTTGACTGTGTATTCATTAAAAAGTTCACAACCCCGTGCAGTCCTATAACTGTTTGCTGTTTATTTGACCAGGTATTGGGTTGTACCGATGCGTACAATGTTATGTCTTGCGTTGCATCGCCCTGTCATTGTTTCGTTTGTGATTTTAGACGTTGCGTTAAAAAATTCGCAATACAGTGCCATGCTATAATTTGCTGGTCTTTGACTGCATATTGCCTGGTTTTGCCCACTATACTGTTATGTCTTGCATTCTGTTGACATGTTGTAGTCTGGATTGTCATTTTACAGATTGTGTTAAAAGATTCACAATGCGGTGCAGTCCTATAATTGGTTGTTGTTTATATGGCCGCATATTGGATTGTACTGTCTGGTGTGGTGCTACGTCGCGCATTGTATAGCCCTGTCACTGTATTTATTGTCAGTTTAGAGATTGTGTTAAAAAAACTCTCAGTACCGTGCAGTCCTACAATCAGTTGCTTTTATTTCACTGTGTATCAGATTGTACCGCCCGGTATATTGTTAGGTCTTGCATTGTATCGCTCTGGAACCGTCTTGATTGATATCTGAAATATTCTGTCATCGTAATGAACTGTACTGTCAGTTTCATAATCGGTTGTTCTCTATGTGATTGCCTATTGCATTATACTGCCCCCTATAATGTTAAGTCTTGGATTCTATCACTCAGTTTTATCAACCGCCATCTGCGACCGGGATTGCAGCGCACTCGTCTGTGGGTTTTCGATCGGCGGTTCATTATTTGACTACATCTTGTGTCGTCTTGCCCGATATCGTGTGTTGTCTTGAATTGTATTGCCCTGTAATCGCCCTGACTATCTGATCTGTTCTGGTATGTACTGCTCCATATTCCGTGTTTTTTTTTTTTTTCTAAAAGTTTGTTCCTGGTTTGGCTGTGTATTGCCTTGTAGTGCCCTGTATCATGCTGCATCTTGCATTGCGTTGCCCCGTCGTTCTCTTCACTGTCATTGTAGACGCTCTTGGACAGTAGCCATCTGTATCGTGGGGGTTTTACCGGGTGCTCTTTCTTTGACCATGTATTGCCGTGTTACCGCCTTTGTGTTGGGTCTCGAATTGTATTGCCGCGTCGTTGTTTTGACTGCCGTCTGATGCGTCTGAGCATTAGACCGTCCTCTGTTGTCTTACATTGTGCGCAGTATTGCTCTGTCGGTATCTTGCCTGCTGTCTCATATCCGTTGGCGTTGTAATGCACAGTATTGTGGGTCCCTTCGTGGGTTGTTTATTTGACTGACTATTGCACTGTACTGCGCTGTGTAATGTTACATCTCGGATTCTGTTGTCCTGTAACTGTCTCGACCGCCACCTGATGCTCCGTGGGATAGTACTGCCCTGTATGTAGGGGTTTTGTCAGGTTGTTCTTTCTTTCATTCTGTTTTGCATTGTGCTGCCCTGTGTTGTGTTATGTTTGGCATTGTATTGCCATATAATAGTCCTGAGTGATATATTCTGGCATGGTACTGCACTGTGTTGTGGGTTTTTTTTAAGGGGTGGTTGTTTACATGCCTGTGTTTTTTCCTTGTACTGCCCCATATCGTGTTTCGTCTTGCATTGTATTGCGCTGTCATTGTTTCAACAGTCATTTTATATGTTCTGTCACAGGACTGCACTGTATTGTGACTTCTCTAATAGGTGGTTGTTTCTTTGACCGTGCAGTGTCTTGTAGTGCCTTGTATCGTGTTATGCCTTGCGTCGTATTGCTCTGTTGTTGTCTCAACTGACATCTGATAGATACTCTGCCATTGTATGGCACTGTACCGTGAATTCTTTCATTGTTGGTTCTTTATTTGTGTATGGCGCTGTACTGCCCTGGATAACTTTGTCTTGCATTGTATTGCCCTGACGATGTTGTCTTGCTTGTTATTTTAGCTTGTCTGGGATTGTACTGCGCAGTATTGTGAGTTTCTGAATGAGTTCTTGGGTTGTGTGTTCCATCGTAGCGTCCTGTACTGCGTTATGCATTGCATTGCCCTGTCATTGTTTTGACGGTCACTTTAAACATTCTGTCATAGGACTGCACTGTATTGTGGGTGTGTTGATCGGTTGTTCTTAATTTGGCTATGTATTGCCTTGCGCTGCCATGTGTTGTGTTATGTCTTGCATTGTATTGGTCTGTCATTGTTTTGCCTGTTGTTTTAGACTGTCTGGGATTGTACTGCACTGTATTGTGAATTATTGAATTGGTTGTTCTTTGTTTGACCGTTGTAGCGGTGTGGTCCCCTCCCCCTCTCCCCCCGTCTCCCCTCCTCACAGGCGACAGAGTCAACGTGCCATCTGGAGTGGGGACCTAGATATTTTTTTCCTAGGCTGATATGAATAAAAGTCAATTAGCTGCCTCTACAAATAGTCAACAGGACAAGAGCCCTTGGAGCTCTCTTGCAAGGCAGCGGCCCGTTCACCAGCACCTCCCATTGTGTGGGGATGCTCATGTAAGGTTCTGTTCCTTAAGGCTGAGAGATGCCTTGCCGCAACAGATTCTCAGTAAGTGACTAATAACATGCTAAACTTAGCAGTCTTAGCTGAGTGGTATAATGGGTTGATGGTGCAGATAGAATCCTTTAGAGGTAAACCGTTGACCAAGTCCAAGGCAAGGATGGGATCCAGCCGCAGCTAGGCTCCTCTCGGAGAAGGAGTTTAGAAAGCAAGGGGGTCCTTTCCGAGCCTCGTGACTCAACGGGAGGGCCTCCCAGACAGCTTGTCTGACCCTGGCCCCTAGGCAGTAAATAATCCGGGGTGCGTGGCCATGGAATCTGGTAAAATGCCGTCACGTGCACTGCTACCTTTGTTGAATCACTGTGTTTATGTTACTATATGTTACACTACTTCTCTCTTAGGAGTGAAGTTAGTCGCTCTGACAGCCAGAACTGCGTATTTCCTCGTCCGTCCCTCTGTTGTGTCACGTTTTGCGTTGTATTGCCCCGTCACTGTTTTGATTGCCATTTGATCCATTCTGTCGTAGCGCACCGTATTGTGAATTTTTTAACTGCCTGTTATTAATTTGACTTTGAATTGCCTTGTGCTGGCCTGTATAATGTAATGTATTGCTTTGTCTTGCTCTGTCGTTGTCTCGATCGACATCTGAGACTGTCTGGCTTTTTAGTGCACCGTATTCTGGGTACCGTAACTGGCTGTTGTTTGACTGCACTATGGATTGTATTGCCCTGTAGACTGTAATGTCTTGCATTGTATTGCGCTGTCACTGTCTTGATTGTCATTTTAGAGATTGCGTTAAAAAAATCACCATACAGTGTAGTCCTGTAATGGGCTGTTTATTTGACTGTGAATTAACAGTATATGGAGCGGTACAAGGTATGTCCTGTGCTGCGTTGCCGTGTCATTGCCTTGACTGTCGTTTAAGATACTGTGTTAAAAAATACACAATGCAGTGCAGTCCTGTAATGGGCTGTCCTTTATTTGACTGCTGTGGTGTTGACATCTCCTGTTTCCCGTGACACCACCCCCCGCCCCCGACTCCCTTGTTTTCCCCTGGGCTGTGGCTCAAGCCGTAACCATCAGTGGGAGTTCTTATGAGCAACACATACTTTGGGGGATGGCTGGCAACAGAGTCAATACGCAGTCTGGAGTGGGGACCTAGATATTTTTTTTTCCCAGGCTGTTATGGCTAAAAATCAATTAGCTGCCTCTATAAATCGTGGACAGCCAAAGAGCCTTTTGCGCTTTCCCACACAGAAGCAGCCTGTTCGCCAGCATCTCCCCTTGAGCGGGGAAGCTCACTTAAGGTTCTAGTCTTCGAGGTTGAGAGGTGCCTTGCTGCAACAGAGTCTCGGTAAGTGACTAATAGCACGCTAAACCTTGTAGTCTTAGCTCAGTGGTATAAAGGGTTGATGGCGCAGATAGAATCCTTTAGAGGGAAACCATTGCCCAAGTCCGGGGCTAGGAGTCGGATCCAGCCGCACCTAGACTCCTCTCTGAGAAAGAGCTTAGAAAGCAAGGGGGTCCTTTCCGAGCCCCGTGACTCAACGGGAGGGCCTCCCTGTCAGCTTCTCTGACCCTGGCCCCTAGGCAGTAAATAATCCGGGGTACGTCGCCATGGAATCTGGTAAAACGCCATCACGTGCACTGCTACCTTTGGAGAATCACTGTGTGTGTGTGTTTCTAAATGTTTCTCGACTTCTCTCTTAGGAGTGAAGTTAATCGCTCTGCCCGCAACAACTGCATATTGCCTTGTCTGTCCCCATATGGTGTTGCGTCTTGCCTTGTATTGCCCCGTCATCATCTTGATTGCCATCTGATCCATTGTGTCAAGTAGTGCACTGCATTGTGAATTTTTTAACTGTCTGTTCTTTATTTGGCTACATATTGCCTTGCGCTGGACTGTATTGTGTCACATATTGCACTGTATTGCCCTGTAATTGTCTTGACTGCCATCTGAGACTTTTTGAGATTGTACGGCAGCGTAGTGTGGGTTTTCTGACTGGCAGTTCTTTATTTGACTGGGTATTGCCTTGGACTGCCCTGCACGGTGTTCCGTTTTGCATTGACATTGTCTTGACTGACACGTGGGATTTGCCATTGTACCGCAGTGTGTTTTGGGTATTGTAATTTACTGGTCTTTATTTGACTGTGTATTGCCTTGTACTGACCCGTATAATGTTATGTCTTGCACTGTATTGCCCTGTCCTTGTCTTGACCGACATCTGAGACTGTCTGGCATTGTAGTGTACCGTATTGTGGGTCTTGTAATTGGCTGTCGCTTACTTGTCTGCGTATTGGGTTGTACTGCCCTGTATACCGTAACGTGTGGCATTGTATCGCCCCGTCATTGTCGTAACGGTCGCTTTGTAGATCGTCATAAGACTGCACTCTGTTGTGAATTTTTTTATCAGTTGTTCTTTGTTTAGCTGCATATTGCCTTGTACTGCCCAGTATTGTGCTAGCCTTCCGTTGTGTCGCTCTGTCACTGTCTTGAATGACATCTGATGTTTTCTAACATTTGATGGCAATGTATTTTCAATTTTTCCATTGGCTGTTCTTTATTTGAGTGTGTAGTGCCGTGCACCTCTCTGTATAATGTTATTTCTTTGCACTGTATTGCCCTGTCGTTGTCCTGATTTACTTTAGAGTGTCTGGGATTGTATTGTACTGAATTGTGAGTTTCTTAATTTTTGTTTCTAAATTGGAGCGCTGTGGTGGTGTGATCCCTCCTTTTTTTTTTTCTCTCCCCACCCCCCAGTCCCCTTTTTTTTTCCTCTCCTTCCCTGCCGCTGCCCCCTTTTTTTTTCCCCTCTCTTCCCTGCCGCTGCCCTCCGTGTTTTTCTCCTCTGCCCTTCTGCCCCCCTCTTATTTTCCTTTTTCTTCCCACAGCTGCCCCCTTTTTTTCTCTTCTGCCCTTCTACCCCTGCCAGACGCCCCCTTTTTTTCTCTTCTGCCCTTCTACCCCCGCCAGCCGCCCCCATTATATTTTCCTCCTCTTCCCTGCCCCACGGCCGCCCCCATTATATTTTCCTCCTCTTCCCTGCCCCACGGCCGCCCCCATTATATTTTCCTCCTCTTCCCTGCCCCACGGCCGCCCCCATTATATTTTCCTCTTCCTTCCCAGCCAACTTTTTTCTTCTCTTACCCCACTACCGCCCCCCTTTTGTTTTCCCCCTCCGCCCTTCTGCCCCCCTTTTGTTTTCCCCTTCTGCCCCCCTTTTGTTTTCCCCTTCTGCCCCCCTTTTGTTTTCCCCTTCTGCCCCCCTTTTGTTTTCCCCTTCTGCCCCCCTTTTGTTTTCCTCCTCTGCCCCGTGTCGCCCCCCGTTTTTCCTTCTCTTCCCACAGCTGCCCCCGTTTTTCCTTCTCTTCCCACAGCTGCCCCCGTTTTTCCTCTTCTGCCCCGTGTCGCCCCCGTTTTTCCTTCTCTTCCCACAGCTGCCCCCGTTTTTCCTCTTCTTCCCACAGCTGCCCCCGTTTTTCCTCTTCTTCCCACAGCTGCCCCCGTTTTTCCTCCTCTTCCGCCCCGTGTCGCCCCCTTTTTTTCCTTCTTTTTGCCTCCCTTCTCCCTTTTTTTTTCTTATCTTACCCCGCTGCCCCCTTTTTCTTGTCCTCCCGCTGCCGCCCCCTTTTTCTTGTCCTCCCGCTGCCGCCCCCTTTTTCTTGTCCTCCCGCTGCCGCCCCCTTTTTTTCTCTTACCCCCTCTACCCCCCTCTTTTTTCCTCTTCGGCCCCACAGCCGCCCCCTTTTGTTTCGTCTTCGGCCCCACAGCCGCCCCCTTTTGTTTCGTCTTCGGCCCCACAGCCGCCCCCTTTTGTTTCGTCTTCGGCCCCACAGCCGCCCCCTTTTGTTTCGTCTTCGGCCCCACAGCCGCCCCCTTTTGTTTCGTCTTCGGCCCCACAGCCGCCCCCTTCTTTTTCTACTCTTCACGCCGCCCCCGTTTTTTCCTTCTTTTCACCCCCTGCTCCCCTTGTTTCTTTTCTTCCCCCGCCACCCCCTTTTTTCCTCTTCCTTCCAAGCCCCCCTTTTTTCCTTCTCTCCCCACAGCCGCCCTCCTTTTTTCCTCTTCCGCTCCTCTGCCCCCCCTTTTTTCTTCTCTTCCCACCGCCGCCCTCCTTTTTTCCTCTTCCGCTCCTCTGCCCCCCCTTTTTTCTTCTCTTCCCCTCCTCTGCCCCCCCTTTTTTCTTCTCTTCCCACCACCCCCATTTTTTCCTTCTTTTGGCCGCCCTGCTCCCCTTTTTTCCTCTCCTCTTCTGCACAGCCGCCCCCTTTTCCTCTCTTACCCCCTCTACCCCACACTATTTTCCTCTTCCACCTTTCTGTCCCCCATTTGTTTCTTCTTCCTTCCCACAGCCCCCCCTCTTTTCTACTATTCCTACAGCTGCCTGTCATTTTTTTCCTCCTCTTCCTCCCCAGCCCCCTTTTTTCTACTCTTCCCACTGCTGCCCCCTTTTTTCCGTCTTCCGCCCCTTCCCCCCGTTCTTTCCTCTTCCACCCCTTTTTCCCCCCTTTTTTCTTCTTTTTCCACAGCCACTCCCTTTTTTCCTCTTCCGCCCCCCTGACCCGTGTTTTTTTTCCTCTTCCGCCCCCCTGACCCGTGTTTTTTTTCCTCTTCCGCCCCCCTGACCCGTGTTTTTTTTCCTCTTCCGCCCCCCTGACCCGTGTTTTTTTTCCTCTTCCGCCCCCCTGACCCGTGTTTTTTTTCCTCTTCCGCCCCCCTGACCCGTGTTTTTTTTCCTCTTCCGCCCCCCTGACCCTCTCTTTCTTTCTTTTCTCACAGCCACCCCCTTTTTTCCTCTTCCGCCCCTTCCCCCCCCTTTTTTCCTCATCTGCCCCTCTGTCACCCATTTGTTTCTTCTACTCTTCCCACAGCCCCCCCCTTTTTCTACTCTTTTCTCACAGCTGCCCATTGTTTTTTTTCTTCCTCTTCCTCCTCAGCCCCCTCTTTTTCTTCTCTTCCGCCCCCTTTGCCGCCCCTTTTTTTTCCTCTTCCGCCCCCTTTGCCGCCCCTTTTTTCTTCCTTTCCGTCCCCTTTGCCGCCCCTTTTTTCTTCCTTTCCGTCCCGCTGCCCCCCTGTTTCTTCCTGTCCCCACAGCCCCCACCTTTTTTCTATTCTTCCTATAGCAGCCCATCGTATTTTTTCCTCCTCTTCCGCCCCTCTTCGCCCCCTTTTTTCTACTCTTCCCACAGCCGCCCGTTGTTTTTTTCCTCCTCTTCCTCCCCAGCCCCCCGTTGTTTTTTTCCGCCCCTTCCCCCCATTTTCCCTCTTCCGCCCCTTCCCCCCCCTTTTTTCTCTCCCCAAGGCCGCCCCCTTTTTTCCCCTCTTCCGCCCCCCTTTTTCTTCCTGTCCCTACAGCCGTCCCCTTTTTTTTCTTCTCTCCCCACAGCCGCCCCCTTTTTTCCTCTTCTACCCTTTTCCCCCTGTTTTTGTCCTCTCCGCCCTCTGTCCCTCTTTCTTATCCTCTTCCGTCCCTTCCCCCCCTTTTTTCTCACTTCCCACAGCTGCCCGTTATTTTTTTCCTCCTCTTCTGCCCCAGCCCCCTTTTTTCTTCTCTTCCGCCCCTTTCCTTCCCGTTTTTCTTCTCTCCCCAGGGCCGACCCCTTTTTCTCCTCTTCCACCTCGCTGCCCCCCTTTTTTTCATCTCTCCCCACAGCCGCCCCCTTTTTCCTCTTCCGCCCCTTTTCCCCTCTTTTTTTCTCTGTCCCTCTGCCCCCCTTTTTTTTCTTTCCACCGCCCCCCTTTTTTCCTTCTTTTTGCCCCCCTGCTCCCCTTTTTTTCTTTTCTACCCATCCAGCCCCCTTTTTTCTCCTCTTCCTCACGGCCGCCCCCTTTTTTCTCCTCTTCCTCACGGCCGCCCCCTTTTTTCTCCTCTTCCTCACGGCCGCCCCCTTTTTTCTCCTCTTCCTCACGGCCGCCCCCTTTTTTCTCCTCTTTCTTCTCAGCCCCTTTTTTCTCCTCTTTCTTCTCAGCCCCTTTTTTCTCCTCTTCCCACTGCTGCCCCCCTTATTTCTCTTACCCCCTCTACCCCCCTATTTTTTCCTCTTCTGCCCTTCTGTCCCCCTTGTGTTTCTTCTTCCTTCCCAGATGCCCCCTTTTTTTTTCTTTACTCTTCCCACAGCCGCCCATCTTTTTTCTAGTCTTCCCACAGCCGCCCATCTTTTTTCTAGTCTTCCCACAGCCGCCCATCTTTTTTCTAGTCTTCCCACAGCCGCCCATCTTTTTTCTAGTCTTCCCACACCTGCCCGTGTTTTTTTTCCTCCTCTTCCTCCCCAACCCAGTTTTTTCTCTTCCTTTCCCCACAGCCGCCCATCTTTTTGTCTCCTCTTCCTCCACAACCCACTCTTTTTTTCTCTTCCCTTCCCCACAGCTGCCCGTCTTTTCTTTCCTCCTCTTCCTCCCCAACCCCCCTTTTTTCCTCTTTCGCCCCTCTGCCCCCCTTTTTTCCTCTTTCGCCCCTCTGCCCCCCTTTTTTTCTTCTCTCCCCACAGCCTCCCCCTTTTTTCCTATTCTGCCCCTTTGCTCCCCTTTTTTTCCTCTTCTGCCTGTTCCCCCCCTCTTTTCTTCTCTCCCCAAGGCCGCCCCCTTTTTTTTCCTTGCCGCCCCCCTGCCCCCCTTTTTTTTCCTTGCCGCCCCCCTGCCCCCCTTTTTTTTCCTTGCCGCCCCCCTGCCCCCCTTTTTTTTCCTTGCCGCCCCCCTGCCCCCCTTTTTTTTCCTTGCCGCCCCCCTGCCCCCCTTTTTTTTTCTTCCGCCCATCTGCCCCGCTTTTTTTTCCTTGCCGCCCCCTTTTTTTTTCTTCCGCCCATCTGCCCCGCTTTTTTTTCTACTCTTCCCACAGCTGCGCGTTGGTTTTTTCCTTCTCTTATTCCCCAGCCCCCTTTTTCTTCTCTTCCCACTGCTGCCCCCTTTTTTCCCTCTTCCGCCCCTTTCCCCCCTCTTTTTTCTACTCTTCCTTCAGCCCCCCTTTTTTCTACTCTTCCTTCAGCCCCCCTTTTTTCTACTCTTCCCACAGCTGCCCGTTGTTTTTTTCCTTCTCTTACTCCCCAGCCCCCTTTTTCTTCTCTTCCCACTGCTGCCCCCCTCTTTTTTCTACTCTTCCGCCCCTTTCCCCCCCCTTTTTTCTACTCTTCCGCCCCTTTCCCCCCCCTTTTTTCTACTCTTCCGCCCCTTTCCCCCCCCTTTTTTCTACTCTTCCGCCCCTTTCCCCCCCCTTTTTTCTACTCTTCCGCCCCTTTCCCCCCCCTTTTTTCTACTCTTCCGCCCCTTTCCCCCCCCTTTTTTCTACTCTTCCGCCCCTTTCCCCCCCCTTTTTTCTACTCTTCCGCCCCTTTCCCCCCCCTTTTTTCTACTCTTCCGCCCCTTTCCCCCCCCTTTTTTCTACTCTTCCGCCCCTTTCCCCCCCCTTTTTTCTACTCTTCCGCCCCTTTCCCCCCCCTTTTTTCTACTCTTCCGCCCCTTTCCCCCCCCTTTTTTCTACTCTTCCGCCCCTTTCCCCCCCCTTTTTTCTACTCTTCCGCCCCTTTCCCCCCCCTTTTTTCTACTCTTCCGCCCCTTTCCCCCCCCTTTTTTCTACTCTTCCGCCCCTTTCCCCCCCCTTTTTTCTACTCTTCCCACAGCTGCCCGTTGTTTTTTTCCTTCTCTTACTCCCCAGCCCCCTTTTTTTCTCTTCCCACTGCTGCCCCTCCTTTTTCCTCCTCCGCCCCTTCCCCCCCCTCCTTTTTCCTCCTCCGCCGCCCCCCTTTGTTTTCCTGTTCTTACCGCGCCGACCCCGTTTTTGCTTGCCTTCCCCACAGCCGACCCCGTTTTTGCTTCCCCTCCCCCTCCTGTCTTTTTCTCTTCCGCCCCTCCCCCTCCTTTCCTTCTTCTCGCCCCCCTGCTCCCCTTTCTCTTTCTTCCTGTCCAGCCCCCCCTTTTTTCTTCCCTTCCCCACAGCTGACCCTGTTTTTTCCCCTTCTGCCCCTTCCCCCCCCGTTTTTTCCCCTTCTGCCTCTTTTTTCTCTTCCCCCGCCGCCCCCTTCTTTCCTTCTTTTTGCCCCCCGCTCCCCTTTTTTTTCTGTTCTTACCGCGCCGACCCCTTTTTTTGCTTCCCTTCCCCACAGCCGACCCCTTTTTTTGCTTCCGCCCCTCTCCCTTCTTTCCTTCTTTTCACCCCCCTGCTCCCCTTTTATTTTTCTTCCCGTCCAGCCCTCTCTTTTTTCTTCCCTTCCCAACAGTCGACCCCTTTTTTCCTCTTCCGCCCCTTTCTCCCCTCCCTTTTCTTCTCTTCCTCACAGCCGCCCCCTTTTTTCTTCTCTTCCTCACAGCCGCCCCCTTTTTTCTTCTCTTTCTTCCCAGCCCCCTTTTTTTTCTCTTACCCCCTCTACCCCCCTGTTTTTCCTCTTCCGCCCTTCTGTCCCCCTTTTGTTTCTTCCTCCTTCCCACAGCCCCCCCATTTTATCTCTTCCCTTCCCACAGCCCCCCCCTTTTTCTACTCTTCCCATAGCTGCCCCCTTTTTTTCTACTCTGCCTCCCCAGTCCCCTTTTTTCTCTCTTCCGCCCCTTTTCCCCCCGCCTCCCTTTTTATTCTCTCCCCAAGGCCGCCCCCCGCCTCCCTTTTTATTCTCTCCCCAAGGCCGCCCCCCGCCTCCCTTTTTATTCTCTCTGCCCTCTGTCCCCCTCTTTTCCTTCTTCCCATCCTGGCCCCTCTTTTTCTTTTCTTCCCGTCCCCACAGCCGACCCCTTTTCCCCGCTGTTTTTTTCCTCTTCCACCCCTTCCCCACCTTTCTTCTTCCCACCGCTGCCCCCTTTATTCCTTCTTTTTGCCCCCCTGCTCCCCTTCTACTTTTCTTCCCTTCTAGCCCCCTTTTCTTCTCTTCCTCACAGCCACCCCTATATTTTTCCTCTTCCTTCGCAGCCCCCTTTTCCTTCTATTCCCACTGCCGCCCCCCTTTTTTCCTCTTCTGCCCTTCTGTCCCCCTTTTGTTTCTTCCTCATTCCCACAGCCCCCCAGTTTTTTCTCTCCCCTCCCCACAGCCGCCCCCCTGTTTTCTCTTCTGCCTCTTTCCCCTCCTTTTTTCCTCTTCCACCCCTGCCCCTTTTTGCTTCCTTTCCGCCCCCCCGCCCCCCTTTTTCTTCCTTTCCCCACATCTGCCCCCTTTTTTTTCTTCTCTCCCCATAGCCACCACCTTTTTTTCTGTCCTGCCCCTTTTCTCCCCTTTTTTATTCTCTTCCCACCACCCCCCCTTTTTTTCTCTTCCCCTGCCGCTCCCCTTCTTTGCGTCTTTTTACCACCCTACTCCCCTTTTTCTTTTCTTCCCCCGCCACCCACTTTTCTTCTTCTCGTCCCCACGGCTGCCCCCTTTTCTTCTTCTTGTCCTCACGGCTGCCCCTATTTTTTTCCTCTTCCTTCCCAGCCCCTTTTTACTTGTCTTCCAAACGGCCGCCCCCCTTTATTTTCTCTTCCGCCCTTTTGTCCCTCTTTTGTTTCTTCCTCCTTCCCACAGACCCCCGGTTTTTCTCTCCCCTTCCCACAGCCCCCCCTTTTTTCTACTCTTCCCATAGCTGCCCGTTGTTTTTTTTCCTCTTCCTGTCCAGCCCACTTTTTTCTTCTCTTCCCACTGCTGCGCCCTTTTTTCTTCTTCCGCCCCTTTCCCCCCCGCCCTTTTTTCTTCTTCCGCCCCTTTCCCCCCCGCCCTTTTTTCTTCTTCTGCCCCTTTCCCCCCCGCCCTTTTTTCTTCTTCCGCCCCTTTCCCCCCCGCCCTTTTTTCTTCTTCCGCCCCTTTCCCCCCCGCCCTTTTTTCTTCTTCCGCCCCTTTCCCCCCCGCCCTTTTTTCTTCTTTCCCCAAGGCCGCCCCCTTTTTTTCTACTCTTCCCACAGCTGCACGTCGTTTTTTCCTCCTCTTCCTCCCCAGCCTTCTTTCCCTCTTCTGCCCTTTCCCCCCTCTTTTTCTTCTCTCCCCAAGGCTGCCCCCTTTTTTTCCTCTTCTACCTCTCTGCCCCTTTTTTCTTCCTTTCAGCCACCCCCTTTTTTTCTTCTCTCCCCACAGCCGCCCCCTTTTTTCCTCTTCTGACCCTCTGCCCCCCTTTTTTCCTCTTCTGACCCTCTGCCCCCCTTTTTTCCTCTTCTGACCCTTTCCCCCTTTTTGCCTCTTCTGACCCTCTGCCCCCCTTTTTTCCTCTTCTGACCCTTTCCCCCTTTTTGCCTCTTCTGCCCCTCTGCCCCCTTTTTTTCTACTCTTCCCACAGCTGCACGTCGTTTTTTCCTCCTCTTCCTCCCCAGCCTTCTTTCCCTCTTCTGCCCTTTCCCCCCTCTTTTTCTTCTCTCCCCAAGGCCGCCCCCTTTTTTTCCTCTTCTACCCCTCTGCCCCTTTTTTCTGCCTTTCAGCCACCCCCTTTTTTTCTTCTCTCCCCAAGGCCGCCCCCTTTTTTCCTCTTCTGCCCCTTTCCCCCCCTTTTTTCCTCTTCTGCCCCCTTCCCCCCCTTTTTTCCTCTTCTGCCCCTTCCCCCCCTTTTTTCCTCTTCTGCCCCTTCCCCCCCTTTTTTCCTCTTCTGCCCCTTCCCCCCCTTTTTTCCTCTTCTGCCCCTTTCCCCCCCTTTTTTTTCTTCTCTCCCCACAGCCGCCACCTTTTTTTCTTCTCTCCCCACAGCCGCCACCTTTTTTTTCTTCTCTCCCCACAGCCGCCACCTTTTTTGTCTTCTCTGCCCTCTGTCCCCCCTTTTTTTCTTCCCATCCAGCCCCCTTTTTTTCTTTTCTTACCCTGCTGCCCCCTTTTCTTCTTCTCTTCCGAACGGCCGCCCCTATTTTTTTCCCCTTCCTTCTCAGCCCCCTTTCTTCTTCTCTTGTCATTACTGCCCCCCTTTTTTTCTCTTACCTCCTCTACCCCACTTTATTTTCCTCTTCTGCCCCTCTGTCCCCCTTTTTCTTTCTTCTTCCTTCCCAGCCGCCCCCTTTTTTCTCTTCTCTTCCTCACGGCCGTGCCCCTTTTTTTCCTCTTCTGCCCTTCTGTCCCCCTTGTGTTTCTTCTTCCTTCCCAGATGCCCCCTTCTTTTTTTCTCTACTCTTCCCACAGCCGCCCATCTTTTTTTCCTCCTCTTCCTCCCCAACCCACTTTTTTTTCTTCCTTTCCCCACAGCCGCGCGTCTTTTTTTTCCTCCTCTTCCTCCCCAACCCCCTTTTTCTACTCTTCCCACAGCTGCCTGTCTTTTTGTCTCCTCTTCCTCCACAACCCACTCTTTTTCTCTTCCCTTCCCCACAGCCACCCGTCTTTTTTTTCCTCCTCTTCCTCCACAACCCCCTTTCTTCTTCTGTTCTGCTCCTTTCCCCCCTTTTTTCCTCTTCCGCCCCTCTGCCCCCCTTTTTCTTCCTTTCCCCACAGCCGCCCCCTTTTTTTTCTTCTCTCCCCACAGCTGCCCCCTTTTTTCCTCTTCTGCCCCTTTCCCCCTTTTTTTCCTCTTCTGCCCCTCTGCCCCCTTTTTTTCTACTCTTCCTACAGCCCCCCTTTTTTCTACTCTCCCACAGCTGCCCTTTGTTTTTTCCTTCTCTTACTCCCCAGCCCCCTTTTTCTTCTCTTCCTACTGCTGCCCCCTCTTTTTCCTCCTCCGCCCCTTTTCCCCCCACCCTTTTTTTCTTTTCCTTTTTTCTTCCTTTTTTTCTTTTCCTCCCCAGCCTCCCTTTTTCTTCTTCTCTTTCCCGTCCCATCCACTTTTTTCCTCTTCCCCCCTCCTGCCCCCCTTTTTATTGTCTTCCCTGCTCTCTGCCCCCTTTTTTCTCCTCCCCCTCTTCCCCTGTTTTTTCCTTCTCTTCCCCCCGCCGCCCCTTCTTTTTCTTCTCTTCCGCCTCTCTGCCCCCTTTTTTTCTTCTCTTCCCCACAGCCGCCCCCTTTTCGTTCTTCTCTAGCCCCGCCAGCCCCCTTTTTTCCTGCTTTCCCCCCCTTTGCTCCCGTTTTTCTTCTTTTCCTCGTCCTCCCCAACCCCCCTTTTTCTTCTTCTCTTTCCCCGCCAGCCCCCTTTTTTGCTTCTTTCCCTCCCCTGCTCCCCTTTTTCTTCTTTTTGCCCCCCTGCTCCCCTTTTTCTTCTTTTTGCCCCCCTGCTCCCCTTTTTCTTCTTTTTGCCCCCCTGCTCCCCTTTTTCTTTTCTTCCTGCCCAGCCCCTTTTTTCTTCTCTTCTCCCACTGCCCCCTTTTTTTTTCTTCTCTGCCCACTGCCGCCCCCTTGGTTTTTTCCTCTTATTCCCTCTGCCCCTCTCTTTTTTTTCTTATTCACTCTGCCCCCTTTTTTTTCCTCCCGCCCCTCTGCCCCGTTTTTTTCCTCCTGCCCCTCTGCCCCGTTTTTTTCCTCTTTCACCTCTCTTCTCCCCATTTTTTCTCTTCTCTTCTCTACAGCCGCCCCCTTTTATTTTTTCTTCTCTTCCGCTGTGCCCTTTTTTTTCCTCTCTTCCACGGCCTGCCCCCTTTTTTTCCTCTTCTTCCCCCCGTCCCCCTCCTCCCCCCACCACCCTGTTTCTCTTTTTTCTCTCCCTTTTGCTTTTACTTCTCTTTTTCTTCCCCAGGTTGCTGTTTGAGCTATAACCATCAGTGGAAGCTGTTATGAGTGGTAGTTCTACTTTGGGGGATGGCTCGCAATACAGGCCCGAGTCTGTCTCCAGTGGGGACCTACATATTTTCTTCCAATGCTACTGTGACTATAAGTTAATTAGCTTACTCTATCAATAATGGCCAGCCCAAGAGCCCTTTTCTGCTCCCCTGCATGGCAGTGGCCTGTATTGCCGTGTCATTCTCTTCACTGGCATTTTAGACATTCTGGGATTGTCCTCATATGTATTTGGGGAATTTTATCGGTTGCTCTTCTTGAGCATGCATTGTGTCGTTACCGCCTTGTGCTGTGTTGTCTTGCATTGCATTGCCCTGTTGTCGTTCTGACTGCTATCTGATATATGTTGTCATTGCAGCGCCCTGTATTGTGTTACATTTTGTCTTGTACTGCTCTGTCATCCTCCTGGCTGCTGTCCTGCATATATTGGCATTGTCCTGCACTGTATTACGGGTTATTTAATGGGTTGTTTATTTTTGACTGAGTATTGTACTGTACCACCCTGTATTGTGTTATGTCTCACATTGTATTGCCCTGTCATAATCTGGACTGTCATCTCATTTATTTTTGTGTTGTCCCGCCACGGTGTTGTGGGGTTTTTTTATCGGTTGGTATTTATTTGATTGCATACAGCATTAAATGGCACTGTGTAATGTCGTGTCTTCAATTCTGCCACCCTGTAACTGTCTCGATTGCCACCCGAGGTTGTTTGGAATCGTACCGTTCTTTATTGTGGGGTTTCGATCGGTCGGTCCTTACTTTATTCTGTATTGCATTGTACCTCCCTGTATACTGTCACGTCTTGCATTTTATTACCCTGTCATTGTCTGCACTGTCATTTGAGACTCTCTGGGATTTTACAGCACTGCATTGTGGGTGGATTTGATCCGTTGCTCTATATTTAACTTTTTATTGCTTTGTCCTGCCCTTTATTTTCTGATATGTTGCATTGTATTTCCCTGTGACTGTCCCGAGAGCCATCCGATAGATTCTAGCATTGACAGGCACCATATCGCGAGCTTCGTAATCAGTTGTACTTTGTGTGCCCGCGTACCGGCTTGGACTGGCCTGTATGGTGTTCTGTCTCAAATGTTACTCCTCTGTAACTGCCTTTCCTGCCACCTGAGACTGTGTTTGATTGTACTGCGCTGTATTGTGGTTTTTCCTTAATTAGTGCTGTATTGCATTGTGTATTCCCTTCTACTGTTCAGTATTGTGTTACGTATTCCTTTGTATAAGCGTGTCACGGTTTTGACTGTCTTTTGTGACATTCTGTCATAGTACTGCACTGTAATGTCAGTTTTTTGTTTGGTCATTCCTTATTTGATTGCGTATTGGCCTTGAACTGCCCTGTATAATGTTATGTCTTGCATCGCGTTGCTCCGTCATTGTCTTAACTGTCACTGTAGACATCGTGTCCTAGGACTGGAATGTATTGTGGGTATTTTAACAGGCTGTTATTTATTTGACTGTGTTACGGTGTTATGCCTGCTATTATGTCTAGCTTTGTATTGCCTGCTCATTGTCTGTCACTTCAGACTGTCTGGGATTATATTGAACTGTATTGTTAATTTTTTCATCGGCTGTTTTGTATGTGACTTGGTATTACCCTGTACTGCCCTGTATACTGTTATGTGTTGCATTGTATTGCCCCGTCAGCGTCTCGATTGTCATTTTAGAGATTGTGTCATAGCATTGCACTGTATTGCGGTTATTTTAATCGGCCATTCTTGATTTGACTGCATATTGACTTGTCCTGCCTGCTATACCGTTACGTCTTGCACTGTATTGCTATGGTATTGTTTTTACTGTCGTCTTAGACATTGTGTCATAGGACTGCACCATATTGTGAATTTTTTCATCGGCTGGTTTTTTTTTAAACAACCGCGTATTGCTGTGTACTGCTCCTGTATAGCCTTACGTCTTGCGTTGTATCACACTGTCATCGCGTGGACTGTCAATTCAGACCGTCTACGATTAACAAAATTCACAATGTAGTGCAGTACGTTGACTGTTAGTTATTTGACTGCGTATTGCCTTGTAGCGCCCTGTATACCGTGATATCTTGCATTCTGTCATTTTGTCATTGTCTCGACTGACATTTTAGACATGGTGTCATAGCGCTGCATTCTATTGTGGGTATCGGCTGTTACTCATTTGGCCACATATTGCCTCGTGCTGCCCTGTATTGTGGTATGTATAGCATCGTGTTGCTCTGTGATTGTCTTGACGGTCTTTTTAGACAATCCGTCATAGGACTGCACCATATTGTTAGTATTTTATGTGCTTGGTTTTTTGACCGCATATTGCCTTGTACCACTGTATAGCGCGATATATGTATTGCAGTGCCTCATCATTGTATCGATTGTCATTTTAGACATTGTGTCATAGGACTGTGTTGCATTGTTGGTATTTTAATGGGTTGCTTTTCATTAAGTTGCGTATTGCCTTGTACTGCCCTGTGTCATGTCATGTCTTGTATCATATGGCCCTATCATTGTATCGATTGTCATTTCAGACCATCTGCAACTGTAGTGCCCTATACAGTTCAATTTTGAATCGGCTGTTATTTATTTGACTGTTTATTGCCTTCTGTTGCTCTGTATAATGCGATGTCTTGCATTGTAGTATTGTCCTGTCATTGTATCGATTTGTCATTTTAGATGTTGTGTCATAGGACTCAATTGTATTGTGGGTATTGTAATTGACTGTTATTTATTTGAACATGTCTTGTCTTGTACTTCCCTGTATTGTGTTATGACTTGTCTTTCATTGCTCTGTCCTTGTTTTGACGGTCATTCTTGACGTTTTGTCATAGGACTGCAATGTATTGCGAATTTTTTAGCGGTTTTTTTTTTTATTTGACCGGGTATTGCCTTGCAGCGCCCCGTATACTGTCACGTCTTGCATTGTAATTCTTTGTCATTGTCTTGGCTTATTTCAGACCGCCTGGGATTGTACTTCACAGTCTTGTCAATTTTCGAATCAGCTATTCTTTATTTGACCACGCATTGGCTTGTACCGCCCTGTATGCTGTAATGTCTTCTGTTGTATCGCCCTGTCATTTTCTTGACCGTCATTTCCGAGTTCCCGGGATTGTACTGGAGCGTATTGTCAATTTTTGAGTCCCATGTTATTTATTTGTCTGCATATCGCTTTGCGCTGCCCGGTATACCGTAATGCCTTGCATTGTATTGTCCTGTCATTGTCTCGATTGTAACTTTAGAGATCGTGTCATAGCGCTGCACTGTATTGTGTGTTTTAATTGTCTGTTCTTTGGCCGCATATTGCCTTGTGCTGCTCAATATACCGTTACATCTTGCATCGTATCGCCTTGTCACTGTCTAGATTTGTTATTTTAGACAATGTATCATAGGACTGCACTGTATTGTTACTATTTTATTTGGTGGCTGTTTTTTTGACCGTGTATTGCGCTGTACCGCTCCGTACAATGTGACGTCTTGCGTCGTATCACCATGTCACGGTCTCAATCATCCTTTTAGACCTCGTCTCATAGCGCTACAGTGTTGTGTATTTGTTAGCGTGCCATTCTTTATTTGATTGCATGTTGGCTTTTACTGCCCCATGTACTGTTACGTCTCGCATCGTATCGCCCTGTCATTTTCCTGACTGTCACTTCAGAGCGTCTGGGATCGTACAGTAATGTACTGTTAATATTGCAAACAATTGTTCTTTGTTTGCCCCAGTGATGGCTTTTACTACCTTGTATACTGGTAGGCCTTGCATTGTATCACAGTGTCACGGTCTTGACTGTAATTTTAAATATTGTGTCATTGTCCTGCACTGTTTTGTGGGCATTTTAATCGGCTCTAATTTATTTCGCTGCCTATCGCCTCGTACTGCCCTGTATTGTGGTACGTCTTACATTGTATTGCCCCGTGATTGTATCGGTTGTTATTTTAGGCACTCTGTCATAGGACTGCACCGTATCATGGCTATTTTACTTGGTTGTTGTTTATTTGGCCATGTATTGCCTTGTACTGCCCCGTATCATGTTACACCTAGCATTGTATTGCTCTGTGTTGTCTTGACCGACATCTGATGTCTTCTGCCAGCATACGTCCCGGAGTTGTCAAATCTTTCATCGGCCACTCTTTATTGGACCGTGTGTAGCAGCGTACCGTCATGTACAGTGTTACGTCTTGCGTCGCATTGCTCTGCCTTTGTCTTGCTTGTTAGCAGAACCTGTCTGTGAATGTACTGCACCATATTGGGAATTTGTTAGTCGATTGTTAGTTATTTGACACTGTTGGGATGTGATGTCCCCTTGTCCCTAATACTTCTGACATTGAGGTCGTATGTGGAGTTGAGTCCTGCCTTACCAAAGGCACGCAGAGCCAAATGAAAGAATAAAAAAGCCCCAGCCAGTGTATTCCCCCCCCGCCCTGGCCCTGGCTGGGGGTTTTTTTTCTTCCCCCGGTCCCGGCCCCTCCGCAAGGTGACAGTCATCGCCAAAGTTTGGGCGGAGGTAGGGCTCCGGGCGGGGTTTTGTCAGGCAGGGACATTTAGGAGCCCCCCGCGAGCAGCGCTCCTGGGGAGCGAAGCCTGCGGGGGGGGACGGCATCTGGCAGTAGGTGGTCAGAGGCAGGCAGGAGCCGAGAGCGGTGGGTGTTTTGTGTGGTCGTTGAGAGAGCGGTGTGCGTGGCGCTTGTGTTTTGGTGGTGGTGTTGCCTCTCAGGTCATATGTGGAGTCAAGCCTTGCTTACCGAAGGCATGCAGAGCCAAATGAAAGAATAAAAAAGCCCCAGCTGGGGGATTTTTTTTTTCCCTCCCCTGGCTGGGGTTTTTTTCCCCCGGTCCCGGCCCCTCCGCGAGGCGACAGTTGTCGCCAAAGTTTGGGCGGAGGTAGGGCTCCGGGCGGGGTTTTGTCAGGCAGGGACATTTAGGAGCCCCCCGCGAGCAGCGCTCCTGGGGAGCGAAGCCCGTGGCGGGGGGGATGGCATCTGGCAGTAGGTGGTCAGAGGCAGGCAGGAGCCGAGAGCGGTGGCTGTTCTGTGTGGTCGTTGAGAGAGCGGTGGCTGTTCTGTGTGGTCGTTGAGAGAGCGGTGGCTGTTCTGTGTGGTCGTTGAGAGAGCGGTGGCTGTTCTGTGTGGTCGTTGAGAGAGCGGTGGCTGTTCTGTGTGGTCGTTGAGAGAGCGGTGGCTGTTCTGTGTGGTCGTTGAGAGAGCGGTGTGCGTGGCGCTTGTGTTTTGGTGGTGGTGTTGCCTCTCAGGTCATATGTGGAGTCGAGCCTTGCTTACCGAAGGCATGCAGAGCCAAATGAAAGAATAAAAAAGCCCCAGCTGGGGGATTTTTTTTTTCCCTCCCCTGGCTGGGGTTTTTTTCCCCTGGTCCCGGCCCCTCCGCGAGGCGACAGTTGTCGCCAAAGTTTGGGCGGAGGTAGGGCTCCGGGCGGGGTTTTGTCAGGCAGGGACATTTAGGAGCCCCCCGCGAGCAGCGCTCCTGGGGAGCGAAGCCTGCGGGGGGGGACGGCATCTGGCAGTAGGTGGTCAGAGGCAGGCAGGAGCCGAGAGCGGTGGGTGTTTTGTGTGGTCGTTAAGAGAGCGGTGTGCGTGGCGCTTGTGTTTTGGTGGTGGTGTTGCCTCTCAGGTCATATGTGGAGTCGAGCCTTGCTTACCGAAGGCATGCAGAGCCAAATGAAAGAATAAAAAAGCCCCAGCTGGGGGATTTTTTTTTTTCCCTCCCCTGGCTGGGGTTTTTTTCCCCTGGTCCCGGCCCCTCCGCGAGGCGACAGTTGTCGCCAAAGTTTGGGCGGAGGTAGGGCTCCGGGCGGGGTTTTGTCAGGCAGGGACATTTAGGAGCCCCCCGCGAGCAGCGCTCCTGGGGAGCGAAGCCCGTGGCGGGGATGGCATCTGGCAGTAGGTGGTCAGAGGCAGGCAGGAGCCGAGAGCGGTGGGTGTTTTGTGTGGTCGTTGAGAGAGTGGTGTGTTTGGAGTGTGTGAAGGCTAGGATGCTTCTGGTTTGGTTCCACCAAAAAAAGAAAGAAGTAAGGTGTGATATCTTTTGATGAGATGATGGCTTATAGTGATATGTCAGTAGAATTTACAAGGGTAGCAGATAATTTCAGTGTTGATGTGGAAACAGAGCTGATAGTGGCGGGGTGGGGGGAAGGTAGAAGTAGTTGTGTCAAGAACAGTTTTCATTTGGAGTGTACAGGTACTTGTAGTAATTGTTGTAAATGATCAGGTAAGTTCCATCATGGTGTAGGAGGGAGCCTGGACAAGGTGTAGGTAAATGTAGCTGTGGATAGGTTCCAGGAAAGTCAGGGTTTTAGGTGTTAATAAGTAGTCAACTGGTAGATTTGGCTGTGCTGAGGTATTG